>NC_133339.1:23515053-23825053 GCF_030506205.2 Paramisgurnus dabryanus
AAAGTTACCGTAGCACCTGTATCAAGCTCCGTTAAATTATGGAGCTTTTCCACTGCATTGTACGACTAGGCTCGGCATGACGCAGCTCGCTGTACTTAAGCTCGGTTTACTTTCCACTGCAGTTTAGTATTGTTTTTAAAGTGGGTGGGATTAAAGACTTACTATTATGTAATGCTGCCTCTACTACTGTGACATTATTGTAAATGCAATTCAAACAAACGCACAACACAGAAGCAATGGAGCCTATCGATGGAATGTATATAGAGGGATGTTTTTCAGCGCTAAAAAGAAGTTTGGTAACTTGTACAACGAAGTACAGATGAAGGCATCACTTGGTTTGCGCTATGGCACCTGAAGGTAACTGATCTTGCATTATTTAGCGATAAAGCTGGTAGTGACGATTCTCTTTGACCAATCATTGATCTTTACACGTCACATTTTTGTATTGGTTTGGCTTGTTTGGAACCTTAACCGAGGTCGTACTAAAAATAAAGCACCAGGTACTACGTAGTGTACACAGTGGAAAACACAGAGCCATTATATGAAAAAGCGCCATTATTATTCAAGCTGTAGTATAACATGCTGTTACTCCTTAATGAGCACTCATGAGTCGCCTGAACCTGAGCTCATTAGACCAAAGATGTTACACGTTTGAACATAGCACTGCGATTATTAATGTCCCAAAGTGCCTGACCAGCAATCCACACTGATGTAATCTGTGGCTAGTCTAAAGAAGTCTTGCATGTGCTGGGTTGCCAGGTTAAAATAGGCTCAGTGTGGTTTACAGAATAAGCATATTTCTGTATAAATATTAGCCTCCCAGATGTACACCTTGGCATATGAGGGGCATTTCTGGAATATAATACAAGTACTGTATGCATACAATGCATGTATAAAATATATGATTTATGTATGTATGTTTACAATGTATTGGCCACCAGAAGCTTTGTTTTATCAAAGGTATTGGTCTTGGTAATGCACTTGCGTCTTGTCATCAGCACAACAACCGATTTCATTGCAACCGAGCTCTGACCACCTACTTTAGATACAGTAGTCTCAGGTTCGAGTTTTACACATTTTTCTGCCAATGTGAAAGCCCCCTAATGCAGGGTTCACACCAGACGCGGTATAGGCGGCAAGCTTGAGTGATTAACATGTTAAGTCAATGCAAAGACGCGATTATGCTACGTGCACACCAAACGTGGGGCATTGTGTTACTCACTCTAGATTACTCAACACTAAGTTATATCCCGCATGTGAATTTTTCGCTCGAGTTGAATATTTTAAACTTGGGCGAAGACGCGGTTAAGGCGAATAGCGCATGTTTTCGCGGCAAACGCGAAGCCCATATCGCGTCATTTGCATCGCCCCACGCGAGGACGCATTTGATCACGTCTTTGCATTGACTTCGTATGTAATCTACTCGCGCAATTCGTTGAACTCGCGTCTGGTGTGAACCCACAGTTAGGCACAAGCTGAGTCTCAGCGGAGTCCCAGAAGCCCCTCCCATCTTGAATGACTAGAATTTCATGCGCGGCTTTCACACGCAAATGAAGCGAGTAAACTCAAATGTTCAAGCTCCCAACTATGTGCGAATAGCGCGTTTTTGTCGCCTCTACCGCGGCTGGTGTGAATGCACCATAAGCGAGCCTGCAGATCTAATGGTGGCATAAGAAAGACATTTGCACATGTGAAAAGGTGTCTGTAAGAGTTACGTTAAAATGTAGAGTAGTATATAGAGATCTTAAGCTCACTTGCCTTTGTTGTCATTGTATAAATATGTGTTGTGTTGTGTATTGCAAAAAATTTAAATATGAATGAATTGGTAATCTTTTCTCAGTACATGTAATGACCTTACAGCTTTGACTAATTTGACTAACTGTATATAAATAATAGCCCCCTTGGGTATAATGGTTGCAGTGCCCCTGGTAACCCATCAGTATGATTACTTATTGTTCGGGACATTTTCACACACCTCCACGGCTCATTTCTGTAGTGTTCAGTCGATTTCAACACCTTACTTGTTCAGGCACCACAATGTCCGTTTTTAGTTTCCTACTTCTGATTGGCTTTCTCAGCTGACTTTTTTTCCATCCATTCACTGCAGCTTCCCTCGGCATATTCTCATCTGGACACAACATGTTGTTAAGGCAGCTCTTAAGGTTTAAAAGTGCCTTGAGTTTTTAGCATCCTGGAGAAAATTGGCTTTTTAGGTGGTTTGTCAGCATTTTGTAGGAGCCCTTGCACAAAAGACTGACTTCTAAAAGCTCTTCGTAGTCGAATGCAGCTGCTTTAGACTTCAATACAGTTTATGTGGCTATATTGTGACATTTTCAGTTTGACTTCAAGGCATGTGAAGATGCTTTAAAAACAGGTGTGAATGGTAAGGTTGTCGCACATAGAGATTTATTTACCTAGGGGTTAAGAGATCAGTTGTGCTAAACAGCCGACATTGTGTTTAAATGTAAAGGTCATGCTTAAGAGAATTTGTCTATTAAATAGTGAGATTGCACACACCCTTAGTTTTTGACGTGGTCAGTCTGCATTCCAGTTAACTTAAGATGAGTCTCATAAATGTCACGGTCATCTGGCTTTGTCTCTGTTATAAAGAGTGGCTTTTTTCAAAGTTCAAGTTTCTCTGCTTGTGCTTTGTTAGTATATTCTGAATTTACCAAGGTAAAAACTAAATGACATTATTGACTTGAAAACAGTACATTGTTTAAAGGCCAGTAGGCCACCTATTATGCAAATTCCACTTTTAAACAGTGTTTGGACTAGGGCTGGTCCGAATACCAATTTTTTTGAGCTTCGAAGCTTCGGTACTTATCAACATTGAATATTTAAAGCTTTACGAATATTCACCGCCTCATGCGTGCAGAGCTTATAGACTCCTCAATCGCCCACGTCACTGTGATGTAACTGCTCTAGCTGGTGGCAAAAGTTATGAGGAACACGCTAAAAGTTTGACGTTTTGACTTTAAAATGTCATCTTGTTGTGTTTTTGGCTGCCAGAATATAAGGAACAGCACTTTTGTTTTAAAAAATAAAGTTTTACCGGATCCCGGCAGACATTCACTCACAGAAATCAAGAAGTCAATTTTGGTTGAATGCAATACGGCGTACAGACTGGATGAGACCATCATAAATAATGCTCGGGTTTGCATTTGCACACTTCATATCAAGTAAAATAATCTATGCATATGTACTGGTGTGTTGATTTTATTTAGTACAAATCAGCAAGTTTCTGTTTTATAGGTGAAAAGTCGCCAACCGTGCTACTGTTTACCTGTTTACCTAACCCTAACCCTAACATAAAGCGAGAACATTCCTCCTGGAAGATGCTCTTTGTTAATGGTAATAAAGTATTAAAAAAAACATTCTAGGCACACCTTACCTTAGACTTATATTGTAAAAAGGCCATAATAAACAAAACCCAAAAACTCTTGTGTCAAACAACCCAAAAGCTATATTTAAATTGTATGTCACTGAAGCCTATAATTATTACTGTCTTTTTCTTTATCAGCACCTGCCGTAAAGACATTTTACACAATGCATGTGATGTTATTTTATATAGTAGTGTGTCTGCCATTATTCGTTTTACAAATTTGTTTTATTAATGGATTATGCAAAACAAAACAGTATTTCTGAATGGCCTGAGGCCGGGATTAAGCAAATTTGAAGCGAAAGTATTTGATGAACGCATAATACGTAATGAGACGAGCCTGATTAATAATATTATCAGATTTTTGACAGAGGTGGAGTCTAGCGGCTTTTGCATCTGAGCTGCTCATACATACGTAGACTTATGCACACATCAAGGGGTAACCTTGTGATTTCTCTAAAGCCAATACGGAAGTGACTTAAACTGCAAGCATCGACTGGCAGTTCGAAGGAAGTTCAAAGACCCCCATGTTAAAATGGCCAACTTTACAGCAAAAAATATGTTTACAGCTTGGTATAAAAAGTGTTTTTGGTCTAGATAGCTAATTTTTCCCTTCATGACAACCGTGTGTGTGGGGGTTTATGACTCATCCGTTGAAATTATATTAAGCCTTAAAGTTCTGCATAATGAGTGCCGGGTGAACTGCCACTGCTGTCACTATACCGTCAAGCTAGGTGGGCCTGGTTTCAACAACTAGCCACTTCTGCTTCACCCACTTCCCACCTCTTTACCCATTTTCGGTTTCCCGCGAGTGACACGCAGTGCCACGATGCTAAGATGGTGGCGGCAAGCCCTGCTTGTGATGTCACGGACACTACGTCCATATTTTTTTAAAGTATTTGGCACATATACACATGCAGCAGATGTTTCAGCAGATGTTGGTCTAAAAGATATGTTCAATCATCTTTAGTTTTGTATGATTATAAAAAAATGCACACAGCATATTTGTGTCCACCCAGCTTCAAGCACTGCGATGCTACTGTTCGCCTAGTCCCAAGAGAACAATCCATCCCTTAGCCTAATTAAATGAATAATGGAACATTCCCATTACAAGCACCTTGGTCTTGCTCATAATAGGGCCCAAGAGAGCGTCCACGTCTTGTGAAGGGTATTGTGCATGTTCTCTCTAAAGAGCCATTAATGAATCGGAGAACAGCACACCAGAATCAATATGATTTATAAGAGTCACTTAAAAATCAATCTTTTATTTTGAATAATGCGCGTATAGTTTTTCATTTAATCATACTTTCATTATTTATTGTGTATATTATAGGAAATGAATAGCAGTGATTAAAATGCATTTATGTTTTTTGTTTTTAAAAGAGGGTATTATACTTCAGACCCTAGTTTTCTTGTGTGCTTTGATTTAATCACTTCACAAAATCTTGCAGGAGGCCATTCATACATACATTGCAGACAATGTGTGCATATCTGTTGTCTGTCTGGTCTATAGTTCATTGAGTTTAAACATTTGACCTTCGATCTGCCACGTTCTTGGTATCTTTTCTTTTTACCGCAGCAAACTTTGTCTTTGTATGTACATTTGTTTGGGATAAATAGTGCACCTGAGATGTTTCTTTACTATTTAATTTTGCTCTGAGCTATTTGATTACTGTTAAATATAAAGCTTGCCTGAAAGGAAAATAGGCTTGTATGCATGAATGGCTTTATATAAATACACACACACACGTACACAAACATGCACAACTAAATAAAAAGCTTTTTTCTTTAAAGCTGTTTTGCCAGGTGTCATCTGCTCTTAAGTTGCGATACACTTTGTGTGCATTTAGGATTTGTCCGTTTGTCTGGCAAACACACAGCTTTTCTATGTAAATATGGCTTGAAATATATTAGATTTTAAAAAAGTGCACGTTTGGTTTGTCACGATGGCTGGTTCATTACATAAAAATGATTCAAGGGTAAAGAGCAAATGTGTAACTAAGTATATCCAGACATGTTATGCAAATCACTTTTCTGCATTTTAATGAACGGCAATAGGTGCTTTGCTCATGGCACTTGGTCATGCTTTTTGAGGTAAATAACCTATTAAACCTATATTATTAGTTCTTGTAAATTTTTTGTCTTTTCTTTTTCTGGTACATTTGAATCATATTGTCATCTATTTATCAGCTACACTCTGAAAAATAATTTATTTTTAACCAAGCGTTGGGTCAAAAAGGGACGCGATCCCAGCAGCTGGGTTGAAATGAATCCAGAAAATGTGTAACCCAACAATGGGTTAAAACAATCCAACATTTTGATTTTAAAACAACTAAGCATGGGTTACATTACAACCCAGCAGGCTGTGCTCATCCTTTTTTGACCTTAAAACTGGTTTAAAAATAATCTAAATTATGTTTTAAATGTTAAAAACACATTTCATACTGTAAACCAATAAACACAAGATTTCCGTTACTGAAGAGGATTGCAGTTTTTCATTGGTTACAAATAAACCAAACAAACAAACACCGCCTATGTGTTGTCTTCATGAGTTTAGGTGAATGGCTGATAGCCTCTGGCCCCAATGCACCTTTCACAAGTGCTTCATCGCCATGGAAACCAGAGGTTAGCGGTAGGCGTGTCGATTATGGCAAGTGAGGCAGTTGCTATTGTTACCTGCACATGTTATCTTTTTGCTGATTAAACGGTGTGCATTTGTTTGCTGTGTATGGATGATGATGTTCCTGCAATCGATGAAATAATGCTGGTTGCATGATGTTCTGTGGAATTTAGAGACCGAGGTATTTATAGATGTGGTGAGCGCCACTCCAAGAGCATTTGTCGAACTTAATCAGATACAGTATGTAATGGCAGATGGTAGGCTATGCAAATACACACACACATTTATGAACTCATACACATAGGCATTTAAACAGTCATGAGTTACTGCCTGTGTTCGCTCGGATCGACTGACCTTTTAATCGGGATTCAGATTTATAGTCCTGAACATACAGACAATATAATGAATATGGGGTCTTAGGGAGTTTTGCCAATGCTCGCTTTTACAAGATGGACCACATTCACATTGCATTTTTGTGCAATTTGCCCCTTGTTTTTGCCCCCGATTTTGCGTTAGGGGTGGGGTTTTGTTTTTGTACGAATCACTTTGTAATTCTATGTACACACCAAATGCGGGGCATTGCATACTCGCTCTAGATCAGTGGTTCTCAAACTTTTTCCGCGTGCGGCCCCCCTTGTGTACGGTGCATTCCTTCGCGGCCCCCCCAAATAAAATGTATGACAAACTGTTCTAAAGTTTAACATTTTAATTAAACAAAACATATTAAGTTATACAAAGTAGTGCTGTTGGTTAGTAGTCTTATTTTTTTAGGTTTAATTACACAGAATTCATGATAAATGAATGTTTTTTATAAAATGTCATAAAACTGGGGCCCCCCTGACACCATCTCGCGGCCCCCCTGGGGGCCCCGGACCCCAGTTTGAGAACCACTGCTCTAGATTACTCGCGGGATTTAACTACGTGTCATGCAAATTTTTCGCTCGAGTTGAATATTTTTAACTTTGTGATTCATGAATAAGCTTTGTGAATTGTCTGAGATACAAGGGTACAACATCACTTGTTTCGCTCAGATGGTGTTTAGCAGGATAATAAGTAAGTGTGTAAATCTTTGGGTAAACGGCGATTTAAGTCACAGTTAAAAGTTTCGATTCAATTCAAAAATATTTGTAGAAATTCAGAATGATTTGTTTCAATCCGATTTTGAATTGATTAAAACGATTAGATTACATTTTGATGCACTTCAGTTTAACGAATCAATTCAGAAGTTTTCGAAAGACTTTACTTGCCTTAATGTATAGTCAAGGAAAAGTCACAAATGAACCAATTACAAACTGTTTACTCCACTTATATGGGTGGTTTCCCGGACAGGGATTAGACTAGTCCTAGACTAAAATAAATGTAAGAGCTGTCCAAACTAAAAACAACTTGCACTGACATATCTTAAAATACATCAGTGCCCTTTGTTTTGCCTCAAAATGTACATCAGTAATGTTTTTAGTAAAGCATGTTTGTTAAAACTAGTTATATTTCATAATTAAACTAAGGCCTAGTCCTGCCTTAAACTAATCCATGTCTGGGAAACCACCCCATAGTGTTTTAACTGTGACCACTATTCAAAATCTCTATACATTTAATTTGAATGATCAGGATTTGTAATTGGTGCATCAAGAACATGAGTTATTCGTTATACTCCTTTTAAAAAGCACACAGGAAATGTCACAGCCTTTTTAAAACAGCTGGACTCATTCATGGTTTCAGGACCAGAATTTTTTTTGCCAGACAAAGTACAAATTGTAAACCACAGGCTCAGAAGATTAACATGAATTAATTTTAGTCTTAATTTCTCTTACTTGATTTAAAAGTTTACTATTGTCTAGGACAGGGGTCTCCAACGTGGTGCCTGCCAAAGCCCATTCTACTAATAGTCTCAATTGTAATATTTATTTATTACATATTTTTTATATGAGCTTGGTATGGTGTTAACATTTTAAACAATACTAAAACATATCAACAAGTAAATTAAAATAAAATCAACAAGTAAAACAAAAAAGTTTTACGTATACAATATCAAAAAGTAGCCCTCCAGATGGAGGTTGGAGACCCCTGGTCTAGGATGTGAAGAGCTACATCAGCTGTGTGTGTGTGTGTGTGTGTGTGTGTGTGTGTGTGTGTGTGTGTGTGTTTCTGTGTGCTGAAACCAGTCCCTCATTGTCAGGACTGTTATAACCTCACAAGCCATAAATATGCTTTTATTCATCCTCCCAAAGTGAAAGCAAGTGAGAGTCAGCAGGGAAATGGTGGGGGAATTCATTTGGCATCAGTTCATCGTTTTAGCCTTTATAGCCAGAGGGATGGAGAGAGTTTGGAATGTGCATTGGGATATCTGCTTAAAGTGTTTGTACAGTGTGACTGACGTGACGGCCTCAGGGTTGTCTTTGTGTGGCCACAAATAAACACACACAATGTGTACAAATAGGAGGTGTGTGTATGTTTGTATTACCACTTGAACATTGAACCTTTATCCCCCTCCCCAAAAAAAGGATTTTTGCTGCTTGTTTGGTCAGTGAACATTTTGTCAGTGAGTTTTGTGTTTAATACATTTAATCGGTTAAAATGTGAGATTTACTGAATACCTTTGATATAAATACCTAGTAGTACTACGAGAGTGATTTATAAGCACTATTCATGACTCGGCCTCCTATTAGCGCTGTGGCTAGAATTAATAAAAATCCGTTTCATATACTCACAAATTTTTACTCGCATTTGGCACTTGGCGAGTGTTAATTTTAGGCCTGCTTGCATGGCAAAGCCACAAGCATGTATAATAGTATACACAGTAAAATTTTATTGAAAAAGAATTTTTAATGCTGATAAGGTTTTAAGTTGTGTAGCAAGTGTTTGATTAACTCAAGCTCTATTGAATTATTTTTGAGTGTTGCCATCAGCTCCTTTAGCAGACTGTGAAGTGTCACTTAAGTGCCACTTCGCCTTGCATTTGTGCCACCATATAAGATGGCATACAAATGTCACTTCAGGATCTAAATCGATGTTTGCACAAACAGTTAAACACACAAATGTTTTGTTGCTCCCAAGCTCTATCACATCAGATCACGCACATACTTCCCCTGCTCGCCTCATTAACATCTGTCACGGATGGCTTTCTACATAAATTCCCTCTTATCTTACCATGACCTCTGTCAAAACAGAGAGCGGTCCCTGTGAGATTACGTAATCCTCCCTGCGGGGTCTAATCCAGGCTTTCTAGTGTCTGTTGTGTTGAAAATGTGATGTGTAAGAATCTGTTCGGTTGCACGGCGAGGCCATGCGCATGCGTTGCTTCAAAACAGTAGTTGTGTTTGTTAGAGTTGTTTTATAATCATAATTACTGAAGATCATTTAATTTAAAATTGTGATGATTCATGGTGGACTACATCAGCTGCTTTCTTGAATAAAAGCATTCCTTCCAAATAGCAACTTGCAAATCATGCATCATAGCTGCGATGTAAAACGAAGGCCTGTTGTCCCAAACATACTTTGTTGCCCGATTATCTGTTTGTGTTTTTGTTCATACTGTAATTACTTATAATAGGGTGTTGGTTATTTAATAACAGTTTCAGTTTAATAAAGGTCTTTGTTACCGTTTGTCCTAGATGTCACGTGTGTGTGCATGTTTGAGACTGAACTCTCTGGACTCTCAGGTTCCTCATTTGGTGGCTGTGCATGTACTCGTAGATCAAGACTGAACACATTTTATGCATCAACTGTCAGTGGAGAGATATTCCTCTTTCTTTCTTTCTCTACCTCCCCCTCTTCTATGGAGGGAACAACAGACTGAAGGGAAGTTTTACTCTTGCTAACCAAGTCAAAAACATTTGGTAATGCAAAGCGTTTTTAAATCTGCGTAGAAGATCTCACAGCATGAGTTTAGCCTGATGAACATGGTTGCCAGATTTGTGTAACATACTAGCACAATAGCCAATTAAAACTAGCCCAAATACCAGATCTTAAAATATGGCAGTCCTATACCTAAAATACTTATTTGTGAAATCCGAGATAAAGTCTCATAATCTAATCTAATGTCACTCATTGATTTTACTATATTTTTAATATTTGTCATGACCTTACTCAGTTGATATTAAAGATAAAGGTTGCATTACGTTATGTAGGACGATTTTATGTAACACAAATTATACACTATACACTGAAAAAAAACTTCTGGACATCGGTTGCACATAATTAAATTAGTTTTTTTTTTTTTATTAAATTAACATTAATTAAAATGTATTTCATTTTAAGAACTTGGTTCAATCATGTTGAACTGGTGTACATTAAATTACATAGATCCAACATTTTTTTTTTAAGAAAAATCATTTCAAGAAAACTTAATTCAATCATGTGCAACCAGAGGTTGACTGGGTCACATTCTGTAATGCATTGCACACAATTTCTTTAAAAAAACACTGTATAGTAGTAATCATAAACAGTCTGTTTTTGTAAAATCATCATCCCTATGATTAACAGCTGATTACCAAGAGCCGTCCACCTTGGCAAAACTGCTGATAAACCTGCTGCCGACTATTTATGTTGTTAAAATGAATCGAATAACATCAAAAAAAGTTTACTTTACTGATTCTAATTCATTTATCTTTTTTATTTTTTCATAAATATTTCTTTTTTTTAGTTACAAAATAAAATTTTCTAAATAAATGTTTTTTGCGTGTTTTTTTTCTGGGGTTTGGAAATTGTTTCATGCTTCAATGTTTGTATACTAACCTGAGTTCATAAGATTTCTTCTCTCTCATGCACGCAGGTTTCCTGGGTTTCCTCTCCAGAAGTTCCTGTTCTTAGATGGTAACAGAGAGCTAGAAATAAGAGGTACTGTAAACTTTGACAAATTCTGTGTATGTTTAGTATGATATGATTTTAATTGCATTTATTCATTTAGCTGACGCTTTTATCCAAAGCGACTTACAATTGCTATATATGTCAGAGGTCGCACGCATCTGGAGCAACTAGGGGTTAAGTGTCTTGCTCAGGGACACAATGGTGTGTCACAGTTGATTCGAACCAGAGTCTCTCACACCAAAGGCGTGTGTCTTATCCACTGCGCCATCACCACCCCAATTGTGGAAAAAAGGGTTAATTGCTTCAGACATAAGAGATAAAATAACAGATAAAATAATTTAATCTTGGGTCTGTCAAAAGGAGGCCAGAACTCGGAGAATATAATGTCCAAAGACCATGTATCAAAGCACAACAGGTACAGTAGTAGCAGATATTAAAACATCTTTTATCTCTTTTAATGGAAATATAAAAAATACCAGCATCAATCTGTAAATTGCTATAAGAAAGGTGACACCATTTAGTGCCCTTGCAAATTTCGCATACCTATACATGTATATGCCACTTCATTCTTTAAATTAAGCATTGTTCTTATTTTAAGGCTTATATCTAGACAAATTTAATGTGCTTTTTTGATTTAGTGAGAAATAGATTATGTAACTTCTCTCTGGAGGCGGAAGTTTTGAAGCATTTAAGAATTTTTCTGATTATGTAATATAATGAACTTTTCAGCTTTCTCCACAGCACTGTGGTCATAACGTCCTGCTCAAGGACGATCTAAACAATAGTCTTAGTCATGAGAGAAACCATGACAATTGATTCATACCCATGTGAAAGTTAGACTTTTTAGTCATCCTTATTAACTTTCAATATAGCTCTGTACACTAGTTCACTCTTAAAAGATGAAATGTATGCATTTAAAAAACATAATCTTTCTTTTCCAGGAAAAAAAGAATGCCCTGTTTTGAGTAAACTCTGGATTTTCCATCTAATCATCACGTCTTTTTAAGAATCATTCTCAAAATGCTTCAAATCTTACCATTGCTTTAACTTTTAACCATTTTAACTTCTCGTATGAAGTGACTCTCTGTCTCTCACGTTCCTCGTTCACTGGCTGTAGGCTGTCTATGTTCTCCGCACCTGTAGATCAAGATTGAACACATTTTATGCTTCAACTGTCAATGGCAACTTTTCAGCACAAAACTGATGACTTACAAATTAACCACCCACAATCCAGTTTAACCAGGCGCTAAATGCTTTGAATTACTGTAGCCCCGCTCTATATTTAAACATGCCGTCTTTATATGCAAATGGTTGATTTTAGTTTTGCAGTATGAACAGTAATTGATCATTTGCGCTGTTTTGGTGGGAGTGTTTTTGGAGATACCTGCTCTGCAGGATTCGGACACTGAAACGCGGATCATACCTACTTATTAGCAGGCACAGTGAATGTTCCTCATTATGTTCTCAACAGTTGAGAGCTGAGTCATATTTAACCACCATACAGCTCTTATGTGAAACCTCATGTATGTCTTATATTATATATATATATATATATAAGTGTGAGAAAGAGAGAGATGATAATAACAGGATAAAAGCACTGGGTAGATCTTAGTTTTCGCATTTCTGCAAAATCTTGATAGTGAAGTTGCACCTCTAGGCAAGCATTTTAGTCTTTAAAAACAAAGTCTATCTACTTCATTTGGGAAAGACTATATAGACACAAGTATTGGGATGACCCTTCTAATAGAGTTGTTTGGGGCGACACAGTGGTCTCCGTTTCAAGCCCTGGCTGGGTCAGGGGGTTTTTCTGTGTGGAGTTTACATGTTCTCCCTGTGTCAGCAAGCATGGATTTACCCTGTTTACTACAGTATATGGTTTTCTTTCATATTTCCGAAACTATACACACGTTGATCTATACACACACTAAGGAAGGGCAATTTCACATCTCCAGTTCACCTTACCTGCATTTTTACCTGGCGATTAACCAGTTGTAAACATGAATGTAGCCATTGATGCCGCAATGGCGCATTTGCAATAAACATGTTTATCTATTCCAGTCAAAACAAATAGTAATGCTATACGATACACAATAGGGTGATTCTCACGAAATTCAGATTCAGAAGGTGTCCAGTATCAGAATCTTTGACATATATTTAACATATATGCACAAATAAGTTTAAGAACTCACTATAACCATTATTTTTAGAGGATTTAAAAAATATTTCCTAAGAATTATTTACATTTTTTAGATTATCATGATCAAAAATTATCATTACCGCAACATGAAATTACATTAAATATATGCATTTACAAACACATGTTTCGGTAATGAGAACTAAAAAGTTGTCTAGGTACTATGACAAACAAAATTTTAACTTTTATCTGGAGAGAAAAAATAAGAACTGCTTACCTGGTAGCCATCTTGAGTGTCACAGTCAATTATGTTCCTTCCAACATTTTTTTAAAAATGTTAGTTCCTTGAGGGCTTAAACAATGATTGAAAATTGTTGCGGAAGATGAAAAAATTGGTCTTGGACGCATTTATATTCCTTATTATTGTCTCTACAATTACCAATGATCACCAAATACCACATGTTTCTTTACTGTAAATGTTTATAGTATAACATGCACTGAAGCTTTTTATTTTTTAGATTTTTTTATAATAAATATTTCCATGTCAAAGAACCAAAATCCAGTTATGGACACGTTGCGGTAATTAACATTTTCCCCTTAAATGTTGAAAAAAAAAATTGGTTTGTATGATGTCATTTGAAATCATGTGCAAAATAGTACATGAAGAGATGTTTGTAACTGTATGCTTCTTATTTTGATAGCATTTACTTTTTTTATCAAAATGTTTCATGACAACTCATATGTCTAATTTCGTGAGAATCACCCAATAGTATGAAGAATTTTGTTTCCATTTTTGTTTCAAACATTTTGGAAAAGGCTTTTTCTGTGCTAAAAATGACTGTGCCCCTGTGTACAAATCATTGATGGGTTTGGGTGATGAGTGTTTGGCTCAGACCCTGAAGTCATAAAAAGGTGTTTATGCAGACCAGTCAAGTTCTTTCACACCAGCCTTAATCAATCATTTCTTTTTAAACGTTGCTTTTGTACATAGGGACATTGGTCCTCTACCCAAATTGTTGCTATTAAATAAGAAGTACACAAACTCTTGTTTAAACAACATATTTCCTACAATCCTGGATCAACACCATACTTTGTGAAATCACGTTCACCGAGTCCACTGTACGCACACCGCCAGATTTTTGTAACCATGCGTATGCGAGTACAGTAGAGTGTAGTATGTAGTACAGGAGATGCATTGCATTTTGTTGCCTTACGTGCGACGAGGTTGTGCCTTTTGACCGTGCGCATACATCCACAAACACGTAAAAACATACTCAAGGCTTTAAGCTTAAAATTGAACTAAAAACATCTTTCTTGAGATCGCTTTAGCTACTGCGTATGAACACAGGCTGGCAAATGCCATTGATGATTGGTTCTTTTAAATGGAAGGCGGGACTTCAGTCAACATATTGAGCGTTGCATTCCCCCCTTCATAGTAATAGCAGTGCTCAGTCATGTTATATCTTTGGTTTCAGTTTCCCCTGAGAAACGAACAACCATGAGGCAGTACAGCTGCTGAGTTTATCATACTGCTCTTGACAGATAGACAATCTAGAATTCATAGTGTGATTGAATCTGTGGGTTAGTCCTGTGGGAGCAAAGTAGTTAAGTGTAGATGAGGAGTCAAGATTAGTTTCCTCGTGTAAAAGCACGGCTTCTTGAGATGTTTTATGCATGATGTTAAGTGTTGCCTTGAAGAGCTTTTCTCTTCTGACTACCATTGACATTAATACACTGAATTGAAATGATTTGAATTGAGAGTCATAAAGAGAGAAATTGTGAGTCCAGGTGACTTTAGTTGTGTAACGCTGTTTTAATGGGTATGGAGGGAGGTCCATTGGAGCCAATTTTAATTTATAAGATGAAAGAGACATGTGTGACCTGATTTCTGGAGAAAAGAGTCAATGTTCAAATCATACCTTTTGCCTTTAAATCCATCACATCAACCGGAATCAACCATGTTTGTCTTTGCGGTTAGTTGACTGGCAGTGAGTGGCTTTTGTGTCTACCTTTTTATTAGTATTGTAGTGTGTGTGTGTGTGTGTGTGTGGTAAGCTGACTGGAAATCCGTGGTTTTTGTGTCTCTGTGTAGGTGTGTAGCTTTCATGTGTATGTATGTGCGGTTTCACTGCTTGGAAATACACATGCTCATACATACGGACACACACAGGATAGAAAGTGGCGAGCTGTAAACTCCCTCCGCTTCCGTTTTGAACGGATTTAAAGTTTTTGTCAAATGGACAGTTAGTTACTCTATAACACTGTTTATATAATATATGATGAATTGGGTAACTTAGAAGACACAGTATTTTCTAAACTATCTTTGATGGGTAAAGCTGCAAATAAAATTATTTACCTTCAAAATCATAACCATGATTTTATCCATAGTTTTTTAGCTAATCCATAACTGTGAGTGTCTCTTTCCGTAAATGTAAAGGCACATGTTTTTGTCTCGGTCTGTAAGACATGAAGGCGTCTGTGTGTGTCTCTGCTTGTATAACATTTGGTGCGTCTGTGAGCATCTCTGTCTGTAAAACATGAAGGCGTCTGTGTGTGTCTCTGCCTGTATAACATATGAGGTGTCTGTAAGCATCTCTGTCTGTAAGACATGAAGGCGTCTGTGTGCGTCTCTGCCTGTATAACACATTGGGCGTCTATGAGCATCTCTGTCTGTAAGACATGAAGGCGTCTGTATGTGTCTCTACCTGTATAACATTTGGGGCGTCTGTGAGCATCTCTGTCTTTAAGACATGAAGGCGTCTGTGTGTGTCTCGGCCTGTATAACATTTGGGGTGTCTGTGAGCATCTCTGTCTGGAAGACATGAAGGCGTCTGTGAGCATCTCTGTCTGTAAGACATGAAGGCGTCTGTGTGTGTCTCTGCTTGTATAACATTTGGGGCATCTGTGAGCATCTCTGTCTGTAAGACATGAAGGCGTCTGTGTGTGTCTCTGCATGTATACCATTTGGGCGTCTGTGAGCATCTCTGCCTGTATAACATTTGGGGCGTCTGTGAGCATTTCTGTCTGTAAGACATGAAGGTGTTTGTGTGTGTGTCTCTGCCCGTATAACATATGGATCTGGGATCATCTCTGTCTGTAAGACATGAAGGCGTCTGTGTGTGTCTCTGCCTGTATAACATATGGGGCGTCTGTGAGCATCTCTGTCTGTAAGACATGAAGGCGTCTGTGAGCATCTCTGTCTGTAAGACATGAAGGCGTCTGTGTGTGTCTCTGCTTGTATAACATTTGGGGCATCTGTGAGCATCTCTGTCTGTAAGACATGAAGGCGTCTGTGTGTGTCTCTGCATGTATACCATTGGGGCGTCTGTGAGCATCTCTGCCTGTAGAACATTTGGGGCGTCTGTGAGCATTTCTGTCTGTAAGACATGAAGGTGTTTGTGTGTGTGTGTCTCTGCCCGTATAACATGTGGATTTGGGATCATCTCTGTCTGTAAGACATGAAGGCGTCTGTGTGTGTCTCTGCCTGTATAACATATGGGGCGTCTGTGAGCATCTCTGTCTGGAAGACATGAAGGCGTCTGTGAGCATCTCTGTCTGTAAGACATGAAGGCGTCTGTGTGTGTCTCTGCTTGTATAACATTTGGGGCATCTGTGAGCATCTCTGTCTGTAAGACATGAAGGCGTCTGTGAGCATCTCTGTCTGTGAGCATCTCTGTCTGTTAGACATCAAGTTAGACATCAAGGCATCTGTGTGTGTCTCTGTCTGTAGGACATAAAACATTTGTGAGTGCCTATCTGTAAGACAATGGGGTGTCAGTAAGTGTCTCTGTCTGTTAAACATGAAGGCATCTGTGTATGTCTCTGTCTGTATAACATTGTGGCGTCTGTGAGCAGCTTTGTCTGTAAGACATCAAGGGATCTCTGTGTGTCCCTGCCTGTAAGGCATTCGTGAGTGTCTATATGTAAGACAATGGGGCTGCAGTAAGTGTCTCTGTCTGTAAGACATGAAGTCATCTGTGTGTTTCTGTCTGTAAGACACTGAGGGCATCTGTGTCTCTGTAAAAGAGGAAGGCGTCTCTGTGTTTCTGTCTGTAAGATATGAAGGCGTCTTTGAGTGTCCCTGTACACTGAAAAAAATGATTCATTCAATTTCCTTTTTTTAGGTAAGTGGTTGCAATCAATTTATTTAAACTACATTTAAACAAAAGATGTGTATTTTTTATTTATGTAATTTTTTGTTTAAATGTAGCTTAAATAAATTGATTGCATCCACTTACCTTAAAAATTGAGTAAATTGAATGAACCATTTTTTTTTTAAGTGTATGTAGGACGTAAAGTTGTCTCTGTGTCTCCGTCTGTCTTGACACACAAGCATGAGATTGAGAAATGAAATTAAATCCGTTAATTTCCTTCCTCTTTTTTTTCTGGGCTGTCCTCACGCACACACGTACAGACAGTGCCAACTTAGTTGCACTGTTGACACAACAAATCCATTAAATGTGTGTAGGCGTTTTTCCAGAAAGCCATGAAAAGTGCAAAGTGACATAACGGCTCATGGGGATTCATGTCCCACCATCATCTGTATCATTCAGGAAGAAAATCAAACTGAAAATCATATAAAGATTCTGCCTGTGGGCAGTATCATAGACTTTCACAGGTGAAACTCATACAGGGATCCATCCAAAATCATCAAAAATCAAAAGAAAAAATCAAATGTTGCAAAAACCCATTTTGGGACTATTTAGGTTTGCTTGTATTATACCCACTGATCTATATAAATGACTGAATTGCGCATGACGTCACACTTGTGAAGCCACCGCGCCGCCATGTTGGTATACCCAAACGTTCTATTAAATCAATGGACGTTATCAGATTTTAATGATAAAACATCACTTTACTCGTCTTCGTTTTTATATGTGAAGTTACCATGTACATTATTACAACATAAACGTCCAAAGCATGTAAATAGTTATTTACTGAAAGTTGTACATTTTGCATTTTAATCAGTTATTATACATTCATCTTTATTACAGTATCAGATCAGCAGACAGACCGCAGCATATTTAGTATTAATGACAATAAACGTGCTCATTCTGAAATCTATATAAATAATCATGCTTTGTACCGTATGTGCATGCAATAATTTGCTAGTTTTGTAATTATGTTATCTAAACTTACATGTTACCTAAACTTATTTAGAGAAATAACGCTGACCGTCACAGTGTAGCTGAAAGTCAAAAAAAGCTTTATTTATACCTGTGTCATTAACAAATGCATCAGACACACTCACCTTAACGGTTTTTTATAAATCCATTATCCTGCTCGATTAAAACATAAACATTGCATATAACACCAGAATTAACAAATAATTTACGTACACATATCCTAAAAATTTACCTTATGTAACTGATACGCTGTAAAGGGGGTAAATTTTGATCATGATTTTGATGGAAGTCGTTGGCTATACCAAGATGGCGGCTCGAACTCTGCGCTGGCTTCACCTCACTCGGTTACGTCAAGTGTTCTATGCGCAATCCAGTCATTTATATAGATCAGTGATTATACCATTATTTTCTTGACAGTTAAGAAAACATTCCCCTAAATTCTTATAACTATAATGGCTCCTGACATTTTACATTTTTAATAATTCTCAACATTATTATTGGTGATTCATCTGGTAAATATATCTGTAATACAACATTTATACTACTTCATATTTTATATTAAAATAAATTCAAATGGACCATAATTTTACATTATGGTAATGAGAAATAGAGGGAGAGTTTAATTGTAATAAATGTCACAATGGTAACAAATCTTAATGGTCCTAAAAATATGTAAATGAATGATGTATAAAAATGATTAATTTCCCTATCTCTCTCTTTCTCGTTCTCTCTCTCTCTCTCTCTATCTTTGTCTCTCTCTTACACACTTTATCAGAGAGAAAATGGCAGTATGGATCCAGGCCCAGCAGCTGCAGGGAGATGCCCTGCATCAGATGCAGTCTCTCTACGGGCAACACTTCCCAATAGAAGTACGACACTACCTGTCCCAGTGGATAGAGGGCCAGCTCTGGTTCGTAGTGTCATCAAGTGAATACCCGTGTCGTTTTGTCATTTGTCTTGTTTGTATTGGAGTAATGTGTGTGCGTTCACTCTCAGGGATGCAATAGATTTAGAGAACCCTCAGGAGGAGATTAAAGCAAAGCGTTTATTGGACAGCCTGATCCAGGAACTACAAAAGAAAGCTGAGCATCAAGTCGGAGAGGATGGATTCTTGCTTAAAATCAAATTAGGACATTATGCTTCACAGCTAAAGGTAAAACGTACACGTATGCTGTGGTTTTATATGTATTGTGTGCGGTTAAGGTATGACAAGTTCAAATAAAAATAATTACTTGATTTAACACGTCAGATTCTTGATTTCCCACACCCATAAGCTCCTGCAAAAACGTGAACACACACACACACACACACACACACACATAGAAATAGACAAGTATGAAGAACCACCCAGAAGAAAATTTAATTGCTCACAAGTTTCTATTTTATTGATCAGAAAATCTCAATTACATTTTAATTCGGTTTTTAATGGTCTCAGATTAATCTTCCGAAATACCTTGGAAAAAATAATACTAGTCATAGATGAGACAATAAAGAGCTCCGATGCAAAACCCTCTAAGTGCATGTTTTCTTGTAAAGGAACATTTTTAACTCTTAATGCATTCTGCCAACAAACCAGTATTTCTGAAGATACTGATATCCAATAAATGGCTGATAATACAAATAAATTCTTCTGAATGTAAAACAGTGCTGAACTTTACAGCTATATTAACATAAATGACTTTTTTAATTAAAAAAAAAACAATATATCTTAAAATATTTTCTGACATTGTTGTGATCTCTTCTGGAGTTTTATAGTTGACACATGGTATAATTTTTCTTCCATGTAATCTCATAGCTGTCAAATAAAAACAATTATTACTATATATAGCTACACTAAATTCAATTACCTATTGATATTTCGTTTCTATACGATACAATCTATGTAATTGTACATAAAGACATGCAATGTGAAATGAATGCTTGTGTTTCATAGAAGGGCGCACAGGTTACATACGGTATGTGTGTGGAGCATATCGGTTCATGATTAAGTACATTATTAAGAACAGGTCAGTCAAGAAAATGCAGGCAATGCCTCTGTGTTTACTGTCATTAGTGTTGCGCGATGCACTAGGATGTGTTAAAGTAAAACAAGAGATGGGAGATAGACGTGTGTGTTTATCTAATTCTGTTTGTGTGTTTTCAGAGCACATATGACCGCTGTCCCCTGGAGCTGGTGAGATGCATCAAACACATTCTGTACACAGAGCAAAGGCTTGTCAGAGAGGCTACGAATGTAAGTAAACCCACTATAGCGATGGGAATGTCTGATTTATTAAATATTCAGATATACAATGAATTTCTATTAACTACTTAAAAATGATCTTTAGATTTATTTGAGTCATCTGAGCCCAGATGTTCTTAGCATTTGACATATTTTTGTTAAAATGTTAAATTATCAGTATACTATGTACAGTAGAGATCCGGTTTTACCAATTAAACCAAGAGATAAATAGTGAATCAGACAACATGAATGTCATGCACTTACAGATATATATGGGCTTTGTACACCCTCTGCAAGTGTTTGTTTTAGTGGTAGCCTGCTCTGAAAAGCATTGTGGGTAATAAACAAGGCCAAAGAACATGATATTGACTTTTATGAGCTTCAGAGATTGAAATTGCATATTTGATTTATGAACATACTTGTACTGTATACACATACGCTTATTAACCTACCCATATTTGCATGATACCTGTCAAGAATGTTCAGGTTTATGAGAGTAAAAGGGGAAATTTCAGAATTTATGACTTCAGCTGACTTACCATAAATCATAAGACTAAGGAATATATCAATAAATGAAGAAGCCAATGCATTTACACTCATGCCATGTATGCGTATATGCAGAACAGAAATGTTATTTTGTTTGTTTATACATAAATTCTAGTTGTGGGCAGAGATTAATCGTATACAAAATAAAATGAGTTTTGCATGTATACATTCAGAAATGTTTTATTTATATATATTACAAATTATTTATATAGAATATATAAATATGTACACATATGTTTCTTTAATGCATACATGAATGTGTTTATATATACATAATAATTATACAAAGCACTTACTCCTATATTATGCAAAAACTCACTTTTATTTTGTATGCGATTAATCGTGATTTTAATCTTTGCCCATCACTTTTCATGTTAACCCTAAATTGAGACAAACAACTATTTGTCATTTATACACAGTGCTCGAATTCAACCAGTTTATCTAAATGAAAAGTTAATACGTGAATGACTAAAATGTTAAAAGGCAGTACAAATTAGTGATGAGTAAATATTTTTTGGTAATAGTTTGAGAAACATTTTATGTCAACTCTTGTCCATGAGGTGCCAGATTTGGTTATTATTCATGTTTGTCTGTCATTGGCAGTCAAGTTCACCGGTAGGCGGGCTAATGGACAGCATGTCGCAAAAGTACCATCAGATCAACCAAGCATTTGAGGAGCTCAGAATATTGACTCAAGACACAGAGAATGACCTCAGAAAACTACAGCACAACCAGGAGTACTTCATTATACAATATCAGGAGAGCCTCAGGATACAGGGTATGTACACACATGTATCCAGTAGTGCAATATTGTAAAGTGCTCGAGATCTGCAGTAAAGTACTGGGTGCATGAGCAAACAAAAATACAGATTGTCATGCACTCATGTCATTCACTTCATCATAGAGGAAAAAAATAGCATTTTTTCTTTGGTAGACGCATTTATCCAAAGCGACTTGCAGTGCATTAAAGGATTACAAAATTTTCTAAAAAAAAAAAAAAATCCATTTAATTTACTCACCACCATGTCACCCAAAAAGTTGATGTCTTTCTTTGTTCAGGCAAGAAAAAATTATGTTTTTTGAGGAAAACATTCCAGGATTTTTCTCATTTTAATGGACTTAAATGGACCCCAACACTTAACAGTTTTTTTCAACAGAGTTTCAAAGGACTCTAAACGATCTCAAATGAGGCATTAAGGGTCTTATCTAGTGAAACGGTTGTCATTTTTGACAAGAAAAATTAAAAATATGCACTTTTAAACCAGAACTTCTCGTCTATCTCCGGTCCTGTGACGCGCCAGCACGACCTCAAGTAATTGCGTAGTGATGTAGAAAGGTCTCGTGTTACATATATGAAATGCACAATTGCGGACCATTTTAAACAATAAACTGACACAAAGACATTAATTAGTATCATTCCACATACAACAACGTTGGAACGGTCCTCTTTCTCCACACTTGTAATCACTGGGGCGGAGTTTCGCATACATCATTCGCATACATCACCTCTCGACGTGATGACGTGTTGCATGAGGTCGCACTGGCACATCACAGGACCGGAGATAGATAAGAAGTTGTGGTGTCAAAGAGCATATTTTAAAATTTTCTTGTCATAAATGACCATCGTTTCACTAGATAAGACCCTTATGCCTCATTTGTGATATTTTGTGATCAAAATTGACTAATCCTTTAAAGCTATACACTTGTATCACTTTGTCTGTTCTTGCTGTGCTAATGCAATGCTTTACCAATTAAGCTATAGGACCAATGCATACATCTTTAAGTATTATGTCCCTAAAAATTACTTCATAATAAAAAGCTTGTATGATTGCAGAAACACGCATAGATAAAGTCATTGAAAAACAAATTTGTGTTAATGATGCTAATTATTAATACAATTAATATTGTAACAATTTTAATTGTTCTAACAATGATGCAAGAGGCAGATCATGCACAAATAATTGTTCTTCTGGGAATAGCCAAGCTAGTTAAATACCTATTATTTACATGTTTGAGAGTTGCCAGCAAGCTTTGTTGATTTCTTATTGTAACTACTAATAGCTAATCAAAACTTAATACTTTCTAACTGCAGACTTGATATGTTTGTAATTTCTTACTTGGCATGATTCACTGAAGCAAGAAAGTCCTACTGCTTGTTTAATTTGCATATCCAAATGGTATTTCTACTTATATGTGAATAGTGAAGTTTTATTAGCGAAGCTCATGTTTGTGGACTAAACTCTTCTCCTTGATATGTTCAGCCCAGTTATCGAGTTTGGCCACACTGCCACCAGCAGACCGACAGTTGCGAGAACCCAGTCTGCTCAGCAAAAGAGCCACAGTAGAGGCCTGGCTGACCCGAGAGGCCAATACCCTGCAAAAATACAGACTGGTACATGCAGACAAACAGACACACAATACCCTCAATATAACCTTTTCAAACAGTGACGGTAGAGTTTTTAATGAGCAACACATGGATTGTTACATTAGGAGGATGTGCCAGTGTTTTTGACACGTTTACATTTATTCCCTAAAGTCTACTTTGGTTTATAATTACTTGATAAAAGTTAAAAGCAAAGCACATGAACATAATTGTGACCCTGGACCACAAAACCAGTCATAAGTCACACGAGTATATTTGTAGCAATAGCCAACAATACATTGTATATGTCAAAATTATAGATTTTTTAATGCCAAAAATCATTAGAATATTAAAGGGGAGATTTCACTAGACATTTTAAAGATCAAAATAAATCTTTGGTGTCCCCAGAGTACATGTGTAAAGAATAGCTCAAAATTTCATACAGATAATTTATTATAGCAAGTTAAAATTGCCACATTGTAGGTGTGAGCAAAAATGTGCAGTTTAAATGCAAATGAGCTGAACTCTGCACTAAATGGCAGTGCAGTGGTTGGATAGTGTAGATTAAGGGGCGGTACTATCCCCTTCTGACATTACAAGGGGAGCCAAATTTCAATGACCTATTTTGTCACATCCTTGCAGAGTTACTGGGTTGATCTTTTTCATATTTTCTAGGTTGATAGAAGCACTGAGGACCCAATTATAGCACTTAAACATGGAAAAAGTTAGATTTTCATGATATGTCCTCTTTAGGTAAAGTTCACATCCCATAAAGATATTTTGTAAATGTCCTACTGTAAATATATCAAAAATGTATTTATCATTAATAATGTGTTGCTAAAGACTTCATTTGGATGGACAACTTCATTTGGACAAGGCAATTTTTTACTTATTATTTTTTTGCACCCGTCAAATTCCAGATTTTCAAGTAGTTGTATCTCGGGCAAATATTTTCCAATCCTAACAAACCATACATCAATGAAATGGTATATCATTGATATGGTAGATATGGTATATAAATTTGTATTATAGGAACAGTTGACCAAAACATGAAAAATCTCTCATAACTGATTCTCATAAGTGACCCTTATGCTATTTCAGATGTACAGTATATGACTTAATTTCTTCAGCTAAACAAAGATTGTAATTATCATTTGCCAAATAAAAAAAAAAACTTTTAATAGTTTAGCTCACAAAAGTATTGTTTTGCATATATTAAAGGATTATTCAGTTTTCTAAAAAAAAATCCAGATGTCATCCAAAATGTTGATGTTTTTCTTTGTTCAGTCGAGAAGAAATTATGTTTTTTGAAGAAAACATTCCAGGATTTTTCTCATTTTAATTGACCCCACTTCACAGTTTTAATGCAGAGGTCGCACTGGCGTGTCACATGATTGGAGGAAGATGTGAAGTTGTGGTTTAAAAGTGCATATTTTTTTCAAAAATCGTTTTGCTATATAAGACCCTTATGCCTCATTTGGGATCGTTTAGAGTCCTTTGAAACTGCTATTTTAAACTGCATTAAAACTGTTAAGTGTTGGGGTCCATTAAAGTCCATTAAAATGAGAAAAATCCTGGAATGTTTTTCTCAAAAAACATAATTTCTTCTTGACTGAACAAAGAAAGACTTTAACATTTTGGATGACATGGTGGTGAGTAAATTATCTGGATTTTTTTTAAAAGAAAATTGACTAATCCTTTATCCCACTGGAGTAAATTGAATATTGATGGCGTATGCGCTTTTTGAAGCTTTGCCATATTGACTCCCTTATAAGAAGATAACATAGCAGCAATTTAATATAAAATTATGTGTTTGTGTTTAACTGAATTTTCAACTATTTCTTTAAGTACAATTTTGATCTAAATGTGATTCCCTTCTCATGTAAATTATTTGTCATAAGAGTTCAGTTTGTAATAAGTCCACTTAAAAATTAACCAAAGCGTAAATTATAAAGAGTAAATGCTCATTGTAGCAACCCAGGAATCATTGCTCCGTAATGCACAAGAAGCCGCTGCAGTAGAGGACGGTCAGTACATACTGTATGTGTCATGTCTATCTGTGATGTTATATAAGCTTGTGCGTGCTTGTGTGCTCAGGCCCTGGCAGAGAAACACCAGAAGACGCTGGCATTGCTACGAAAACAGCAGACGGTGATTCTGGACGATGAGTTGATACAATGGAAGAGACGTCAACAGCTGGCTGGCAACGGCGGACCTCCCGAGGGAGGACTGGACATACTACAGTCATGGTACACAGACGCACACCCTAAGATGGTTATGTAAACAACGATAAGCATGTGCTTTTGCATAAAACATTTGCGTTTACATCACACACACCCACACATAACAAATGCAGAGAGCAGATCTTCATATTATGCTTCTGTTTCTCATTTCAATGTGTGCGTGTGTGTCCAAACGCACAGGTGCGAGAAGCTAGCAGAAACCATTTGGCAGAATCGTCAGCAGATCCGGAGGGCGGAGCACCTGAGACAGCAGCTGCCCATACCAGGCCCTATCGAAGAGCTGCTCACCGAACTCAACGGCACCATCACTGATATCATCTCAGCTTTAGTCACCAGGTGTGTGTGTATGTAAGTGAAATACCATGCCATGGGCTGGTAAGTGCTTTGCTATAGGCATAGCAGGAAAAGGAACCCAACTGATTATTTTCAGTCCTCTCCGCCTGGGATTATGGGTAATGTAGCGTTGACAAATGTGCATTAGTACACTTTTACCCATTATGCACTCAGAAGTATAGAGGAAGGAAATTGTCCACTCAGAATTCGGACAGCGCTATTGCTTGACGGTTAATGGGGAATGATTTTGGCCACGGCTACAGCGGAAAAAGATTCGGTGATTGCAAAGTACAGAGACGCAACCAATATCCTTGCTAAGCAATGCGTATGTATTTATAGGTGCTTTCTATTTGTAGGTGCTGTTAGTATTTGGTCGGTGACCTCACAGTGCATGTGCATTATAACATGTCATTGAATGTACATGTAGGTCGCCATGACAACCAAAGACATATGTGACCTTTCTTTCATGTGTTTGCATTATCTCTAGTATAAGTGACTTTGTTTGTAAGGTAACTTTAGCATACACACATAAAAAAGGGGATTCTGTGAAACAGAACGAACAGGCCGTTTTACAGCATTTCGCACTTTGTGACAACGATGAACATCACAAGGAAAGATGAACATCTCACAGTGATAAATAAATGAGTATTGATGCATTACTCACCCTGGATGGGGTTGTGTGAATTTGTGAGCAGTTTCAACAAAGACGTGTATCAGAGTGATTCACCAATCTTATGTGATGCACAAGGGAGCGTCTACAAACTTCTGCTCTCTTTCACTTTCTTCCTTATTCAGTAGCATTTCATTGCTGTCAGTGTTTACACCCAACACAAAGGTTGAACCCTTTCAACCTTTATTTGTGTGTGTGTGTGTGTGTGTGTGTGTTGCCTCGGGCTATGTAGGCACTGGAACATTGAGCTTAATGGGAGCCGTGCTGCCTTTAAAAACCATCAGTGCCTGAATATATTTTCATCACTTTTAGAAATGTGACTGAGGCTGTGCTTTCTAATGGAGTTAACATAAACTGCAGATGTTTTAAAATAATACAGTTCAATTGCATTTACAAAATTAAAATTTTTACAGTTTCTAAAGTAAATGCATGTATTTGCTTGGGCATGCTGTCTAGATTGTTGCTTTTTGACATGAAAGTCATCAAATCAGTTGTTTCTTATGTAGCTTATAATTACCATTGATATTCTGCTCTGTGGATGACTTTTGTCCCTCCTTCAATATAAGGCCACGTTTACACCACAGTGTTTTTGGCCAAAAACAGGAAACCGTTTATGCATTTTGGCTGTTTGTTTACATGACAGCGTTGTTTTGGGGTGCTGAAAGTGCAAATCAGTATTCATTTTGTTGAAAAATAACTTTGTCATAGTTTTCGTTAACAACGTGTTTTCACTGACAAAAGCGAGTTGATGACCACAACTATGCCGAAAATCTATTGACGTTTTTGTCAACTAATAAAAACAAGACGAAAGTGTCAGTGAGGGATACAATCTCTTTGTGGTCGGGAGATTAGACGCACACATACACGTACAACTAGGGACTTCATGTAACACTATGGCAAAAACAATACCATCATTGTTTTTGGGTAAGCAATCAAAACAAGACGTCATGCGCATACATATTACGTGTTCCGTCTACAAGCACTTGAAAGGTTAATTAACACTCAAGTTTACAAAATGTTGCCACATTATAGTCCAGGGTCACTTGTAGTAATAAACCAAATTCCTTACGATCAAAATTGCTTGATGCTTTTTTTTGTTTGCTTGTATTTATCGCTCTGTAAAAGAATGTGTATGTGCACAACCGTGTACTAGTGTTTACAAAGTAAATACCTGGCGTGTACCCAGCGTTTTGTAAATACAGCATTTATTGTCGTTTTTGCAGATCCATGTGAACGGCGTACCCAAATTTTTTTCAAAATGCAAAAAAAGAATTTCGTTTTTAGTACAATGGTTTTTGTGTAAACCTATCCTAAGTTTAAAGGGGTCATATCGTGAAAATCTGACCTTTTCCTTGTTTAAGTGCTATAATTGGGTCCCCAGTGTTTCTATCAACATAGAAAACGTGAAAAAGATCAACTCAGTAACTTTGTTTGGGTAAGACATTCTTTGCAAGGATGTGAAAAATTAGGTCGTTCAGATTTTGCCTGTTTTGTGAGGTAGGTAGCAAGGCCAATTACAACAATACCGCCCCCTTAATCTGCACTATCCAACCACGACACTCCATTTAGTGCAGAGAGAAAGAGAGAAAGAAAATAATTGACAGCACAATTGAGTTTCAATTGAAACAAACCAACATCATTGCGATCAGTGTTTGCACGTCATCCTCTCATTTGCATTTTAAAGGACACACCCAAAAACAGCACACTTTTGCTCAGGCCTACAAAGTGTCAATTTTAATATACAATAATTAATTATCTGTGGAGTGTTTTGAGGTAAAACTTCACATACGCACTCATCAAATACTTATTTTAAATTTTTTTAAATCTCATAATATGACCCCTCTTATTTGATTTTGCTGCTGTCATTGTGTGACGGGTGAAAATGTAATGTTTGTTGATACCCAGGTGGTTTATTCACGTCGATGGCCAATAAATGTGCTTATTTGTTTGTGTTGTTTTTGCAGTACCTTCATTATTGAAAAGCAACCCCCCCAGGTGTTAAAAACGCAAACTAAATTTGCAGCGACGGTGCGTTTGCTGGTGGGTGGCAAACTCAACGTACACATGAACCCACCGCAGGTCAAAGCCACCATTATCAGCGAACAGCAGGCCAAAGCCCTGCTAAAGAATGAAAACACCAGAAAGTAAGTTGAATCAAAGCACACGTAATGTTTAGTAAGCCCTGTGTAGGTGTAGGTGGTGAGTCATTGTAAATTCAGGTAAACTAGAGTTGCTAACAGGACTCAAAGCACATGTTTCATCAGAAACGCAGCAAGCCACACCACTGGCATCACATGACACACATTGATGTTGTACAAATGACCAAAAAAATGTGAAATGTACTATATCACTATTAACATGAACTGCCAACACAACAACACATTTATTAACAACACATTGGCTGAATAAGAAAACTGGCAAGCAAACAAGTATGTAATGTAGTTTGAAACTTTTTTTTTTAAACGGCATAACTTTGTTTATTGTTTTGTGAGCTGAAGTTACGCAATCTGCCCCAGGCGCATCTGTCTAATTTGTAAGATAAATGTAGATTTAAGTTTGACTGAATGCACAGCCTTTGGCATTATCAAAAGATGTACAGATGAAAAAAATATGTACATTTACTTTTATCTTTGTTTTTGCAATGCACCAGTTACTATAACTAATATCATTCAATGGTTACTCCCTTTGTGAATGTGTTCCAGTGACAGCAGTGGAGAGATCTTGAATAACAACTGTGTGATGGAGTACCACCAGACCACAGGCACCCTCAGTGCACACTTTAGAAACATGGTAAGCAGAGTGAGTCCGTCTAAGGGCTTTTAACTTTAGACTGTGCTGAGAAACTCCTTTAGGCGCAAAACCGCTGGTGGTGCAGTGTGCGGAGCTGAAAAGAGTAAATTATAAAGACGTATGCTGCCAGACACCATTTATTGTACTTTTATTTATAATTCACCATGCTGAGGCAAAAGAAACTTGTCTGCTATTACTCAGGTCGCACAGTCAATAATTGAATAAATGTGGTGGTTTCACATTGCGTAATGTCATTCAAGTTCTATTCGTTGTTTTGTGGTGCAGCTTTAAGATGCTGCATTTTTATCAAAGGCATAGTAAAAGTAGAATCAAAAAGTATTGGGACACATTTGGTTACAATTAAAAATGTGCAAATGATGCTTAAAGGCAGAAGTATGGTCAATTTTTATATGTACGTTAGGGACCCAGTGCACAATTTTTGTCATCAGTTGAGTGCGCACAAACTGTACGCGCACCACCATGATTTTTGAAACCCTGCGTACCGTATTTTCTGGACTACAAGTCGCACTTTTTTTAATTGTTTGGCTGGTCCTGCGACTTATAGTCAGGTGCGACTTATGTCAAAATTAATTCATACTGACTAACATGAACCAAAGGAAAACATTACCATCTCTACAGCCAAGAGAGGGCGCTATATGTTGCTCCTGTTGACTACCCCTGAAAAAAACTGTAAACTGAAACATTAACTTAAAGACAATGGAGAAAGACTTAACAAACAAAATGCCCGCAAAAAGAATAATAATTTTCTAAATAAATGCGACTTATAGTCCAGTGCGACTTATATATGTTTTTTCCTCTTCATGACGCATTTTTTGACTGATACGACTTATACTCGGGAGCGACTTATATTCTGGAAAATACGGTACATTGTACGCATAGGTCGCACATGTGTGACGTACATTTTACAGGAAAATGTAGTATGTAGCCCAGATGCGTTGCATTTTGTCGCAATGCGTGGAACGTCTGTGTACACGAGTTGAATAAACTATGCTTTGCAATGTGCGTTCAACTGTGTGCATACATTATGTGTCATTTTAACAGATTATGGGCCAGATTTACCAACGCAACCATAATTTTTTCATCAAATAAGGACTGTCGGGATTTACTAAAGAGGTGCAGTGGATAATTAGCGTTTAGTTATTTTAGCGACTGACCTTATTGCATGTGCATTTCTAGGAGTTTCTTTTTCAGCCGCAAAATGTATGGGAGGGGATTATTTAAATGATTCACGCAACGTAATTTACTGATGTTTGCGTGTGTAATACATGGACGACGCAACATCGCCTCCCTCCATTGTATTGAATTGAAGCCAAAAATGTCAAGTAATGTTACGTAAATCGTCAGTTTGGAGCCAAGGCATGCGCATGAGGAATCGTCAGTGGAGCCAGAGGCGGAGCCGCCATATCAAACTTCCACCCAAACGCTCGTGCGCACAAATTTAACCACGCCAATCATAACGACATGTCCCACTACTATAGAAAAAATTTAATTACTAGCTAAAATAAAACCTATTACAAAAAAGAATAATTGAACACATATCGGCGTTATATCAACTACCTGAAAGGAGCAAAACCAACTTTTGGAAACTTTTATTGGAAGTGTAAATATTTTTTTTATTTAGAGCCGAGTCCCATTCGTTTGAATGGAGAGGTTGGAGTTTATGACTTGTACTGCAGCCAGCCACCAGGGGGCAATCAAAGAACCAGCGGCTTCACTTTTCAAGACTTATGAGGCACACCCGGTGTGATATCACTGGTATTTGTGCCATTTATTTAACGGCAAAAAAATAAAAATAATTTTGCGCTTGAAATGGCTGCAATTGTTGCTGATAGAAGAGGCATCAGAGAGCGCGTGGTACAAGGCAGAGTTTTTTTTTTAAACACATAACAGTTTATTTGGAATGCCGGAGGAACATATTATTCAAAAAATATTGTTTGCCAAGCCATGCTATTTTTCATTTTCTGGAGGAAATAAAAGAGGAGTCACTAGGAGAAGTCACACAATACCAGACGGTTCAAAACTTCTTGTAATCCTTCATTTTTCGTTCTTTCATGTCCTATTTATGGCTTTGTTAGCTGGCACAACCCACATTTTCAGCTGTGATCTCCATGGTGCTGGCCTTAGTAGATAACCAGTGCCTGCAGGAGCATCAGCTTTGCTTATTTGCGACCCTGAACTAATTTGCGCTGCTCTTAGTAGATTGCGTTGGTCATTATGGAAATCAGCTGTTGCGCCTGTGTAAATAACCCACCTTTTTAGTAAATAACCCACAGATATTGCCACTCCCATCGCCGCTTTTTTGTGCACTTACGGTAATAAATCTGGCCCTAAATGTCATTTTGTGGTTCAAATAAATAAAAGGGATAACACAAGATGTGTTAAAAACAACAAACAATGTTTTGTCCCTAAACTAAAACAGAATGTGTTGTTTTAACACAACCGCTTTAGGAGTGTACGTTCGCGTACACATACTGTAAAAAATAGGGCTTTAGTTTTCCTTTAACTTTACAAATCCAGCTGTACATACATACATTGTCAGAATTTAAAACCTAGCAAACTTATATTTTTTATGTTTTGCTTAAAAGATGTTTTCCACTTGATATTTCATTCAGTCTCCTCATATAAGAGTTAGGGCTTTCAGCTGAGTGTGGTTTCTCTGAAGGTTTTTGTTTTGTATTCCTCTCTTTGTAATGTTGTTCACCTAAAACGTAAGACATGGAAATTGTTGAGACACACAGTACAGTTCTGTAAAGCTCATTTGAATACAGTATGTATTATTACAGATGCTTTAAAAAAGTTGACCTGATTCGATATTCAGTCATTTTTAGGTTGGTATAAGGGTCAAAATATGTTTGATACTCTGTGTGTAATAATAGCGCATCTTAAAGAGCAATAACAAGTTAAAGTCCTCACAAGCCTATTAAAAACTTTTTCCCCTCTTTCTTTCTTTGACCTTATCATTTGTCCTATAGTCTCTGAAGCGGATCAGACGCTCAGACCGTCGAGGGGCGGAGTCTGTTACAGAAGAAAAATTCACCATTTTGTTTGAGTCACAGTTTAGTGTTGGGGGAAATGAGCTTGTATTTCAGGTTAAGGTAAGATACGGTGTTATGCCTACAAGCTTCTCACAATTGAGCACAACCCCCATGGTTTCAATGCATTTTCTACACCCTTCATCCATATCACATTACACACGTAAACACATTCACACACACACACACACTGATCTAGCGCAGCACAAGATATGTTTGCCATGTGTGAAATGTACATATTACATTACATGACTGGTGTTGCTTTCCAGTATATTTCAGTTTTGGCAGTACAAAGCTAAACAATTAAAAGTGTTATGTAATTACTATTCATAGAGTAGTTATGTATAATGGTCAATTACAACTTGAGTATGAGTTTTATTATATTTTCTCACCTGCATGTGTTGTTCCCAGACTCTGTCTTTACCTGTGGTGGTGATTGTTCATGGAAGTCAAGACAACAATGCAACAGCTACTGTCCTGTGGGACAATGCGTTTGCTGAACCGGTTAGTGTCACATAACAGCAATGTGCAAGTAGCCGCAAGCTCAGAAAAAATCTGCAGTGTTTTGTTCTTTTTTTACATTTTCTGTGCAAATTCTTAGGGAAATCTCTTATTGTCAAGGTTGGACTGTGCGTGCACATCGTCAGCAACTTTGGCTGTGTCCGAAACCGCCTACTTTCATACAATATAGTTGGCGAAAAGCAGTTGGCGAAGCGAGAAGTATTTATAGTCAGAATTTGTAGTATTCCAAAAACAGAAGGCGAAAATTACTCGGATGACCTACTACCTGGGACAAGATCCCGAAGTTTTTAATTCAATGGACTATCCCGTGAGCCCCAGGGAGACAAGTTATCCAACAAAGAAAAGGAGAAGATGATGTTGTTGTTGTTGTTGTTGTTGTTGTTTTCAAAAAAGTGTAAAAGCTTTTTAAATGAAAATGAATATTAACCAGCTGTCCCTTGTGGTTAAATTGCATTTGTTTAACTTCGAGTTAACGACTAACTTGTTATTTTGACGACTTATGCCACGTAATGTATCAACATGGCGGATGTAGTACATCCAAATTAATTCAAACTGTCCATATTTATACTATTTATACCACGGGTCTGTTGAATGCTGTATTCTGATTGGCTGAGAAATGTTCCTTGGGTATGCATTAAGTAAGGGATAATGTAGAGGCAGCCGGTAGTTATCGGGAAATAACCCCTGATAGTGTGATCAGGACCCGACGCGAAGCGGAGGGTCTTGTATCACACTGAAGGGGCTTATTTCCCAATAACTACCGACTGCCTCTACATTATCCCGCTTATTACACGGCTACTTGCCACATAAGAAAAAAAACTGGACATGAATATGAATTTGAAACATTTTATTGGCATATTTGTTTTAAATTAAAATTTTTATCCTTCCGCGAAACTTTGCACAGATGCATAAAATGATCGTAATACCTTATTAAGATCCTCTGCTTCATACTTGTCTGTCTCCATTTTTTCCTCTTTAACCAGTCTTTGAGAAGTTTTAATGCCCATTCTGCATTTTTTTGTGTGTTGGCTTCGTAGCTGTCATGCTCTATTTTGTCAAGTTCAGTCTCAGTAAGCTCTCTGTGTCTTGTCGTGGTTGTCGAGTGTTTTTCACAAGATGGCGCCAAACAGACAGTAATTTTTATTGATCTTTATTGGCACGGAGCGATTTTACTCGTGCAAGTAGTCCGGCTGTGCGTTATTATTTTGGAGCGGTTATTATTTGAAAAAAACGAACCTGCAAAAGTCTCAACTGACCAATCAGAATCAAGCATTCCAGAGAGCCGTGTAATAATTTCTGATAACCGCACACCTAACTTGTCAAATGTCTTAAAAATTGACACCAGAGCAATGTTTGTGGTAACCGTGGTATAAGAGGAATAATTGACTCCGGTCCTTTGAAATATTTGAAAATAATGCACACTCCGCTTGGCGTCACACCTTGGGTGTGCATTATTTTCTTATAATTCAATGGCCCGTCATCAATTATTCCTTACATATTACATACGTTGGATGAGTAGGCACTTACACACTTTATGAAAAACGTCATTTACTAACTCTGTTTATGTTTGATAATCATTCTGAATCTGATCTCTAACAAAAGTCCTTCACAAAAATTCAATTATTTCAGCTTTTTGCTAAAAAAATATTTTTAAAGAAAAATACCCTATTTAAGAGTTTATAAGCAGAGAAAAAAACATAGTTAGGATGAAATGTTTTGTTTGTTTGTTTGAAAGCAGAAGGTCTGATCTTTCATTTGATATATTTGTATGCTTATATTTTTAGAAGAAAATTGCACAGAAAAATGTGGCTATCAACTTTTTCAAAAAAATGGCTGGTGGGGAATGAGTTAATTCACTTTCATATTGGCTTCATCACAGAGATCGGAAGGTTGCCCCTCACTATAAACAAATGAGTAACCATACTCTCTGTAAAAAAAAAAAAAAAGGATGATGAACTCCACTGATTCACTCTCATTGGTTGTCGCTACCAATATTCCCTCATCATTTGAATAAAGTTGAACTGCCTTGTTGCATAGCTGGACACGCCTTATTCCTATCGCCAACAGTCACCGTCGCTTGTTTCGTCGGAAATCGCCAAACGTACATCAAAATGAATGAGATTGCTAGTCGCTGGCGGTGTGCTTGCATCTTAAGATGCTTTGGATAAAAGCGTCTACCAAATGAATTGATTTACTATTGCCTATTGAAAACTTACAGGAAATTAAAATAATGGCTACATAAACAGAACTGTGTGCTGGACAGCTGCTTCAGTTTTCCAAAGTTCTGCACGTAAACATTATCCTGTATGGGTTTGGGCATGAACTTTCAACATTGTGCCTACTGTATAAGCAAGCACTTAATCCCTGGTTGCTCCAGGGTGATTGTCCTTGTAATAAGATCATGGTGGCGTTTTATAGCAATATCACATGCAAGTCACAGAAACAAAATTCCTGTGGCTCTGGTCATGTGGCGTACACATTACATACATGAAGATATACAAAGGATTTACAGAGCTTTGCTCGTCACAAATATTTGCCCAAACTTAAGAGTCATTCTTCAATGTATACATACGAGTCCCATTCATCAGCGCATCTTCCTACACAATAAACAAATAAAACTGTCATGTTTTATAGCGTGGGAGTTGATTGGATGGGCAGGTGGCATATGACTCATGGTTCTGTACAGTACAGTACAATACTAACTTTAATTGCATTATCTCTTCTTAAGAAGAGATTTAGATTTCAAAAATGATAAAAGCCTTTCCACGAATCAGATTTAAATAAACTTGCAAATAGATGAAATGTAAATTTAGCTTTATTGACAATGCAAACCTGTATGACTTATGGAGATGTTTAGCACAACCTCTCGGTTGATCTCTTTTAAATACAATGAAAGTAAAAGTGGATCACAATCTGTCAAGCGCCACAATAGACGAAGGAATCACCATTAAAGCGTTACAAAAATAGTTTATACAATAAACACCTTGGGGATTCATTACATTTTGTTAACTCAGAAGATAGCAAGTCTCTCAGGTTTCTATAGATATGAGGGTTGGCATATGACAGAATTTAAACTTTGGTATAAGATTCCTTTTAACTACTTTACCTTAAATGACCTTGTGATGATTCATAAATATATTAGCATAGTGAGTTATCATCAATGAGTAGCAAACATGCATGCAAAACTTGTCAGATGTGTTCTTCACATCAAGCAGCATAAGACGTGTGGAAGAGTCATCGCCAAGAGCTGATGTAATATATCACTTTAAACTGTCATGAACACCTCTTTTTTCTTTCAGTAAAAACTCATAAACTAAAGTAATTACAGCAACTTGCAAAAGGTTAACTGACACATAGCGTAAGGTTCTAATTTTCTTATTGTCTTTCAGGGACGGGTGCCCTTCATCGTGCCTGACAAAGTGTTATGGCCGCAGTTGTGCGATGCTCTGAATATGAAGTACAAGGCAGAGGTCCAGTCAAACCGAGGTCTGTCCGAGGAGAACCTCGTCTTCCTCGCTCAGAAAGCCTTCAGCAGCTCCAGCGTCAACCCAGAGGATTACCGCAACATGACCATGACCTGGTCACAGTTTAACAGGGTAGGAGAATCCGCTCATACTTCACTAATAGTTATCCAACTGTGATTCACACATTGTGCTCACATGAGTGTTGGGAATTCAAATTTGGTTGTGACTTTTTGTTCATCTACATATCATTCCTTGCTATCAGTCATTTATCTTTATTAAATGAATGGTTCACCCAAAAATGTAAATTTTGTCATCATTTACTCACTCTCATGTTGTAACAAGTTTGTATAACCAAACCGATCAGAGGCCCCATTGACGTCCATAGTATTCTTTTATCCTACTATGGAAGTCAATGGGGCCTCTGATTGGTTTGGTTAAAAACATTCCTTAAAATATCTTCCTTTGTATTCATCAGAACAAAGAAATTTATACAGGTTTGTAAAATCATGAGAGTGAGTAAATGGTGACAGAATTTACATTTTTGGTTATACTATTCCTTTAAAGGGACACTCCACTTTTTTGAAAATAGGCTAATTTTCCAGCTCCATTCAGCTGATCTCCGGGTCTGGCGGTACCACTTTTAGCATAGCTTAGCATAATCCATTGAATCTGATTAGACCATTAGCATCGCCTTCAAAAATGTCCAAAGAGTTTGGATATTTTTCCTATTTAAAACTTGACTCTTCCGTAGTTACATCGTGTATTAAAGGACAAGTTCGGTATTTTAGACTTAAAGCCCTGTTTTCAGATTGTTTATGGTCAAATAGAATGGTTTTGACTGAAATTTCGACATTTTCGGCTGCCCTGAGAATTTTCATTTGTTTGTGTTTCAACTCAGACCTCTACAATGGCTTTATAGGTGCACTGGAACAATCCTTCCTAAAATGCATTAAACTTTCGTTTACAAAGACGTGAAACTCACCGAGTGGTCAGGGGTGTTCACTGGTATGCTCACACAAAAATCGCTCCAAAAGACGCATTCCAACAGGTTTTATCGTAGTTTTTACCAACTCCATTGACTGTATTAGACGTCCTGTGAGGTACGGTATTACTCCGCGCCGGGAACTTTGTTTCTATTCTTGCAATTGGCAAAGGCGGATTAGCGCCACCTCCTGGGCTGGAGTGTCTATTATTCAAGCTCTCAGCGGAAGAATGTACGGGTGTGAGGCGTTTTGGGAAATAGGTCCACAAGTTAACAACGAATGCTAAAACAGCTGTTGGAAAGCATCTTTTGCAGCGATTTTTGTGTGAGCATATCAGTGAACACCCCTGACCACTCGGTGAGTTTCACGTCTTTGTAAACGAAAGTTTAATGCATTTTAGGAAGGATTGTTCCAGTGCACCTATAAAGCCATTGTAGAGGTCTGAGCTGAAACACAAACAAGCGAAAATTCTCAGGGCAGCCGAAAATGTCGAAATTTCAGTCAAAACCATTCTATTTGACCATAAACAATCTGAAAACAGGGCTTTAAGTCTAAAATACCGAACTTGTCCTTTAAGACAGACGGAAATTTAAAAGAAGTGATTTTCTAGGCTGATATTTTCAAAAAAAAAGTGTCGTGTCCCTTTAAGAAAAAGCCAAAATATGAGAACTAACAAACAATATAAAGCTAAACTGTATCACAGTTTGCTCTGGCTTATGAAGTGACAGCTTCAATTACATGCTAAATGCAATATGGCAGATTACTTTGTAACAATTATTTTGACCTTGCCTATGACCTGTGGTGAGTTACTCAACAGCACAGTCGAACAATGGTTGAACTGATAGTTTAATACTAAACCAGTCTCTCTCCGTTCTTACTTTGTTGTCTTAAAATTAAGTGTCGATCTCACTGACCCGGGGCAGAAAGCGTTGTTAGCTGATCTGATCGACATTGTTTGTCATCCATTGCATTAGTTAATGGTTATTCAGGAAGTGAGGTTTGATCCCGAGAGCTTTTAAAGCGCAGGCCTAAGGCTGTGGGTGCCTTTGAAACGGCCTCGTGCTGATTCAGTACATTGAGTGTGCAGTGGTCCTCACAAATGCCTTTAGATTGTGGACATTGTTTATGTTTATAGTAGCATTTATTTATACATTAAAATAAATAATTGATTTATACATTAAAATTAATTTAGAATCCTCTACTGTACAGGCTGGATAAATATTTTGGAAACATAACTTATCTGGGTCATATTCCATCCCACATAATAAACACATTAGAAATTAAATACAATATTCTTTTTTTTACATTCATAGTATTTTTGTGACATTTAAGCAAAATGGAAAAAAATTATAAAAGCCTTTTTATTAAGTAAAAACTACTTTTATTAAGTAAAAAGTTTATTCCTGTATAGCTCAGCGTTAACAGTGCAAAAGGTCATGAGTTCGAACCCAAACAAACACATACACTGATAAATGTCCTAGTAATAACCATAAACAACTGAGTAACCGCCTCTTAAGCACAGTACACACCTATTTGGGCTGGTTTTCCCCTTTAGTAATCCTAGGTAAAGTCCTTATCATCTTTGTGTTTGAACCGAATCTTATCAGATTTTCCTGTGGTGTGCGGTGTGTTAAGAATCTGCTTAGAAGCACGTCTGAGAATATTTAGCATGTATGTATATTTATGATCAGAAATCCTGTTGTGGGGGAACCACGAGGACAAACGCACATGCCTGCTGTAGATGGACATGTGAAACGAAACCCAATCAGAAAGACAAAACCATAACAACTGCAGTCATGGCGCAGCAGGCACAGTTCAAAGTGAGATGGACAAAATGTAAAAAGCATTATACAGTATTAATGACATTTCTTTATGCCCGTCATCCGTTGTGTTTGTTTACTGTGAAGTCACGTTTGACCACGAGAGAGATTGTGAGGTTTCCGCAAGATTTCCTGTGTTCATTGTCGAAATTTGCATTGTTTGTGAATTTATGTGAAGGGAATTGGAAGATGTGTTTTGTGGTGTGATGACCACATAGCAGCAATCAACACACTATAGGAACAAAACTGGTTAATCATAGATTTGTTTCATCATGTTTTTGGTCTCACAGTTTGAAAACCTGATAAAATAAAAAAAAGTTGAGTAAATGACGAAAGACAGATGACGTCAACTCCACTGCTTTAAAGCAACACCAAAGAGTTTTTGCTCTTTGCTCCCCCTACAGGTTAGGAGCGTAATTGTCCATTACCCACTGTCATAAATACTGAGGCATAGCTGGCTCTGAATGGATTGTAGGTCTGGCGTAAAGCAAGTTTTTGTAGTATTCACTCGTACTACAGGACCGCTACCCGACGGTTGGAAACTTCTTTAGTGCGGTTTTGGCCGATAGAGGGCTGCAAAGCGAATGTGAAAGTGCTGTTCACCCTGTTTAGAGTTGATGAACGACTGAAACTGTTTTGGAAGCGTTATTTTAAGGTAAAAAAAACTCTTTGGTGTTGCTTTAAGGTTCATTCACATTATAAGCGACTTTGTCGCTGTGTGTCACTCGTCTTTTTTAAAGAGTTTGTTAGGAGGCGTGTCTAAATGTGGTTGTCATAAACAAATGAGTACCATCCACTCCAGTAACGTGACGAGAGACAGATGATGTGAACTCCACTGCTTCGTTCTCATTGGTAGTCGCTCTAGAAAGTCGCTCATAATTTGCATAAAGTGAAACATTTCTACACTTTGTTACTTGACTGGACACGCCCCATCCAGTCGCCAAAGGTCACTGTCGCTTGTGTCGCCGGATGCAGCCGAGCTTCCATTGAAATGAATGAGATTGTGTCGCTCTGCTATGCTAGTCGCTAATAATGTGAATGCGGCTCCACCTTGCAGAGATGGGGGACTCGAGTCATATGACTTGACTCGAGTCAGACTTAAGTCGCAAATTTGAGACTTTAGACTTGCTTGACAAATATTTAAAAAATTAATTAATCAACCTTAGAAATATACTCAACATAAACAGAATAATATTAACATAAAACATAAATTATAATACTAAAACAGTGACAAGAAAAAAATGTTTTCTGATAAATTCACACTTTTATTTAATAAAGGTTTTTATTGCTTATTTTAGAATATTCAGCCATTATACAGTTGCAGGCGCGCACCTTTTAATAATTTTTTGTTGCAAATAAAACTCTCATAGTCCATAACTACTGTAGATTTAACTCTGTTTAATATATACATTTAGTTAAATCATCAAACATCTGTATGACTTGTCAGTGACTTGCTTGACTCAAGCTACGACTTGACTTGAATTGCTTGACATAAAGCAGTGACTTGACTTGACTTGACTCGACCTCACAAAAAATGACTCGGACTTGCTTGAGACTTGAAGGTTAAGACTTGAGACTTACTTGTGACTTGCACATGTGTGACTTACTCCCACCTCTGCCACCTGGTCATTGGATAAAAGCATAAAAAATCCTTACTGTAAAATTACTGTAGTGTGTGAAAAAATATTGTATTTAAATTGTAGTAGCAGTAGTGGTAGTGGTAGTAGTTGTTTTTTATTTATGTCATGCTACAGTAGTGTTTGCTGTGGTGGTTTTATTTGAGTTTATTTACTTTAAGTAACTGCCACCTTATGAAATACATAAGGAACAAATGCACAAAAAGATCACAATATCAATATTGTAAGGATCCTTTTCGTTCCTGCTCTCCTGCATAAAATCCCTGAGGGCAGCGATTGGATTGTCAGGGGTCTAAAATGATCAAATCCGAGCTGAACCTGAATTTTTATGCAACATAAATGGCATAAACTATTTTGACCAGTTTGGTGACATTTACCCATGTTATTCAAAACATGCAAATGGTTGGATGTTTTTCTTGTGTTTCTGACTTAGGACGCACTCACATTATCCAAACCAAACCATGCCCCAGCATGATTGTCCCCCCTCCCTACTCCCCCAAAAGCACTAACTCACACTGTACACCAGGGCTATTCAAATCTTACCCTGGAGGGCCGGAGCACTACAGAGTTTAGGTCCAACCCTGATCACACTTACCCACCTGTGATTGTCTAGTGATCATGAAGACCTTGATTAGCTTAATCAGGTGTGTTTGATCAGGGTTGGAGCTAAACTCTGCAGTGCTCCGGCCCTCCAGGGTAAGATTTGAATAGCCCTGCTGTACACCATAGCCTTCCATGCCTAAGCCCAAGTACACAATACTCCAGCCCACCTCTGCAACCCGGACGGGGTACGATACACCAATCTGTGCCCGGGCGCGGTACAGATCGATCACACTAGTCAAACGGACCAGGCTTTGGGGGTCATAGTGTGGTTTGGTTTGGATAGTGTGAGTACACCCTAAATGGTAAGGTCCATCAATGCATGTGATTACATGGTAAGTAAATCAAAAAACTACAATGATCAAACACATTTTTGATTATATTAATGGGTTTTACTTGATCTCAAATTCATTTTGACAGGTTTAGGGACATTATTCATGCTAATGGTGTCTTGTGTTTCTGACATGTGTAGATCCATCAATGCACGTGTTTGTGATTCTGTGTTTCTGACAGAAGTTTAGATGTTTTACCAGTGCATGTGTGTATCTCTACTGGTCTGAAATTGTTGTTATGGTCAGGATGAAGGACATCATGTTCTAACAGAGAGTGATTAGAGGAAGAGGTCGAGAGGAACGCTTGCTATATCAGTCCTGAGTACTGTGACTTTGCTTTTAGATCAGTGATTAAAAACTGAATGAACAGAAGATCAAGCTCTTATTCAGACAGTTGTGACTGCATTTCATAAGCCTTAAACATTCCCTTTAAATTCTCTTATTTAACTGTTCACTTCATCTGTGTGTCTCTAATCTGGTTATTGTTAGACTGAAAAAGTTCATATTATGCTGTTTATGGGTTAAAGGTTTAAAATGACTCATATTTTGGAAAGCCATTGTCATTAAGTGCTGTACAGTGTTGACAACACAAACAGATATATAGACCTCAACACTTGTATATCAAACACAATAAGGGTGACAACTAACTGATCATTATAAGTAAAGAAACATCATAAAACTTACACATGACAACACACAATCAACAAAAACAGCATAACTGAAACTAGCAAATGACCAAACAATGTAAACATGGTAATTATCTGTAAACTGGTTTATTAAATACACTTGTTTGGAATACATTTCATCATGATGTTCGACTTGATCTTAGACTCATCTTTACAGTGCATACAAGCAAGATGTTTAAGAAATGCATAATGGATTTCCTGTGATTTTAGGAGAGTTTACCAGGACGAAACTTTACATTTTGGCAGTGGTTTGATGGTGTCATGGAATTAACTAAAAAACATCTGAAGCCCCACTGGAATGATGGGTAAGATGGTCTTACATGACCTCTGCATGCACAATATGTACACAATTATACACATTACACTGATTACTATTCAACCTATTAAGGTAACTTATTTACTTTTTTGTTTCAGTTTTAATTTAAAAAAAGTTTTGTTGCTCAATCAGTTAATAAATGTAAAACGCAGGAAGAGTTAGGGCAGTTTCCTTAACAGTGTTTAGATTAATCCAGGACTAGGCCTTAGTTATATTAGGACATTAAAGGGACACTCCACATGCTCATTTTCCACTCGATTTTTTTCAATTTTGGAATACATTCAGATGATCTCCGGGTTTGGGGGTACCACTTTTAGCATAGCTTAGCATAATCCATTGAATCTGATTAGACCATTAGCATCATGCTCAAAAATAACCAAAGTGTTTCGATATTTTTCATATTTAAAACTTCACTCTTCTGTAGTTACATCGTGTACTGAGACAGACGGAAAATTAAAAGTTACGATTTTCTAGGCAGATATGGCCAGGAACTATATACTCTCAAACTGGTGTAATAATCAAGGACTTTGTTGATCTAATATGGGTGCAGCATGCGCAACGATATTACATAGTGCCCAAAAATAGTCCCTTTGTTAACTTTCAATAGCAGGGGACTATTTTCGGACACTGCGTAATATCATTGCACCTGCTGCAGCCATGGTAGGGCAGCAAAGGTCTGATTATTACATCGGCTGAATGGATCCCAAAACAGTGCAAATCAAATGTTTAACCCCTAGGGGAGCTGGAAATGACCCTTTTTTCAAAAGCCCCTTTAAAGTAGGTTTACAAACATACCTTACAAAAACAACACTGTTAAAGGTCCTGTTCTTTCTGTGTTTTTGAAGCTTTGATTGTGTTTACATTGCGCAATATAACATGTGTTCATGTTTCACGTATAAAAAACGCAGTATTTTTAACACAATGTACTTGTCTGTATACTGCTGTTTACACTTTCCTCAAAACGAGCTGATGTCTTCCTTCTCCTATAAAGTCCCTCCTTCAGAAATACGTATCGAGTTCTGATTGTGTAGTTTGTTTCGATTGATTGTTAGTGTGTTGTGATTCGATAGCAGCTTAGCTTGCCGTTAGCTTAACTGGCGACTGACATATTCCTGTGGGCGGAGTTTAGTAAAAAACTGTTCTAGTGACGTCATTAAAGCAGGAAGTAGAGGGTTGTAGTCCAAACCGGCATTCGCTGTAGGCTTTGAAAGGTGAATTCTGTTAAAGAAAATATATCGCCTGGCAGTGAACTTTGAGCTTTATCATTTTACAGCTATTATTAATGCTCTAACAGCAACATTACACACTAACTAGGGTTTAAAAAATGGGATCAGAAAGAACCGTGACCTTTAAGGTTTACACAAAACAATATCTTTATGTTAGTAAGTAATGCCTGGGTCATACTTCATCCCAAAATAAATTGAAAAATAAAATTAACCATATTTTTAGGGCTATTTAGATTTCGTGCAATATATATTTTTTTGATGACAAATACACACCACTTTGTCCCAGTACTATAATCTGTAATATAGTGAATGCAAATGAATTGACAATACTATAATTTATTTTTTAATTAGAAAATTTCCGATTATTTTAAGATTGTTTTATTATTTTAGTCTTGTGAAAGGCCATTCGTTTTTTTTTATCATAATATCTGTTTTATAGGTGTAATAAAACAAAATCATTTCTGTCTGACCCAGCAAGTGTGGTTGTCATATAGATATGTCTGGGTCATCTGTCCCAGTATACTAATTTCATGTTTTCACATGAATCGACAAAACTGTAATGTATTTTTCCATTATTAACTCTCAGAAAAAAGGTACAAAATGTACATTTTTGCCACTGGGACGGTACCAGTATGTTTTTATAAAAACGTGTACTTTCTTCAAAAGTGACAACTTTTGTACCTTCATGTAATTTTTTTCTGACAGTGTTTTAAAGGAAATTACTTGGAAAATTTCCACATTTCTAAGAATTTTATTTTATTACTTTAAGCTTCTGAAAGCCCTAATGTTAATAATATTCCTTTTATAGGTTGAACAAAACAAAATCATGTACCCCTGGAACGTGCTTAAGTACCTTTTGAAGTACACAGGAAAGCCCAACAGAGATGGTTTTCTATAGAACTAATGAATTAAATGTTCCTTGTTGCAAGCCTACTATATATAAGAGTGCACAGTGATTGGTCACTGCTTACAAAGACTGCTTTTCATTAAAGAGCCTCTTTGAAATGCACATATTGCAAGATTTTGTTAAATTCTATGTTTCGTTTTTTATTTAATTGTATCTTTACCATTATGGAGTGGTTTCTTTGTCATGGCAACCGACTGACTGACCTGGTAAAGAGTAGGCTATACATTAAGACATCAAGGCATGGGTTAATGATCATCGCAGTAGTGAAGTGAAGTCTCTCTCTTTATCTCATTTTTCCACTTTATCTTCCCCCTTACGTCTTGTAATCCTTTGTATACAAATCACAGGCAAACCGTACAGTACACATCGTTTACAGCTTCACTGCTTTTGTGTTTGTGGTCATGTATGCATTCACACTCTTGTGTCATTGTGCACCGCAGGGCGATTCTTGGTTTTGTGAATAAGCAGCAGGCTCAGGACATGCTGATGTCCAAACCCAATGGCACCTTCCTGTTGCGCTTTAGTGACTCAGAAATAGGAGGCATTACTATAGCCTGGGTGGCGGAGAACCCCAATAAAGCAGGTAAAACCTTTTATTCAGTTCCTTAGCCCATAAATACCCTGCACAATATTCTGTGTTAGTCAGAAAAGGTGCCCTGTAGCTTTGTAATGGGTTTAACAATAACTAGTTATTTTCTCCAGAAAAGTTGCATGAATCACGTTTTACTCACAGTCTAGTGCAACACCATTCACTGTATAATCAATTCATATTAAATGCACATTTATGATCTTCTCGATGTGTGACAATGGCACACTTATCGGGACATTTCTGGCTCAGTATGAGTTTTGTGCAGGCTGTATTTATTTGTTGACTCAGTAAATTTTACATCCTGTGGTAGTGTTTCACAGGGTTTAAAAACAGAAATGTGAAGAAAATATTATTTTTGTTATGAATTATACAGAAAAGCTTAAATTAATCCAGAATGTTGCTTTAAGGCTCTGTAATGGGGACATTTTATGCTTGATAAAATTTTAAATGCACTTAAAGAAATCGCTAATTTAGATATGAAAGATTTTGTCATTAAATACTCACCCTCCTGTCATTTCAAACTTTTGCTTTTCTTCCGTGGAACAAAAAGGCTTCAGACGATTTGCAAAACGGCACACAAAGCCATTAAAAAAACATCACTTTTATAGGCTTTAAGACCCTATTTAAATCTTGAAAGGTCCAGTCCTAATCATTTTAATTGTTCATTCTTAAAATTGTTCTCCTTTTTTGTTCCATGGAACGAGAGAAAGTCATAAGTGGCATGAAGGTGAGTAAATGGTTTTGTGTAAACCGTTCCTTAAAAAAAGTCCTCCGGATCGTCCGTAAATGTCTACATATGAGCGTGTGTGTTCTTCACAGGAGAAAGAATGGTGTGGAACCTGATGCCGTACACAACCAAAGACTTCTCCATCCGATCTCTGGCCGATCGCATCAGCGACCTGAACCACCTGCTATTCCTCTATCCCGACCGACCCAAAGACGAGGTCTTTTCCAAATACTACACTCCTCCGCTGTGTAAGCACGCTTTTAATTATTGATCGCAGATGCACAGAGACTGGTCAAGTACCTGCAACCTCTTGAAAACGTATTACTAAATCATATTCACCTTCCTGTCAACTCTGTTTTGTTTTTTTATTTGCCTGCATGTGCTCCCATTTATTTTCATGCACGTGTACAAACCACTGTGGACTATATTAAGACGAATGTAAACTCATAATCTGTTTGTTTCTTCTGCCTCTCCAGCTAAAGCTGTGGATGGATACGTCAAACCACAGATCAAACAAGTAGTACCAGAGTAAGTAGACGTGCACATGCACAGATTTTTGGACTTCTCCGTTCAGGTCTTCACATCTTTGAAATGCAGGTGGTTAACCTGTCATGTCCGAGCCATGAACTTAATTGCATGCTATCTTATTAGCGCCAGCACAGCAGGAAGTTATGGGTTGCCATGGAAACTTCCGACTCGGTGGTCTCATTTCACTCTAGCATATATATAGCCCTGTTAGCCTCATTACCCACATTATTTGTCGGTAGGTGAAGGACCTGTCAGTCTTGTTACATTGGCGTCCGCTCTGGTCAGACACAGCGGGGAGTTATATATCATCACAGTCTGATAATTTAGTTCTTCTCAGCAGCATTCAAAGGAGCGATTATCAAACTCAATGTTCTTAATTTGAGGGGCTCTCATAGTACCCTGGAGCATTTGAACCACGGCTGTAAACGTGAGTTTGATGGAATAACAAGTGTCGTTGTGGTTAAATGCCTCTTTTGATTGGCATTTTATTGGGAAAGTGGACAGGGGGAGGAAGGGTATTAAGATTATCATTGCCTATTTAACCCTATGAGGTGGATGAACAGGATGTTTGAACGTCATTATCAATCTGTTTCTGGTGCATTTGTGTACATCAGGTTTGCGACACCTAATCCTGACCCCGCAGCAAACCCCACCTACATGGACCACGCGGCGTCTCCAGCTGTCAATCACCAGCCTAACTACGGACTCTATGCTCCTATGTGAGTGCACAGAAGTCCTGTGTTTTGCACTATCAATTTTGACTACACATTTTATCATGTTTATTTACAGTACTGTGCAAAAGTCTTAGGCCACCATGCTACCATTAGATGTGTTGTTTTTGCAATTGTATAGGGATCATATACAATTATATCTCAGTCTCTTTATTAGAATACAACCAGAAAATACAGGAAACTTTTATGTAGTATTAAAAACAGTATTAAAGTAGGGGAGAGCGGGGCACAACCTAACGCTTTTTGGTTTTGGCTCAATCTATCATTCAAAAAATATTTGAGTTTTTACCATTCTTGGACAATTACACCAAACGTGACAGAAGTGCAAACGTTACAACTTACCCCAAAGGTGGGGTTCATTGTAACAGGCGGGGGGTTAGTTGTAACACTTGCTAAAAATTCAGTTTGCAGGCAAATATTTCAATACTATTTTGTCTATTCACTTGAAGTGGATAATGTTTATATATCTGTCTATAATAGACAGGTATCCACACTGTATTCATTCATCCAGCCCTTTTCTAACAATAGTTCAATTATAAATGGATACAAATGTCTAACTATGTGAGAAAAAGCAGCACGATTATGACAAAAAAAAATTTTTTATGTGACCCAGTCTGTATTAACCATACTAGAGTTTCAAAAATCAAATTCTGAGATAATGAGCATCAAAGTCTGATTTTAGCCAATCATTTCATTATGATTTCAATCTTTGACGTGACCTTATTCAATCAATATTAAAGATATGAACAAAAATAATTTTGACACACGATTTTTGACAGGCACATTTATTTTGTTGGCAGTCAGCAATCATTCATGTGTAGCCTGTTTAAAACAACAGCAAGAATTACGCTAACATTAGCGGTTTTCATACAGTATCGTAAGTGCTGAAGGGTTAGTTGCAATACAGCGTTACAGTTAACCCCGCTGGGTCAAAATATTTTCAAGCCCACCAAAAAAGTTGCTAAGAGCTGCAGACATATTTGAAAATGATGCTATGTTTTAGTCAATAAGACACTGAATAATATGACATAGCATTGAATTTGGTATCTTACACACCCAATTTAGAAACCGAAAAAAAAAACATATAATAAAAAAAAAATTAACCAAAACACTCGTTCATCAATAACTCTCTGTAAAAACACTATACATTTCCAATAATTTCCAGGACAAAAAATTCCTCGAAAAACTAAACGCTCAACCTTGTGCAACAATGTAAACAGTATGGGTTATAAGTAACCTGCATTAGTTTTTGCCACCCGGACCCCTACAGTATAAGCTGAAGTGTCAAGTATTTAGGGTAAACTCCCCTTCCACTTGAGCAATAGCAGGCAGCTGCAGGATCTCTTAAACCTAAATGAAATTAAATCCTAATTTTTTATTCTAATCGAATGACTTCAGTCTCCTCAAAAATGCCCCAGATGTGTTTAGTGCCAAGAGAGGTCACACGAAATACTGAATGATGCCTGAAGAAGACGACATTTAGTTCTGAAAATGGTTTTGTTTTTAATTTTATGTACATATTTCCTGTATTTTCCAATAAATATGGACGGACATTGAAACTTTGCTAAAACAACAACGCTGGTGGTGGTGGCGGCGGCGGCCTAAGACTTCTGCACAGTATTGTAGAATCAAGATTTTGCACCCAGATCAGCACATTACAATGCAAAACTCATCATATCCCATTTGAACCAAAAAAAAAACAATGTTATAATACTACACAACCATCTAGACGCCTTGGCTAGTTGTCAGACAGATTTTAAGTCAAAAGTACACAAAGTTTTGTATGTTAGTAATTCTATCCTCAAACTCAAATTACAATATCATCATTTTTTGCTGTAGCTGTTAGGTAGACAAGTGAACACAATAAAACCACACTCGCACACATTAAGGTAAGGGTCAACTCTATAATGAAGGGAGATTGTTCAGGAAAGTGTTCTCAGGATAAGGGTATCTTTTGTGTCTTCGGTCCGGGAAATTTGTCACATTATTTGGACAATTTGTCTCCATTCTATTAATTAAAACATTTACCTGCTAGGAGTTTGATACTCACGTATGGGACCTCTGCAGTTCTTTCATAGTGATCATGTTTTCTAATATAAATGGTGTGACAACTTGCCCCGGCCTCCCTCCTATTGAATTTAAATGGGGTGTGTAAAACGTACGTGTTTTAATTGGTCATCTCTCTCAGTGGTGACACCATGCTGGACGCCGATGGCGACTTTGACCTGGACGACACCATGGATGTAGCGAGACACGTGGAGGAACTTCTCCGTCGACCAATGGAGGGCCAGTGGAGTGGCCAACAGTCATGACCTTCATCTGTGACCTCTTCTGTCTCTTTATAATGTTTCATTGTGTCCGACACACTTTCTTCATCGTCTTGCTTATCTGTGGGTCTTTACGACTTTCGGTTCATTCTCTTTTTTTCTCTGTCTGGAATTTCTGTTCTCAGTTTACCTCTTTTATCCATTGTTTTCAAAGAGGAGAAAGAAGCTAACTTAAGAAAACAAAAATACTATGAGCCTTCCTCTAATCAAATACCACCAAACAGTATTGTAGAAAACGCGTCAAATGCATGTCATCTTTTTCGTGTGATTTCTTTTGCTTTTATTCGAATCGCAGGACCAATCTGCGAGACCCTGGAAACTGTAAGGAAACATGTTTTTAAACTGTCATTATATTTTGGAGATCTATTGCATCTAAACGAATTGTCCTTTGCACTCATGCTTTCTTGCAGATGACAGCATTGTTACCATGGCGATTGTAATGTAACGCTTCTGTACACTAAAGAGTGTTTAGGTTGCGAGGCTGCATGTAAATATTCGGGTGCACCTACTTAGGCATCAATAGGTTGAATGGGTCTTACTAAAACCTCACTGTCTGTGTTCGATCTAAACTAAACCCGGATAACGTAAACCAGCAACGCCTGAACCGTCACTCAAATCGGATCTTTTCAAGCGAGTTGCACATCATGACTCTGAGAAACATACACCTGCTTTTATTCACGTAAAGGTTTATAATGCAACAGAAACACATGGGGGAAATGAGAAGTCTGCTAGACAAATCGCCCTCTCAGATCCCTCTACACTACACACTACCTGCTAGAAAAAAAATCTGCTTATGGTGTTAGACCAGATAAAACCAGACTTTAAGCAAGTGATATTCTGCTAATCAAAGCATTTTTTCTGCAGGTCAGACCATCACTGTCTCAACCTCGCTCGCTCTATCTCACCAACACAACAGGTGATGGCTGCTTTGACCCCATCTGTCCTCATGCTTTCCTCTCTAAACGTGCAAAACAAGAGCTCCTGTTGTCATGGTTACACATACTGCTCATATGCTTTTAACTGGCTATTGTATAGGTTTAGCCTTACTTGACATTACCTTGTAACCAACCTCCATATAGACCCGTATCTTCAGATTAAAACCTTGTCCACTTAGGACACTGACACAAAGTTAATGTAAAATACAAATTCTTACTAAAACTAACAAGTCGAAGCGAAATTTACTTGTATTCAATATATATGAATTTATTTTTTGTTAACATATTTCTATTTTATTATCGTGAAAGCTTGATGGCTCTGTCTCACCGTGTAGTGCAAATGCAGCTTTACCGTGTCTCTCGTCGGTAGCAAAGCCCTAAGATGCTTATCTGAAGTCAGTTTATACCAAAACCTCAGCCATTATCAGAGGGGACGGCAACAGGACGTTCACCGCCATTTCTGTAGTTTCGTTTTAATTCTCTCGCGTGAAAGATAAAAGGCAAAAAGCCACGGTGTCGAAGTTAGCGCGAAGAGGCGTTTCCTGTGTGCTTAAAGGAATTGTTGACCCAAAAATTATAATTCTGTCATAATTTACCGTCTTTACTGAAACCTCTGTGTGACTCTTTCTTTCTTTCTTACATGGAAGGGAAGGGGAGTTATTTTTAGCAGAATGTCCTTGCTGTCAAGCAAGAATTTCATGGCAAGATTTTTAGTAAATAAGGATTGCGTGTCTGTTTTTCACACAAATGTATTGTGTGGCTTCAGAAGATGTGGAAAATAGTGCATGAGTCACTTGGACAGAATTTTTTTTTTTTTTTTGGTGAAATCCTTTCACATGATATCTACAGTAGCAAATAAAATACCATCTTTAAATGCCTGTACCTTAATCATTCTCAAACAATGGTTTGTTCCTCTTAATGGTTCTTGAAAGTTTCATTTTCTACTATCTCTCTCTCTCTTTCTCTGTGCAGAAATGGACAGCAGATATACAGACAATAGGAAACTATGTGATTTAATTTTTTATTGTCCCTATTTTCAAAATGATCTGTCATGTTGTGTAGACTCTTTCACAGTGTAGGTGTCAATGTGTGCGTGCGTGTGAGTGTTTTGGCATGTTTAGCTTTGTTTTGTGTTTGTCTTGTTTTTGGTTTGGCTGTAGAAAAGAGCAACTGAAATGACAATAAAGGTTTTTTTTTAATAATGTGGCCTCCAGTAGAGGTGTTGTGAGACGCTGGTTTATCCTCTCCCTTGTTTATTAAAGGTGCAATAAAATAAAAATCCGTATTTACCTTGGCATAGATGGATGAATAATAAGAGCTCTGTACATGGTAATGACATACCGTGAACCTCAAACGTGTGTGTTGCCTCCTTATGTAAACCTTATGCATTCAAAAGAGTGCTGGGAAACGGGCCAATCTCAACATAACACCAACTGTGAGGTAACAGTCGAGATGTACGCCCCAACATGTTAACTAATGTGAGCTACTGGCATGAGCCGCAGAGCCAATCAGAGCAGAGCTCAATGTTATTATTTATGACCTTTCCGAATACGGAAAAACGACAATTTCATTCAAAGGACAAATTCAAGTGTTGTAAATGGATTTTTGCACTTATAATAAAGTTACATAGCTTCTATGTTGATATCAGAGAACAATTAAACTTATTATTTTAATGCATTCTTTGGCACCTTTAATTCCCTTACATTAAATCCAACAATGGTCCTTTTGAGTGGTCTGTGAAACGATTACTGCCAAATCTAAAATGCTAAAAATGCTTTTTTTATTACTAAAAAACTCTCTCCTATGCTCTCAAGTTTATGAATAATCATTTATAACATGGAAGTGGTTTTCTGTGAGCTGTTTTCTTGGTACTTTAAGGGTAAAAGTTCTGCTCAGACTGTTGTGTAAAGCATTATGCAACAGTATCACATAAAAATGAATGCGGAGTGCGGACATAAATCAGATGCTGACATTTTACTTTTTCTAACCGTGTTTGAGAACATGCACAATAACAAAACAGGCGTTTGATGTGGTTTTGGCATTGAAACGTGCATAACATTTATCAAACTGGTTATAATGGTGTGACACTGTAGGAATTTTTATGATGATGCTGCAATTTGCTTCTGACATATTTCCAAAAAGAATTGGAAAAAAATTCATAATAGTTTGAATCATTCAGTTACATTACATTTAATATTACAGTAATTGCATATCTTGCTGTATAAATGTTATGTACTACGATACAGATTTGCAGTTTTATATGGAGTTTCATTCCTGTTGTTTTGTTCACATTTCAGACTGTAATTTGTAGACAATTTTCTCCCTCTTTTGGTCAAAGTTTGTAAAAGCACCGTCTGTGGCACTTGATCCGCAGCTATGAATCATCTGAGCAGCAATGTACTGTCTTTGCTCACAGAGACATTTTGTCCTCTTTGCCAAACATGAATTAGAAATATAATTAATCGAAATGTCAGAAAGAAGCAAATGTTTTATGTGTCTAATTTTGAATGGGATATTGTTGGAGGAAATAGCTCATCTGTTGCTTGGATACAGAAAGTGTGTTTAATAAAGCCATATATTGAAAAGCTGCTGTATGTCAAGCATTCACAGCAGTAATGAAGAGCTGAAGCAGAAGTTTGTTGACCTAATGATGGACTGATGTATTGTGAAGCAAATCAATTCAATGACATGCAAAATTCAATCGCCAGAGACAGGGCATTTAACTGAATAAAGTGTGATTGAGTTAAATGGATGTTTAGTGCATTCTGAAACTGAATTAGCTGCCTACGCAACGCCTGGTTTAACAAATACTAGTCACGTTTGATTTGTAATACATTAATTGCGTTGATCTTTTCCTTGTACTTTTAATTCTTTTAATAGATTGTCTGTTGACTAAGAAAACTTTTAGCTTTCATTTACACTTTAGGGTTAATTCAAATATTTTGCGTCAAAATATAAATGCAAAAGACCTCTCTCACACATGTACAAGTGCTTTTCTTTTGTTTTATACAAAACAAAACATTGTGTAGCCTATGAAAACCCAGCAAGTCATTTTTTTGTGATTAACTGTTTTCTACTGTAAAATATTAGTTAAAAAGTAAGTTACATGGTTGTCTTACATTTTAAGTTAATTCAACTTAAAAACATAAGTTGACAACAATTTTTAGGTTGAACTTTAAGTTGAATTAACTTTTTACAGTAATAAAATCATCCTACATAATTTACAAAAAAACATTGTGAAAAATAACCCTAATATATTTAATATTGATTTAGGTCATGTCAAAAATTGAAATTAAAGTGAGATAAATTATTGCAATGCATTAGATTGAGACTTTAGCCTGGATTCACATTTTATGTTTAATTCTTTACTCCTAAACCTAACATCACACAGACATGTTGACGGCAATATGGCTTTTAAGCAATGAGGACAACTTCAAATGTCTAAAAGGTCATTTGATTGTTTCTGTAAAGCTGGTTTAAAGCAATGTGCACTGGGAAGAGTGCTAATTAAATAAAACCGAGATGAATTAAATTCAGCTTCACTAAAGATGTTTACATTTTTATAGATTTTTCAAAAATGATACTTGATCAATTTTATTAGATTTACATATTACACATCCTCCTGTCGAATAGCAAATTTTCTCAATTGTCAAATAATATGCACGGTCTCCAACCCATAACTTACAGGCTGGAGAAAGCCTATTTAAGTAAAGTCACCTAAAGAGATGCAAAGGCTGTCATATATTTGCTTGACGATTATAGTAGGTTATGTATCTTGTGAGACTATTTCAAATATTGCAGCAAAAGGCTCTATAGATGTCTCTAAAAACTCTGAATATTGACTAGACTATGGGTCTTCAATAGGGGGTCTGTGGTGGTTTTACTGGGGGTCCTCCAAATAGCCTATACTGTTTGAATGCAAAATATATAGTTTGAACTGATCAAATTAGGCATCAAACAAAAATGCATTAATACAGTAGGCTTAATAATAAATTAAAAAGAAGAACATAACATTTCCACTATAAAATCTATTCAGTTAAATGGTATTTAGTATGCCAAAAATATGATTTTAATATCTCTGTAACATAACCATCATAACAAAGTATGTAAATCCAGTCTTGATGTGTTAAATGGGGGGTCCCTGCTCTTCCTTTCTATACTTTATGGGGTCCTAGGCCTGAAAAAGGTTGAAGACCTCTGGAATAGACCAAAACACAGTATGCGAGAGTGTGCTTCTGCTTGCCTGCACCGGACACACACACACACACACACAGGATCAACACTACGCGTAACTTGGCAAGTTTAGTTTTAGACCAAAAATTGCATTTCTGGTTCCTCTAACTGATTGCTTAACAGAGTCAAGGGTTCAAAATTATGATAAATTATGACGTTTTAAAAATGTGACCCTTACATGAAGCTATAGCATAATTTGTACACACGCACACACACACACAGTAGTCTGTATTATTGTCTTAAAATGAAGATTCCCATTTCACCACCATGTGGCGCCCAAACACAAATTGAGAGTCAACTAAACATGCAGTTTTTGGGTAACACTTTTTTTTATAATACTGTTGTATAAGTAAACATTAGTAAATGCATTAACTAACATGATCAAACAATGAACAATATAGTTTTTCAGTATGTATTAATTATTTTAAATATGAATTTATGGTGCATTATTTAATGTTAACACATACAACACTTGATTTTAAGTAAATGCCGAAATTAACATTAACAAACATCAACAAATGCTGTTGGAGTATTTTTCATTTTTCATTCATTTTAGCTAATGCATTAATTAAATACAACCTTATTGAAAAGTGTTACCAATATTTGTCATTTCTTGAGCTTTTGTGATGTCTCTATTCTCGTCTCAACTCATCACAACTGCACATTTCTATGTATTTAATTTAAACATAATTATAAAAGATATCATGCAGCGTTAAAAAGTTTTATTTGTTATTAAGTTAGGCTTAATATGTTATTTATTGTTCCTCTCTGTTTATAGCAATGAGCCCTTCAAGACCAAAGCTTTTTATTTTCTTTAAAATTGTGAAGCTGCTTTCGATTCCTCATTCTGTGATGAAAGGATGCCACACTTACCAGAAAGGCAGATGCTTACAGGAAACAACAGTTTTTCTTGTTTCATCTTCTATTTTACATGTTGCTTTTCAATAGTACTGTTTATAGATACTGCAGCCCACTTTGAAAATATAAAATAGCATAAAATCAAAACATTAATTTGTAACCTCTCCTAACTAAATCTACACTTTTTGAATATACTGATGTTATAATTTAGCTTTGTAATCTCTTTTGTGAGTATATGAGTGCCATGTATACCGATTTGCATCATGTGGAATGAATTTGTAAAGTAGATGCCTTTGATCGCATCATTTTCATACAGTATGTAAATGTTAAGTATTGTGTTTGAATAAATCTTTGCATTTGAGGGTTTATGTGAAGGCAGTACTTTGAGTATTGATATTTGATGCACTTCCTGTTTTGCAAAGGCAAGAAATTAATGTGAGATCAAAGTAATTCCTCTATCTTATTTTCACATCTTGTGAATTGATGCTAAAGGGTTTTAATAAAGCACCCTGCATCTCTCTCACTCACGCTCTCTCTCTCTTTCTCAAATAATGTTCACGTGGTGTAAACTGTGACCTGCTGGAGGAATCTCGAGCGAGAAATGTATTATCTCACTTTTTCCCATTCACCATTTCTCTCGGAGATTGGTGAAGGTCGGTCTGATTTTTTTCTCTCCAGCCTCCTTCCCCTTTTAATCCCTATTCAGTATTCTCGCAGTTTCACTCTGTCAAACACACAAAGCAAAGACAAGCATACCATTCAATGAATTATTTCTCAAAGAACTAACAAATCAGTGCTCTGCTCATGACCATGGGGGCGGAGCCTTTTTCAAGGACATTTGGGGGTCACGGCAAGGCTACTGTCCTCATTCAACACAAGGAAGAAAAAAGTAACTGAAGCCTTTTTTATCGTTAGTAAAGAAAAGCTTCATTGTGAGGAGAACCGTACAGCAAACTCAGGCCAACAAACAGTTTCTCAGAAACCAAGTCCAGGCAGTATTTAGTTTGCGTCGGCTGATCGTCCTAAGAGAATTACAGGCTTTAGCACTTAAGGCAGTTTCTCATTGGTCACCCTAAAGTTTTCAAGAAAGTTACAAGCAGTGTGCTATCTAAATGAGGACTTACGTACATTACGTGGAAAGCACTGGAACTATATTGGGGATATATATTATACAATTTAAAGTATATGATGCATTTTTTTGACAGTCATCTCAAAGTACCTAAATTCACCTTATGGTATAAATGAAAAAGCACATCAATATCAGATCCTCTCGACCGCTGAAAGCTAATGGCACAATTAACATGCCGCATTACAGGAAAATGAGCCATTGGGCAGAGGTCGAGTCAGGTCTGTTTATTACCCGATTCTGGGCTATATTGCTCTTGTCTGGCTTTAATGCCCCAGATCGGCATTTGATTGCTGCTGTCTGGAAGTCATGAATCATGCTGTAATGACTGTTCAGGCTGAGGAGCATATGATTTCTATCATACCATCACCAGCTAATGGGATTTGGGGGGATATAATTCGACAGTATAATATTTCTCCCCTTCTGTGTCTTCACGGACAATAGGGTGTGTGTCAATGACAGCTGTGTTTGTGATGAATAACCAATAAAAAATCCATATCAAAAAATCTTATGCAAGAAAACACAACATAAAATTAGGAACACAATTTTTTTACTTATTATTTGATTCAGAGGGATTTCATTTATCTCAAAGTATGACAGAGGCACAGTACAACATTTTCATGAGACCGCAAACACCCTCACCATAATGGGTTCTTCGAGTAGGAAACTTTATACAATATATCTTCATTAAAAGTTCATTTAGGAAACTTATAAGTGATCTCATGATTTTAATTATGACTATTAAGCTTCATTTAAATCATTGATTTTACTTTCATTTCAATCTTTGGCATGGCCTTACTCAGTCGATATTAAAGATATCAAGGTTATATTACAGGCAGGGTCACATATTTTTTATTAAACGGTTAGTTCCAGTCCTTGATTCTGATTGGTCAGTAGCTGCGTTTAATTTATGATAAAACACAGCTATGAACATTGCACCCAACTATTTTGTGTATCACTGCTCATCACCCTTAGCAACCAGCCTTAGCAACGTAAACAGTGCTGTTGCTATTCACAGCTGATCAGGGAGAATTTTTTTTCAATCAGATAAAGCGGTTTTTGTGATTCTACCTAATGAAGTTGCACCGGTACATATGACTCCACTTCCTAACAACGCCCTTCCGCCGTGACTGTTATTTACGTTACAGCACCAGCTCTCAAACTTCATTGCTTGTACATACATAAAAAATGTACATCCAAAATAAGCTTTGACAGAGCGAACAGAATGACACAAGCTACACGACTTCAAGTAAAAAATTGAAACAGCCTAGTGATATAGGCTTATTATATATAACATATAAGTAGTACCGGTCAACTTGCAGTACTCAGATGAGTGATGTTATCAGTTTTAGAGTTTGATATGTAAGGGATAATGTAGAGGTTTTACATCAGGTACTGATCATACAAGGCTTATTTCGCAACTAAAACCGGCTGCCTGTACATTATCCCATTTATTACACGGCTATTTACCTAATAAGTAAGGTAAAGAACATTAAATATTTATTTGAAATATTTTATTTGCTCATTTTTAACAAATGCAGATCTTCTGCGAGGAAAACCTGTTTACTTTCGGTTTTAAGATATGTCACGAACACATTATTTGGTTTAATCATTTGAAAATATAGGGGTGGTTTCCCGGGACAGGGGTTTAGAATGGACTAGGCCTTAATTATATTATTAGGACAATTAAGTTATTTTTACAAACATACCTTACAAAAACACAATGCTGCTGTGCATGTATCAAAACAGTGGCACTGATATATTTAAAAATAGATCAGTGCAAGCAGTTTTTAGTTGAGATAGCTCAAACATGCATTTTAGTCTGGGACTAGTCTTAAGCCCTATCTGGGAAACTGCACCATAATGTCATATATGTTATTAAAATATATAAGTATATTTAATTTTGTGGAATATTAAAGTCGCCATGAAATGGAAGTAGCGATTGTCTTATTTTCCCCATGGTGACATATCCGACTAAAACGGCTTCTAAAATGAAAAAAATGAAGGTCTTGAACTCGTCCATCAAGAACTGATTGGATTTTTTGAGGTTGGGTCAACCCATCTAAAAATTACTGGTTCCCAAAACGTTCTCCTAACATAAGTTTTTTTTTCTCAAAACGTTCCCCTAACGTTTTTGGTTCTTATAATGTTATTTTCCAAGGTTTGTTTTTGGTTAGCCATGAAAGTTTTCTTTACAGAAATAGAATGTTATTTTTAAGTTAGTTTAACATTCCCCTTACTTAAAAATAACCACCCTGCAATGTTATGGGAATGTTATTTATGGTTCCAAAAAATAACCATTAGAGAATGCTATGTATAAGTTATTTGTAGGTTATTTAAAAATAACCACCTTGCTACGTTATGAGAACATTATTTTATGGTTCCAAACTAAACAAAAAATAACCATTAGAGACGTTCTGTATAAGTTATTTTATGTTACTTAAAAATAACCCCCAAAAAAACTAAATATAACCAAAAGATAACCAAAAACTAAAGTTAGGAGAAAGTTCTGTGTTTCCTGGGATTTGCTAATTGCTGCAATCTCATCCTGGACCCCACCCACCTGCCATGGCATATGACTGGAAGTAAAGAGAGATTGTTTCGAGGAGGGAGGAGATTTGCGTTTTTGATGAAAGATTATGAGGCCACATGAGCACCAATGGTCCAATTCATGATTTTCTTTGGTGTGTAGGTGTGTACATGTAAACGATCTGCAAAAGGTACAAACCACATAGTAGGGGTGGGCAATAAATCCCCTGCGATTCTCATCAGTAAAGCCGATTTCGTGATTAGTAGTAAATCCCCATTGCCTGCTTTCAGATGGAGCGACATTTACTACACAGAGCCATTTTACTACAAAATCGTGTTCATAATCGTGGACAAATCGGCTCCGATAATGTATGCGATTTAGCCAAGCTTCTCTGTGAAATACGGCTCTGTGTAGTAAATGCCACTCCATTTGAAAGCAGGTGATGGCGATTTACTACTAATCACAAAACCGGCTTTACTGATGAGATACGCATAATATTTGAAGGCGATTTATCACCCACCCCTACCCCAAAGTAAACTAAGAAAGAGTTATCGTCTCCAACGTAAATCTCTTTTCTTGGACTACAACAAACACACGGATTATAGGCAACAGTTTACTTCCTGGGTTTTATGATGTAGAGAAGGCCGATATTATCTTTATTGCTCCTGCTTGGACTCACAGATTGTAAATTAACTCCTGTTAGCAACCGAATCTTTCAAACATGGTAAGGAGTGAAACATTTCCGCTGACGTCAGAGGTATTCAGACCAATCACAACATACAGATTAGGTGGCCAATCAGGGACAGTTTTGTACAAAATCTGTGCGTTTCAAGAAGACCGTGAAATCTGTAGCTACAAAAATGTACGGTATATGGAAAATAATATGTTTTTGATCCATAAACCACGCAAACACATTGTATTATACTATTTATACAAAATAACGTTGTTTTTAGCAATGAAATATGTGCTCTTTAAAGCAACACCAAAGAGTTTTTTTTTACCTTAAAATAACGTTTCCAAAAAAGTTTCAGTGGTTCATCCACTCAAAACAGGGTGAACCGAACTAAAGAAGTTTCCAACCGTCGGGTAGTGGTCCTGTAGTTCGAGTGAAAACTACAAAAACTTGCTTTACGGCAGACCTACAATCCAATCAGAGCCAGCTATGCTGCAGTATTTACGACAGTGCTAATGAACAATTACGCTTCTAACCTGTAGGGGGAGCAAAGAGCAATAACTCTTTAGTGTTGCTTTAAAAAATAATGAAGCTAAAAGATAAGTCATTTGTAAAAAAAAAAAAAAAACTCTAAAGCAAATGACAGTTTTTGACTTCAATTTTATTTAAACTGTACCTGTGAAAATTAGTCGCAGCATCTCTGTACTCCCAGTTCAGAGTCGTAAGTCATGGTTTTAAAGTCGTAATTTACGGGTTACAAGTTGCCTGGAAAGGCGTTATTTCCTTTTTTACTGTCTATGGTTATTTCTGAGCGGTTTTTATCTGGGAATAACAAACCTGCAAATTTCGCGACTGGCCAATTACCCACTGCGCAAAGTGACGTCGGAATTACGTCTTTTTCATGTAATTTTTGGACGTCCGAATCCGGTCCATAAAAGGGGTATGACAATATGACAATATTTTCATGTTAAATTGTTAGTATGGTCATATACTTTTAATATAACGAACTACACATTTAATTACATATTTTGAATGGTACATTTAGATGAATTTTGTATGTAATTCAAGAAAGCAGAAAAAACAGTACTGTAATAATAATAGAGACTATTCGTATGTATTAATCATGTTGGTACAATAATGCTGATATTTGTAAATAAACACATTTTTATAGGCCTAATCATGTAATATAGACATAGACCTGTCATAGACGTCCAAATGACGTCCAAAAATTACCCAGTTTAAACGTCAAATGTGGCCCATAAATATGACGTCCAAATGACGTCCAAAAAATTACCCAGTTTAAACGTCCAATGTTGCCCGTCAATATGACGTCCAAATAGGGTCATGGTGTGACGTCCAAATAGTGGACCTAGTTTGGACGTCGAATACATGTCCAGAATTGGTCATGGACCGACGGACCCAATATAGACATGATCTGCACGTCTATCCGACGTCCTGTGTTTAGTGGGTAGAATCAACCATTTTAACTTAATGTGAATAACAAACATTGGCGGGTCGCCACTGACCAATCAGAATTAATTATAGCAGATCCGTGTAACAAATATATAAATATTAAACCTTAGCTTTAAATTCATAAATTGTTATACATTAATTTATTCATTAAAATACATAGTGTAATTTTTGTGTCACATGCATTATTTTTAAAACCATTAAAACAAAAACTTATCAAGTTTTTAGGCACACTACAAGACTTTGTTACAAAGTTATGTAAATCTGTTTTAGGTAGATTTGTACGGTCTGATTCAGTTGAAATGAGATGAGAATAGTTTGCAAATGAAGTGGCATGACTTGCCTTTCAAACGAGCCTCCCCAAACCCGCTTCAGTCATCTGTGATGGGTAAAAGGGACACGCGCTTGGCGGGATAGTGAGTGAATGCATACTGATAATACACTGGGACAGCGGAAATCCTCATCTCGTTGTTTATCGGGCGCCTGGCAATCAACGGACAGCACGAGGCTAATTGGCCCTCCTAACCCTGTATTTTCTCGGTAGTTACGGAAGCCCACTGCTGTCAGCCGGCGGAACCCGGTCCGCGCGCCATCTGCGCGTGCTTTATTTGCTCTTGGAACCCTACTGGAGAGAGAGAGAGAGGGAGAGAGAGAACGAGGGAGAGATAGAGTTTGAATCTATACGCCCGCACAAATCTATTCATCACCTCGGCTGGCTGAGGACGTGCCATGCTTTCCCGTTCATGGATTTTCCGATTTCACTCGGGCTCACGGGGACGTAGAGGACTCAGATGGCTGTTTATCTCACTAAAATCACAGGCTCGCTTACTTCAACGGTGAGTTTTTCGGCTTAGCTACCGGGAGAGTTCACGATGGCTGAGCCGCAGACTCCCGAATCTTTGGCGGGACCCTTATACGAGCTCGCCCCTGAGGCGACTACTCCGACCCGGGACGTGGCGGAGGCAGCGGCGGCGATGAGCATCAGCGATACCTACACTCCGAGGACGCGGACATACCTGGAGGTGTCTGCGGCCACCTATGCTGGTGGGCATCCGGTGCACGGGGCCGAGGGATTGTACTCTAACGGACGGTACAGGGAACACGGGAGCCCACGGATCGGTACCAGGAATCGTGATAGTTCTGCAGAGAGGTGCACTGGCACCGGGAATCCACCTTGCGGTATTATGAAGGTTAGTGAGTGTCATTACTTTGTTATTGACTGAGGACTTTAAGAGCACTGCAGCGATTTAAATCCTGCACGCAACCAATCATTGCTACACAACGCATATTTTGTGTGCCTTTCCATGTTTTGCTTTTATTTGCAATGTCTGGTGTGTCTCAAATGCTCCCTAGGTAAGGCTAAGTAGGTTTTAAGGCACAGTTGTACCCTTTCAGATCACGTTTGGTGTCTTCTGTCTTAAAGCAAAGAGTGCTGTGTTGCATACAGACCTGCATCATACTGTAACTTGTTTTATTATTTTGTTATCATACTTGTAATCAAACCATAGCTGCACAGCACAGTGCACTTAGTATGCACATCATTTGTCTCACTGACTTAAGGACAGCTGTCGACTTTAAAAGTTATTCATTAGAGGTTAAATCATTGCCTCTTTTGAGTATGAACTGAACTGGATTTAAGTCTATGTTAACATGAGCCACATGGTCTTTGCATTGGATCAGCATATCTATGTAATTGATCAATTCACACACACATGGCACAGGTAAACAATGGGTTACTTGTCAAAACATAACAGAGTTGGAATCACTGTTTATTATAAAGTACATTTTAGCATTGTACTCTGTCCAAAGTGGAAGACAAGTGGGAAAAGGCAAAACGTGTGAAGAATACTGACAGTTTGAGGACAACATGTCCAAATTGTCCTAAATAAAACACCAAATTATACGTCAGCCTGAGTGGAGCTGGGTGTACTTGATGTGTTGTTGGGGCAAACTGCTTTTTGAGATTGAAGAGTCAAACGTTAAATTGTCATTGGGTTTATTCATTCTGCTTAGCAACTGACATGAAACAGCACGGTACTCTCATGTTGCTTTGCTTTATCGAATTCCTGTGTGACTGTGTGGGTGTCTAGGCAGCCACGAGAGAGTTGGTATGACTGGAGAATGACCGGAACGATGTACCAACATCTGAGCATTTTTTAACTAAATGCATGTGGTGCTTTTTGTTCAGCAGCAGCTCAGAAATAAACAAGCGTCTGTAATTTCGCAAGTTTGTAAACACAAATGCACTCAATTGTAAGGGGAGTACACTTTATGCTTCATTTGAAGATTCCAGGTGTCATGGAGTGGGCTTTCGTATGTTGTGTGTGGCTGTAATCTTTAGACTTATAGTAACCGCATAGCTTGTACTTCTGTTAAATCTCTGTTACTTACAGACTTGCTGTGACAGATCCTCCACTCAAAGTGCCCAAGGCCACTGGAGAAAACAATCTGTCTCGACTTTCACCTCCTAAGTCTTTACCTTTAAGGCATTTCTTTAGGCGATGTCATCCATTTGAATGTGGGTAAATTTGAATGGAGATGAATTTAAATGCAAATTTTATAAAGGGTTAAATGGGTCAGCATGGTAAATAAAGCATGATCACAAAAAAATAGTCAGCTTTACTAATAGGCTTGCTGTTTACTGGATGACTTGGCTGAGTGAACACACGAGCGTTTAATCAAATAAGATGCTGTTAAACTGAGCAAATGTCATTGACAAATGAAAAAAATGTAGAGTTGCAAAGTATACGTGTCCGCATACTGACAAACTAACACCGTTGAAAGAAATCGTGCCACGGGAAACAAATGTGGCATTTTCTGATTACGGTGTTTGCATAATTGAGTTGGTGTTGATCAGACATTAATGATGATGACATTGATAAGTGACTGGCTAATGGCTGTATAATAGCTTTAGGCTATAGTTTTGATGTTTGCTAATGTATATCCCATTGCATAAGAAAGAAAATAACACAAATATATGATTGATTGTTTCTCCAAAGTAGAAGAATCTTACAGTAGTGTGTATTAATCTCAAGTTTCAGCAGAAGAGATCTATTTGCACACATAACAACATTTGAGCTTTTTCAAATAAATTCTTATCATATTCATGAGCATCAGAACCATTTTTTTTTATTGCATAGAACCCCACGGTTAGGGTCGGGTCAGTTTACTTTTGTGAGCTTTTCCACTGGGTGCAGTACGTAGTACCCGATACTTTTTCTACCAAAACGTGACACTAAAACACTGTAGATCACTGATTGGTCTGAAAGAATCATCACTACCAACGTCATCGCTATAATGTAAAAGATTAGCTTTACCTTCGTGCTAGCTTGCGCTGTCTCGAGCAAACATGTTGTCATCTGTGCTCTGCTATAAGTTCCCAAACTCCATTTTAGCGACGAAAAACATCCACAGGTTGAGAATCAGGAACACCACAGGGTTTCCCGCAGCACTTTTCAGTTCGGGCGGCCCACCTAAGCTGGGAATACCCTACCACCTTAACTAGGTCGTCCCAAAAAAAAATTCCACCAAACGCCACATGGCCGAAATGAGAGAAAGACATGGTCCGTCACTGTCTGGAGGATAACTAGCCTGTTGATAAAACATTTAATTCATTAATACTCTAGTATGTGTTCATTTTCTGTCATAGTTTCTTCAAAATTGAGTTTTATTTGAGTGTTTTAAATAAAAATATTTTTATCATGACGCATACGCCCCTTTGATTCAAATTTTTTCCAGCCTTGCATTTTGTGGCAGCACATTCGCGATGCTCACGTCCGCTTATATGCTTAAATGCAACTTAAATAAGGCTCAGCAGAGCGCGTCAACTGACGCCACGGGTCGGGTGTTTTTACAGAAACTGTCATGTGACACAGAGGTAGTGATAATCTATTTGTGGTGGTCAATTTAAATTTTGTGGCAGACTGAGAAATAAATAAATAAATGTATGGGAATGTACAACGACGCTCTCACTTGTATGATGTCCCAGCAGTAGGAAGCGCAAATATAACAACACGCATATAATCCCTCCCACTCCGAAGTGTTACTAAATTCGATGGAAAGCTAACCAAGCCATGGGGGGTGAGCTGACCCGACCCGACCTGACACAAACCAAACCATGGGTGAACTATGCAATGGAAAAGCGCCATATGACCAATGGTAATGGATCCATTTTCTCTAACATAGCACCCTTGTCTGTTCACCTGTCAGAGCGCCGTCAGTCAAATCCATTGCACTAGAGAGGAAGGCCCTAGTAACTTAAACCCTGTTCCGCTTTTTAGCTACAGGCTTGACTTCCACACTACTGCTTCCTCAAATTTTTTCCACTTGGCTCATTTAAAGTCCATATAATTTAAACTTCAATTCATGTTTTCACTACTTTCTCTTGCTTTAATCCCACAACACAACAAGGTAAACACTTTTAGGCTGTAAAGGCAATTAAAAAGCACAAGAAAATGTCATCTAGTCCATTAAATATTTTGAACCCACCCACATTTTTTTTGCCACAAACGCACATGTTCATATAAGATCAGATTACCTGAGCAATGCCATGCACATTATTCTACCTGTTCACGTAATTCTATTACCATCAACACTTGTGTTATATGTGTCTGTTATTTTCTACTAAAGACATTTTCGGAGAACCATCTGAGATGAAGTCGATACTTAAATGAAACGTAAATCCATCAAGTTCACTGAGCTGTATGATAGAGTACCTCTGGGATGGTACAATATTAAATATACGTCAAAAATATCTAAATTAACTGCAGAGTTTGGATGGCTCGTGTTTAGGGCAGTTTAAAGGGGTCATATTATGTGATTTTTTTTTTAAATATGTAAAATAAGTCTTTGGTGTCTCCAGAGTGCTTATGTGAAGTTTTAGCTTAAAATACTCCACGGATAATTTATTATAACATTTTCAAATTCCCATTTTGCAGGTCAGAGCAAAAATGTGTCGTTTTGGGTGTGTCATTTAAAATGCAAATGAGCGGATGAAGTGTAAACACTGATCACAATGATGGTGGTTTGTTTGTTGCAGAAAATAAATTCTTTTTTCTCTTTCTCTTTCTTTCTGCACTAAACGGCAGTGTCGTGGTTGGATAGTGCAGATTAAAGGGCAGTATTATTGTAATCGGCCTTGCTACCTACCGCACAAAACAGGCAAAATCTGAACGACCTAATTCACATGCTTGCACAGAATGTTTTACCAAAACTAAGTTACTGGGTTGATATTTTTCACGTTTTCTGGGTTGATAGAAGCACTGGGGACCCAATTATAGCACTTAAACATGGAAAAAGTTTTATTGAAACGCCTCAGGAACAGCACCAAACTGAGATGTTATACTTTGACAGGGGGCTCATTATACTTTCGCTGTTGTGTTATTTTCTGCTTACTGTTTTGACAAAATTCTCGACTTGAGAATAAATTCACTGCTGGTATAAAGTAAACAGTCCACTTGAAAGCATACTACGTTTTTTTGTGATGAATTCTGGCCTTAGTTTTGTCTGTAGTCTCATCTACAGTAAGTGGAAATATTAAGAGGAGCTTTTCCTAAAAGCATCAGTGTTATATTTGCAAGTACAGTCTTTAGCTTCATAAATAAACAATTTGTTTGTTTCCCGGAAATAGTTTTATGAATTTACCTGTGTATCCTATCTTAACCTTCTAAGACCCGAGCTTTGCTTTGGCTTTTTTCAGATTTCATCCAGCTATTTGGGGTTAGGAAGAACCAATAAATATTAGGGATGCATCGATAGGATTTTTTGGGCCAATACGGATACCGATTTAAACAGACAACTTCTGGCCGATGCCGATACCGATATTAAACACTTGTATACAATACTATACAGTTGGTCTATTAGCTAGTTTATTTCTGCATTAAATTATTTTTACTGAACATGGATTTGATCTAATTAACATTCAACTGACCAAAATAATAAGAGAGGCACAAATTAAGCTAAAACAAATATAAGACGACACAGCATGACAACCTTCAAAGGTGTTTTTTGCTATTCAGAATTTATTTTTTTAACAACATTAACTCATTTTTTACATATAATGGATTTCTTTATGCAGTTAATTAATAAACAATCGGTATCGGCCTTTCTCGTGCTATTGCCGATATGCCGATGGTTTCAAATTCATCAAAAATCGGCCGATAAACATCACTAATAAATATACTAAATATTTTTGAACATGAAGCGTGTAATTGTCCACATTCGTGTACAACAGGTTCCAGCAGTGGTGGCTCGTGCCTGCTAATTCAAAATATGTGTTTGGAGTGTAATGTGTGTTGCATGCATTTTCAAATATGTGTTTGTTGCGTCATGTAAACCATGTGCATCACGTGTTTTTTTTTTTTTTTTTCAAAATTAGTGCCTGCTGCACAAAGCAAAAAAAAACGTTTATGATAAAAGAGACTCTTACGTCCACAAAATACACGCAAGACATTCCCTTAACAGTAAACTCTGATTACACATGAGATTATGCAAAGATCTGACAAACGCGAGCGTCTCTTTTGTCATAAACCCTTTAGACGCGTCTGCAGCAGGCACTTATTTTGACAAGGGACGTGATGCACAAAAGATCACTCGACACGCAGAACACACATTTTGAAATTATGAACCACACACATGACGGGCTACATACATGTTGTGACGAACTTCGCATCGAGCGCCCTTTGAAAAAAGAAGTCACCGGCCGCCACTGGGTTCCAGTTACACAGAATTAAGTGTTGTAGAGCAAACAACAAAAAATGTGATGTCCACCTACATGAACATCTAGGCCTTAGGAGGTTAATGAAAGTAATGTTAAAGAAATTTGGCTCGGTCCCGTGATCCAGCTGGAGCTCTGAGCTAACTCTCTATACTAAGAACGCAGTGGAAATTAGTCATTCTGTATTTTAGGGTACATTTCATGTTTATTGATAATACTTTTTTGAACAGTTCCTTCCAAAATATCATATTTTGTCCATGAAGACAATTTCATACTATAAAATATCTCACACATATATGGTGTGTGAACCCTGTTTTTTCAGTTTGCTTGAAATTGTCTTAATGTCCCTTAAGTCTTATGCCCAATATAATGAAGAAAAAAAATTTGTATAAAAATTATTTCTAATACCTCAAATAAAAAAAGGTTTCATTTAACTTGCATCCACAAAGCATTGTCTACAGTACTATGTTATTAACCAAACATCTTTTTTTTTTGTAGTATCAAAATGGTGTTTTAGCAGTTACACTGATACAATATCTAAACCAATATCTGTTTTAGTGAGAAAGCATATTGTTTTGAAACATTTTGCTGATTTGAAATTTAACCAAAATTTTAGAAAGACTCTAACCATTATTACTTCATTGTTAATGCATGTGTGGTGGTTAAGTAGTAAATTACGTCATTGTACGGCTTGTCTGGAGAGTTTAAGGTTAGAATTACTAGAGGAATATGTGTGTTGAAAAAAAATTGAACATCTGAAAAACATGACATTTGAGGATGCAGAGATGGGCTGCAGGTCTAATGCCCATCATTCAGGCTTTCTCATTTATAAAGAGCGCCTCCTTGTCTTTTCCACACATAATGGAGTTTGGCCCTAATAAAGTTTTAAAGCTGTCTTTGTTCATTTACAATGTGGTTAAAATTTTTATATGAAATGGGCATTTGAATGACAGCAAATTAGACTCTGGTGGGAATCTGGGTCACTGAGTTCACGCATACGACAGCAGAGACATCAGACACACTGAGGGTTTCGGCAAGTGTTTGAAGTTTTGTCTAGTCATGGACTTCAGTGACCAAACACATTTGGTTTTGAGTATGTTTGGGAGAATTAAATGAGTAGTTGATGTTAAATGTTTTTTGAAGTTTGGCATGCCCTGCATAGACATTCATATCGATATTTCATGCAAAACACTTTAAACTAGGGATGCTACGATCCGGATTTTTGCTGCTGATTACCGATTGTCTTCATGATCGAAGATGTTAACTTTTTTTTGATAAAGTAATACCACAGATGTTGTCTTTGTTATATTACTTACAGTAATTAGGTATATTATTGTTTAAATAGAGAATCAAATAAATAAGCACAACAAATATTTATTCTGCAAAGAGAAATGTAATATGCCTTTAAAAAGGCTTATGCCTTTAAAAAAAGTAATGAAAATAAAACACTTCTGTCTTTACTGTATGAATTAAATATACACGCATTCTTACAAAGTACAACATCCCTTTCGTAAAAAGCAGAGAGTGATTTTATTGGGAGATTAGAATTATGTTACTGTAGCTTTAACATGTGAGAGAGATCGCTTGTTCACGTGCACTGACGACTGGCTGCTGTGTGCGTGCGCGTCGGGTGTACACAGACAAGAGCAGCTGTGAGGAAAATTAATGTTTAAACAGTCAAAACTTTAAAACGCATTCAAATAATAAAACTTTCGGCATGAGGATGCAATTGTCCGTGATAGATATGTGTTGTAGACACTGTTTGATGGGGATGTGAAGACGCGTCGTCCTAATAGAAAATACACTTATCTCTTGTTAAGGCAAAGAGAGAAATACAAATCTGCGCATCGCACATAAGCAATGGGTTATAAAAATGCTCACACTGTGTAAACAATGTGAAGCATTCAGAATGATAGGTTTGTGAGATCGGCAAATTTAGCTTGAACCGATCGAGTCATTTAATGCCGTTATCGGCCGATACCGATTTGCAATCGATCTGAGCATCCGCAAGCTTTACACAGCAGGTTTCTTTAACATTATTTTCACATTTTTATGCACAGAGCTATTTGATCTCATATCTGACCAGTCTATAAAAAAATCATTTTGTTTTGGCATTTAATATTATTATCTATTATCCCCTTCTGACATCACAAGAGGAGACAAATTTTCAATGACTTAATGAATGTTGCAGAGAATGGTTTACCAAAACTAAGTTACTGGGTTGATCTTTTTCTAGGTTGATAGAAGCACTGGGCAGCCAAAGCACTTAACTCTTTCCCCGCCATTGACGAGATATCTCGTCAATTAAGAGAAAACGCTTCCCCGCCAATGACGAGATTTTCCGTCTTTCCGCAATACCGCTATTATCCACCAGGTGGCGCACTTCCGAACTTTTTAAAACCGGAAGTATTGCCCTATGGCAAGCTGCTGCATGTCCGTGTCTGTTTTAAAGATCGCTCTGAATGGGATCTCTATGAAAAGTCCGTCACAAAAATGGAATTATCTCTGCTTTTTGCTCAAAATATGGTATTTTTGCAAAAACCTACCCATATTCAAAAGCTGATTGCAAAAGAACCACTAAAGGTAGGATGAAACGGTTTTTTTTTTGTTTGAAAGCAGAGGGTCTGTTCTTTCATTTGGTATATTGTATGTTTATATATTTAAAGAAGAACATTTTCTGGAAGGCATTAAACTTTGGTGAAAATCATGAAAAACGCTGGCGCTGGCTGGCAACTTTTTTTTAAAAACGCTGGCGGTGAAAGAGTTAAACAGGAAAAAGTTAGATTTTCATATGTCCCCTTTAATTTCATAATAACATTGAGACTTGATTTCACAAACTGGGTCAAATATTAATTTCAATTAAGAAACAACAATGAAGTTTCCCTGTAGTCGATAATTTTATCACTTAAAACTCATCTTTGAGCATCATAATAGCATATGTTAAAGTATTTCCTACCCCAGTAATTTCTTCATCTACACCCTGGCCTTTTTTAGTATACATAGATATATAGAAATGCAAACTAGTCCCCGCCTGGACTCAATCGCACAGCTAGGACCATAGATATATATGTAAGTAGATGCTATATTCGGCAGATTCAGACACTGCTAAGTCTGGTTTCACATATAGTGCTAATATTAACAGGTGAGAGCATTCACACTGCACATGAGAGCATCACAGAAGTTGAGCTGAAGCAGCTGTCCTGCGGTCGTTTCAGCGCCATGTCCATGCAGCATCCACACATAACATCTATGGCTCATCCACTCGTCAACAGCAATGGTGTTGAATGATGAATTTGCACATGGTTTGTCTTAAAGCAGTGGTTCTCAATCCTGGTCCTGGGGGCCCACTGCTCTGCACATTTTGTATGTCTCCCTTGTTTAACACAGCTGATTCAAATTATCAGCTCATTAGCAGAGATCTCATTGTCCATCAGATAAGGGAGACATACAAAATGTGCAGAGCAGTGGGCCTCCAGGACCAGGATTGAGAACCACTGCCTTAAAGCATATTAAAAACACCACATACACATATAAACAACAACAAACTTGATTTTCACCACAGAGGTCCTTAAAAATTCTACAAATCATTTTGTCAAAAATTGACAGTTTAAAATGTACTAGTAAAAGCACAAGGGGTTAAATTAGTCACTAATGGTATTTAAAATGGCGAAAAATGTTAATGAAAATAGACAACCTTAAAAATACACATACATACATTAAATATAAATAACCATCTTTCTCACATCAATTTATGCATCATCAGTTTTTTTTGGAGGGGGGGTCTGTGAGTCCGTTGTGCATAGTGTGAAATCTCGTCATACTGTCTCTCCTCTTCCCAGAAATAACCTCATGTGTGTCCCAGATTATAGCTGGGACCCTTTCTCTTCTCAACCCCCCTCAAACTCTCATCTAAGTGTTTCCCTGCACCCCTCATCCCCCCAGGAAATGGCATTCTCATCCAGAAGCTTCGATCAGTCTGATATCCCAGAAGTCTGAGTTGCGGTGATGAAACCGGATCCCTCTCTTGCTGCATCTAAAGCGACAGTGTTCAGTGACACTGGTTTTCTCACCCATGCTGCCTGCATCTGGTGTGTGTTAGCTGGATGTTGTTCAAGCATTTGGCTGCATCCCAGTTCGCATTAGGTACATACTTTCCTGGTGTTGGAAAAGTACATTCTGTGTATGAGTACATAGTAAGCACGCCATTTTTGGGACCGGGGGTCAAGGTTTTCAGCAGCGCACTTTGGGCAAACTACTATGTAAAAAGAATTGACTTGAATATTTTACGCCCTCCCGTACACTAGATGCTTTCTCTTTGCTCTTATCTGTCTTTTCTTTACCTGAACGAGGTAGATGAGATATCTGCTCTTTCCAGGGAAAAGTCAGAGATAATTGTGCACTCACTGTATTTGGTGCACACGTGAATAGAAGGTAACACAAGAAACCATTGATATCCATTCCAAACCCCATCTCTTTTTTTCAAACCCTTCCTGGCAGCAGGTACAGGGCAGTTGGCTGCAGGCCCAGTTTCTGGTCCTGTTTCATCGAGAGACCCTCTGTCTAAACCCGAGCACATCACATACTTCAAATCACCACCTTGCTTCACCGAAGAGGCAGGAGCTGTTTACAGCCATTGTAGTCGGGCTGAGCACACATCTGTCATCATCTCCACCAGCAATGTGTGCTGATAAATGCTGAGTTTTATGATGGAGACAGTGGGATTTTTAAGCACTATAGGTAAATGATGTTGACATTGCAATTACGGACATTAAAATATAATTCAGTGGAGCAGCTCATTAGATTATCAAAAATCCCTGAAGCTGATTGGATGAAAAGATCATGGGACCATGAAGGATTATTGAGATACCGTATTTCAAGAGTTCACACTTACAAATAAGTCAGATAGAATTAATGATATGCGTATTTGGTGTGCTGTCCGAGGAGAGGGCTCTGAGCTCGGCATTTGGCCTGAGCCCCGGAGCACTACTAAACAAAGAGAGGGTTCCGGGGTCTGTATTAGGCCAGAACACCCCCCTGTATTCAGATTAGGAAGTAACCAAGTAAGTGTGAGGAGACGGGGTGGTGGAGGGATGCTAAGAACTGTCGAAGGACGTGGGTGAGTTGGCTGCATGTTTGCTAATTGTTGATAGCTGGTTGTAATTACGAGATAGTTTGGCAGATTATTTGAACGTGCTACTCTCAAACTTTTTTTAATTTTAGCCAACCTACAGAAAAAACAGTACCATTTTCTTAATAGCTGTTCTCTGTTTCAGAATTAGTGATGCTATATACCTGTGACTGTATGGGATTTTTTTACCGCGGTGAACAAGCAACTAATCAAATGGTTATGCGATTAATCAGAGCGCCTGGCAATGATCATGTTTGAGAAGGTTGCGGTCGTGACAGTGTTTGTTTGTATAACAATATTGGTGATGACAATGATGACCTCAGCACTGCGGTAGGCATCTCATTACTGCGGTGGTGTGGTAACATGGTTATCGTCACAACCCATATACACCAAACCAACATTTTTCATCAGTAGCTCAGCTATTTTGTAAACAGTTCAGCTTTGTTGGTGCAAATCTTTGCCAGAGTCCCTTATTCGGTACTGAAAATTCAGTCTGATGCTTTACTAATGTAATGTGACTGCACTCTAAAAATGCTGGGTTGTTTCAACCCATGGTTGGGTCAAATATGGATATTTTTTTGGTTCATTTAATTCGACTGTTGGGCAGTGTCGGGTGTAATTAGTTACTATAATTTAATTAATTTTTCCTTTAAAAAGTAAAGTAAGGGATTATGATGTAATTGAACTAAATAATGTGTATGGACTGTAAAACAATTATATATAATACAATAGTGGATTAAACATCACATTTAAAGTCTAAGGTTACAATGCATGTTTTTATGTATCCTTCTCACTTTAAATACTTGTTAATAAGATTAATGGTAACACTCTAGTGTAGTTTCCAATTTTCACTATTAACTGGTTGGTTATTAGCATTAAAATTACTGCGATATTGGGTGTTTACTGTTTATAGACGGTTTCAGCAATAGCAACATAAACAAGCGGCTGTCATGGTCCGCATGTAACTTCCAGTAAACTCCGCTAAGAATAAATAACAACAAAGTTCTTTAAACGTAGTTAATTTATATAACAAGCAAAAAAACAACACATATGTACAGTACTGTAGATTACCTAGGAAACCAAAACATTTGTTATGTTCGACGAGGCATTTGTTCAAGAGATCACTTTAGCAACTAGTCAGACCATTAAAAAAACGAAACCGGAAGTAAAGTTTGGATCCATACGTGTATCGCGTCAGCGCACGTGCGTCCGATGAAACCATCTATACTACGGGTCTGTTGAGTGCTTGATTCTGATTGGCTGATGAACGTTCTGAGATGTGCAATTATTTCCTGGGAAACGCACGCCGAACGTAGTTCCAGGCAGCTCATTTGACCGCATTACAGTTCCATATCACTTCGCATAGTTTAATAACAGACTAACAAAATAACATGACAGACGATTTTCCGAGGCAATAACAGTGCTGTTTAGAAATGCACAGAGGTAGCCTCCTTCACACAATCTCTCGCTCTCGCCCTCTCTCTCTCTCGCTCCCTCTCTCTCTCTCTCTCTCTCTCTCTCTCTCTCTCTCTCTCTCTCTCTCTCTCTCTCTCTCTCTCTTTCTTTCTCTCTTTCTTTCTCTCTTTGTGTCTCTGTCACTCTCTCTCTCTTTCTAATAACGTCATTAATAACTGCATTAGAATACTAACGGCTCAACCCTCCATAGGTTTAAAATTACGTTTTGTAACAAGCAAAATGCTGTTGGATGAGACGCTGAAGAAATAGTCCTACCCACAATAGCAATTTAAGTACAAAGACCTTTAAATATATCATGTGATAGATGTCTTGAGGGGTGGTAACCGTAGTATAAGTGGAATAATTGACTCCGGGCCGTTGAATTATTGAAAAATAATGCACACCCAAGGTGCATTATTTTTCTAATAATTCAACAGCCCCTTGTCAATTATTCCTTACTTATTAGGCACATATTAATGCCTGATTCTGCCTTATACTACATGCTTAATCCTGCCCAATTCATACCAATACTTAAACTTAAAAACTACTTTACTTTAATTAATAAGTATTAATAAGCCGTAATTTAGGAGTATATTGAGGCAAAAGTAGCTAATTGTTAAGTTAATAGTGAGAATTAGACCTTAAAAAGTGTAACCAGAATAATTTATGTACTTTTATGAGATTTATTCAAGCGTTTCAAGCCTATCTTTGTATTATTCATAAATAGGATTTAGAAAGTAACAAGTAATTTACATGAGGATAAAAGCGGGTGTGTCTTGTGTTTTAAATTGATAATTGATTGTTTATAGAAAGTATGCTTTTAATTAAGAAATGGAAACCAAAGCATGGCCGACAATTATAGGGGCGGGGTTTATGGATCCTCCACCCAAGCAATCAAGCTGATGTCATCAGACATGAGAGCGGAAGTACGTATTTAGATTTTGATTAAAGTTTATAAGGGAACATAAATAAAAAAAAGAGCCACATTGATATTTTATTTATAATAAACACTGCAATATTCCATCAAAATTAAGAATTGTCAAGTTTGACTTCATGGACACTTTAAACAGTAAATCATTCATTAGTGTAATAGTTTATACATGCATACGTACTATAATTGTGTCCATCTATCTAGTTAAAGGTTTTGAGAGAGATTGAATGAAAGTGAGGTGATAGTAAATAATAAGAGTAAAAGAATTGGAACGAATAATTAAAACCCCAGATAATGACAAAGTGGTTTGTTTACTTAGACAGCCCAGTGCATCTGCATTTTGTGTCCCCATCCGACGTGGTCTTGCATGGATGAGGAGTGCATGAGGCATAGAGGAAGTTGGCTCGTTTACAAAAACTACGAAAAAAACAGGAAATGAGAGTAGTTATCAGCACATTGCAGTTCATGTAACTGCTGCATGTGTTTGCGGTTTTACATGATTTGAGAAAACAATTTATCTTTGCCCTGTAGGCTACCTGTGGATCTTTTTAAACATGTGTTGTACGTATACTGTAGCTTCATTTGCATTTCAGGTAGTGCTTGTGTGCTAGACAAAGGTCATATTACTGCTTAGAGTTTACATGAACATGAAAACGCTTGTTATGGTGTACAGAGACAAGAGTCGCAAAAAATGGCATTTCACAGTATTTCGATTTTTATCCATACAATGCCCCATCCATATTTTCATAAATCAGGATGAAATCAGAACAAGCTAAAATATTGTGAACTGAAGATGAAGAATGCACATGAAAATGTGTGTAAAAGATTACAATATACATCACAGTGCATTGTGCATAATCTACAGTAAATATTGCGTCTTGTATGTAATACGTAACTGGTATCTCCTGTATCTTATGATCTAGCATGCAGTGCAACATACACACAGGGTGTGCACAGTGCACACACATACATGTGGCTTTATGCAGACCAAAAATGGCTCTCAGATCATTAGTTGCAGCAACTTTATCTGCACCATGCTAGACTCATGGCACCAAAGATACTTGTTCCCATAAGAGCAGTGGGAACATTCGAACGCTTTAATAAAGTCCCAAAGACACAGTCTTGACAATACGCCAACATCCTTAGCCAGAGATCTGGATCAGATTCAGACTGAACAACCAGTGAATGACGCTGTGGTTGTGTTGGGTAGAAAACTGATCTGAAAACAGATTTGCAGATGGGTTTTAAATGCGAGTCATGACCCTGAGCTGTACTGTGTGCAGGTCTTATTTCTTCATCAGAGGAGCCTGGCCAACTAACTAAATGCACCGTAAGACTTAACCGAGGCTTGAATTCCCTGTTCATGCACGTATTAGCCTACATTTAAAGGAATAGTTCAGCGATAAACTCTGTAACTATTTGCTCACTCAGTTGGTTTTGATTTTTACTGTTGCCATCCAATGGCTGTTTATATAGTGACCACAGCACTAAGGTCAGAATATTGTATGAATTTAGAAGTCATTATATGGAAAATTATCTAAGAATTCAGTTTATTTTGATGCTGTACAGAAAGCACTTGACAACATGAAGGACATCATGTTTGGAAGGACATTATGGTGGGACCGAAGTTTCATTTTTGTATAAACTGTTCCTTCACAGGATTTGTAGTGGGCTCTGTTATGTACAGAGTAGAGGTCTTCACGGGTCCACTTAGATCCGAAAACCCGAGGTCCGACCCGAGACCCGATTGGGTTCGGGTCTAAAAGTTTCACATGTGCCTCGGACACGGGTCGGGTACAATAATAGCGGCATCGGGTCTCGGGTAATTTAAAAATTAATGTGTTTTTTCTGAACGGACCCGAGAAGACCCGAACTCTCTCGCATGTGTGCGTCAATGTCCTTTTCAAACCTCTCATCTGTTTGCCAAGAGCGCTTGCGACATTGTGTGGTTGTCGGAAGGTTCATTTACGTTGAGACAAACATGTCAGTCAATTATAAATGTACATTTTAGCGGTTACGTTGGTGTCGTCGTCAGATAACAAAGTAAAACGAATGGAGCAGCTCGCCAAATTGGTTGCAAGGCCATCGGATTTTCTTTCGGTCTGACTGCTGCGCGTGGGTCTGCAGAATGCACACACGTCAGTGCCGTTTACATTCGGTCCCAGTCGGGTAAAAAAAAAATGTTCACTAGTTCGGGTCGGACTCGGGTCTAATTTTCTCGGGTTTGTCTCGGGTCGGGTCTTTCTTTAAATTTTTTTTATTTATGCACGTCGGGTTCGGGTATGAAGTGATTCGGGTCATTTCGGGTCGGGTACATTTCTTTAGACCCGAGAAGACCTCTAGTACAGAGTACTGCATGTTCCTGTGTCAGTAATAAGGGACTGTAGGTGTCTGAATGCCTAATATACTACGGTACACACAAAGGCCTCACACAACAGTTTTATTATTAATAAATCTGCTCTTGCAGAGATCATAAGATCATATTAGATGTATCAGTTAGGTGTTACAATCCAATGAAGTCTTCGCATCATTTCGATAACCTCAATTTTCATTGCATTGCATTTAGCATTATCAATTTAATGAATTATGTAATAACCATATTTGAATTCATCATGCCGCTCTTAATGCTTCCACAGATACATGACGTATCGTTTGCTAAGCCCCCAATATTAACCGTTTTCTCTCAAAAACAAATGATTTTGCTTTAGAATACATAAATGAACACTCAGCCACTGGAGTCATTTGGATTACCTAAATGATAGATATAGATGTGTGCTTTATCTAAAAGCAATTATGAGGCAACTTTCTCTTGCATTAAAGTTTTAAATGAGTATTGTAATTGCTGTAGATAAGCATAATTTCTCTCTCTCTCTCTCTCTCTCTCTCTCTCTCTCTCTCTCTCTCTCTCTCTCTCTCTCTCTCTCTCTCTCTCTCTCTCTCTCTCTCTCTCTCTCTCTCTCTCTCTCTCTCTCTCTCTCTCTCTCTCTCTCTTTCCGTGCCAGTACTGCTGGTACACAGATGGCTTTGATACGATGGCAACTTGTGCCATGAAAGTGGAGGAGGTGCGTACGGTGTGTATTCGTCCATGTGCGCACACACATTTGTATGCGTAGGATTTGGTCTTGTGCAAATGGAAATAGCATCCTTGTTTTTGGCTGTCATGTTCATTCAATCTGTTGCTCAGGGTTTTCACAGAGATTGCTGTGCTATGAGCCATGTTTACATATGTGTGTGTGTGTGTGTGTGTGTGTGTGTGTGTGTGTGTGTGTGTGTGTGTGTGTGTGTGTGTGTGTGTGTGTGCGCGCGTGTTTCTGTCCAGCAGTGCAGTAAAGTCATGTCATTGTAGGCCCGGAATCTGTAACTAAACTGCACAGATACTGATCTCAGGACAGTCCCAAAATCCTCCAGAGTCACAGTTAGACATGGACATGGTAAAGGATACTGTTAGGAGATCAAGAGCAGGTTCGGTCCTTGGTGATGCGTTTAATCAAAATTATTCAAATTGCAGCCGAGATTCACTCACGTTAAGATATTAATAAAAAAACTGATGTTTTATGATTTTCCAAAGTGAAGATTTATTTTTAAATGCAGTAAATTATTTCTTTCTCTCACACACAGAAGCACACAGTCATTGGTTAGCTACATAGACTGTAAAAAAAATATGGATGGAGTGTCCGTGACGTCACCAATAGGTTTGTGAAGAGCTTTTTTGAAGCTTAAAGTAGGCAGTGCCTTCCGTTTCTATCTTGGTCGCGTGTCACCGCGCATCACTCACGAATAACCAAAAATGTATAAAGAGGCCGGCGGGATGTGGATGAAGCTGAGGTGGCTGGTTGCTAAAACCATGCCAATCTACCTCGATTCTAGTGACAGCAGTTACAGTTCAACCGTCACTCAAGTGGCCACGCCCTTAATTATGCAGGACTTTAAGGCTTAATATAATTTAAAAGGATGAGTTACAAAAAAATTCACCCCCTCATAGTTGTCATGAAGGGCAAAATTAGCTATATAGACCAAAAACACTTTTTGTACCAGGCTGGAAACATATTATTTTCTGCTGGTCTATAGGAATTGACTCCCGTCCCTTTTGGAGCCTGCCTCTAGTGGCCAGTCGATGAATTGCAGTTTAAGTCACTTCTGTATTGGCTTCATCATCAGAGAGATCAGAAGGCTGCCCCTCAGTTAGCTATGTGTGTTTGTGCATGCACTTACTGGGCAGCAACCTTCTGAATCATGTATTGCCTGTGTTTGGGTCAGGTTTTGCCTACATTATTGGGACCAGTCAATCTGCTTGTTAAGTCTGACATCTCACGGCACCGCACGGCATGCCTAAAGGAAACATCAAACAATATTAATATACACTAATGGTATGCTGTAAAACTATGGAAAATAACCAGACAGTGATTCATCTTTTATGAATCGGTAAAACATAGATGTCCGAGAGACACCATGACCCTGGAGACTGTTGTGTACACCCTGTAAGTTTATAAGCTTAGCTTAAAATGGGTGATCTGAATAAATAGTGCTCATAAATGGCTGATGAGATGTAGTTTCACTAGAAACAGAATTCTTACGTCACAACAAGTAGATTGTTCCTGTAGCGCATAGATGACCTGGCTAAAAACCGGCCCAATGTCAAGGGGGGCCACATAGGGGCAGTGCCACCCAGATGACACAACATGCCCCCCCTGCAAACGTAACAGAAAATTGAATACATTATTAAACAAAAATATGAAACAATGATATTTGTTATATTAAGGGATAGTTCAGCCAAAAATGATATTATGCCCATGATTTACTCACCCCCAAGCTGTCCGAAATGCATATATCCTTCGTTTTTCAACCGAACACATTTTCAGATATTCTAGAAAATGTTTTAGATCTTTCAGTTAATTAAATGTGAAGTTACGGGGTCCACGTCCTTCAAGTCCAAAAAATTTGCATCCATCCTTCACAAAATAAATCCAAACGGCTCCGCGATGATAAGCAAAGGCCTTCTGAGGGTAATTCGCGTGGTGTTGTTGTAGAAATATCCAAATTTAAAACTTTATAAATGAAAATAGCTTCCGGAAACGCCGCCGTTAACGACTCTTTTCCGTAGGCGGGACAGAAAAACATATTTCTGATCAACAAATGCCTTGATCGCGTTTTTCTGTTTCTCTTTTAAAATCAATGCGCTGTCGATATCTTCTAGAACAGACTTGATGGCAGTCTCTTCACATCTCAATTCTCCAACGTCAGCTGTCTTTGTTGTAAACGGATTCAACACAAGCAATCTTTGGTGATGTGGTTGATTACGTTACTGTTGATCATCTGTCCATCATCATATAAAGCCCGCCCTGACAATTAGATTGGTTCGACCAGCTTTGGTTCGAGCATAGTTGTGCCACAATGGAAAGACACCAGACCAAACTTCCCGACCTGAATTTTTGTGGGCGGGGCTAAGTTTGGCTGGCACCCAGGCTAAAATTATCCCCAAAACCACACCTAAACCCTACATACAGTTAACTCGCCTTGTTTACTGTTCAGCGGAACAAAAAATGATTCAGGTTTAAAACAACTTGAGGGTGAGTAAATAATGACAGAATTTGTATTTTAGTGTGAACTATCCCTTTAACTGCAACTGAATATTGAGATTCATTGATCAGAGAGAGACTGGTCACCATTCCATTAGCACTTTTATTTCCAAAACATGTTGACCTTAATGGCACACAGACACACATCCTGCCACTAAGCAATGAAGTGTTTACTTCAACGTCTCATCTCTCTCTCTTCTGCTCTCTCTCTCTCTTTCTCTTTGCCTTCATTGTAATAAGCTGTTATTATTCTACAGAGATTTGCTCCCTTAAATTAAAATGCATTTACATCTGTGTGATCTCTCTACAGTACTTGCTTACTCGTTTTCCACAATTTCAACTACAACCATTATTTAATCATTTTTTAGAGCACCAATGTGTTTTTTTTCTCGGTATGAAAAGAGTCATGGCTTCCATTTACCTTCTGGAGTGAAATGGGACATTTATGATTGGCTCAATAGCTGATCTACTGTACTGAAGCTGATTGGACATTTTATTCCCACACAGAAGAAAAATATAACAGATATTAGTCTAATGTTTTATGTCATAACAACTTGAAGAGAAAATAAATACTGTATGATCAGGAGAAAAAGGATAATTGCAGCTAGCCTGCCTTTTATTTCTGAATGAGACCGTTTGTTGTTTTGTTTTTCTCTGTTGTTTCATGAATCAGAACAGCTTCACTTTCCCGGCACCCCGTCAGGCTTTTGTATCTGAATGTGTGTGCAATGTTATCCTGGGGCATCTCATCTACATTCCGTTGCATTTCCAAACAGCTTTTCCTCTAGTGTGTTTGTGTATGAAAGTATGGAAAAGTTGAGGTTTTGTTGTTGGGGACGTTGACCGTGGGCGTGTGCATCATTGTGTGTGCTGTATTTATGTTTGTTAAGATGTATTTGTTATTCTGTAATCACTCTGGACTGAACAGTAATACAATCTCTCCTGAATTGTAGCTTACTGCACACATTATTGCCTAATATACTACGGTATCACACATAGGCACACACACATACACACAATTTGTGGATGTTTGTAGTATAGATTCTCTGAGGCACGAGAAGCTGAGTACTTATAGAGCAAAGGATTTATCACACACTACCATCTCTGCCGAAAATTGCGGCAGTTATTATAAAGAGGGGTTTTCATCAGTATGTTTCATACACTCACCTAAAGGATTATTAGGAACACCATACTAATACTGTGTTTGACCCCCTTTCGCCTTCAGAACTGCCTTAATTCTACGTGGCATTGAATCAACAAGGTGCTGAAAGCATTCTTTAGAAATGTTGGGCCATATTGATAGGATAGCATCTTGCAGTTGATGGAGATTTGTGGGATGCATTTCAGGGCACGGAGCTCCCGTTCCACCACATTCGAAAGATGCTCTATTGGGTTGAGATCTGGTGACTGTGGGGGCCATTTCAGTACAGTAAACTCATTGTCAAGTTCAAGAAACCAATTTGAAATGATTCGAGCTTTGTGACATGGTGCATTATCCTGCTGGAAGTAGCCATTAGAGGATGGGTACATGGTGGTCATAAAGGGATGAACATGGTCAGAAACAATGCTCAGGTAGGCTGTGGCATTTAAACGATGCCCAATTGGCACTAAGGGGCCTAAAGTGTGCCAAGAAAATCCACACCATTACACCATTGCATTATTGAGAAATTGAACAGGTGTTCCTAATAACCCTTTAGGTGAATGTAGTGTCCCTTTCTTATATTATTCATTTTCTCTATTGTCTGTTTTGGTAGTACAGTATATTATAGATATAACTGTCATGCCTTCACTAGATCAAGTAAATCTTTTACTTCTGACCTGAAAAATATACCAGAAATGTCCTCAGAAATTTTTTTTGGCATACAGTATGTGACTACCGGCATGTTTGTGTGGACGTTATCAAATATATGAAAATAAAACCAAACTTGTGCATATGATAAATAACTTGTTTGTTACAAATATGATGTTATGTATCCTGTCAACTTATGTGTAGTATGGAGTGCATAGTCATCATCACACACACCATCTGTTTAATCTTCTCATTAGTTTGTATGTGATGAATATTCACATTGAGACAGATGTTGATTATATGTGGGAAAGAGGTGAGCAGCAGAGAACATAAAAAACAAAGGGATGAAGGGAAAGAGAGTTTATGAAATCTAAAAATTTATGATTTTCCATTAGTCACTGTATAATAAACACATCTGATAAGAGAGAGATTTTGCAAATACAGTACACCTCTTTACACTCTGGATTGTCCTGATAAGACGCTCTCCATTTTTCCCTTTTTTATCTAAAACTTTTGTCATTAATGTACTACCTATGTGTCATGTCTTCTTGTAATGTTTTTTCCATACGTCAGAAAAGTATATGTTTAATGTCGTCAGTCAAAATATTAGGCATCCCTTCAAAGACCCCAAGTCTTAAAATATGACAGGCTGTCAAAGTAAATTGAATGTGGCCACAACAATCTAGATCATCCTGAGTTCCCCAAATCTTTTCTTTCATTCTTTCTTTCTTTCTTTCTTTCTTTCTCTTTCTTTCTTTCTTGCTTGCTTTTACACACATTATCTTACTCTTGGACTCATTTGATGTAAGTGTTTGATTGAGGCCTATCACTGACTGCTTGGACTAATATCCACACATCAGTCTGCTAAATTATTCAGTTTTTACAAAGTACCCATGGCTCCAATAATAGATGTGAAGGATGGGTATGTGGGAGATTGTATATGAAAGTTTAAACAGAAGGCAAAGGAAATCAGACATGATGGTAAACTGTTTTGCCAATTTAATGCACGGGGAAGCATGATCTTAAAGCTGAAGTCTGTCACTTCTGCTTTAATTGTTTTTTAAACGGGTTTGCACAGCCCCTCCATCTGTTATTGTTAGGGAAAACAGATATTATCTCAGTCTTTCATATTTGTCAAGAGGTGTTGGGGAATAACACACATTGTACATGCTGTCCAAAAATCCCTGAATAAACAAACTAAAAGTTCGCTCACCTCAATTTTAACCAAAAGTGAATTAGTCAGTGGTGGAACATCAGGGTCTACAAGGCCTTCTCTGCTGGCCAAATCAGAATCATAGACATGTGTTTTAATATATTTCCCATGGATGTGTATTTAATTATTCTAAAAAGGCCTATTCTCTTCATTTCATAAATTTCTCATGGTTGCAGTGCTTCCAGTAGTGTATTTTTATGTTGGAGCTTTATGTTGGAGTCATGTGTTGTCAGGGTCAAGGAAATCTGCCTTAAGGCCTTTAAAATCCTAAGTGATGATGCTTAAATTATGGCAATGAAACTGCCATATAGCAGGTGTACAATATCGTCATAATTTTCACATCCTTTCTTTAATTGGTCTGTTGAATCCAGGCTTAAGTCTCATAATTTTAATTATAAGATTAAGAGTTTGATTTCTTTCATTTCACTCTCATTTCAATCTTTGACACGACCGTATTGAGTCAATATTAAAGAAATCAAGGTTATATTTTCACAGAATCTTCTTTACATTCTTCAGGATGATTTTATGCAAAAATCACAAAAAATGACTTTAGCTGGGTGTTCACAAATACACATAATCATTATTTAATAAAAAGCATATTCAATCTCTTTAATTGGGTTTCTGTCATTAGAATCACAAACCTGTCTGAACTTTGCCTTTTTACCTGTAAGCTGAGAAAGAGGAGAAGTCAGATGAAGTCCTTGACCTTGCCATGTCAACCATGCTTTCAAAAGCATCATCATATTGCCTAGCAACCGGCCTGTCCTGTAGGGCTGGACCAGAAAATTCGAATATTCGAATATTCGTTCGGTGGGTTGACATTCGATTTTCAGTTTTGAGATTCGAATATATATGTATAAATATTTTTCAGCGTAAATGCAGAGCTTTTGCCAAGCAGGAAGTGCGCTTCACACTCCCGCTCTGTAGGTGGCGCAGAGAGACCAACATCCATAGTCAACAGCCATCAAACAGCACCAGTGGAAGAGATCGCCTCGAACGGAAAGCGCGCTTCCTGCTTTGGCATTCACGCTAATAGTGTTGTAAATAACGTTCAGTTTCTTGCAAAAACTGATTGATTTGCTTCACAAGATGTCAATATGTCACACGGAGATATGGGGGATTACTTTTGTATTGGATATATATGCTTTAGCTCTTAAAGTGTGCGGATCGGTTGACTTGCATGACGGAGCACTGGGGTTTCTGCAAAATATCTTCATTATTGTTCTGCTGATGAAAAAAACATATTGGATGGTGTAAGTGTTATAATAAATAAACTTGATTTTGAAAGTATGCTACCGTTTTATTACAGTTTGTTGAACTTCGTTCATTTATTTTCGTTGTTTTATTTAAATAGCCTACCCTACGTTGTCAGTAATTACTGTGCTGCTAATTTCTGATACGGGAATGTTTGTTTGTTAGACAAATGATGTTAGAAAATAGGCTACCTTATTAAAAGAATTGCTCTTGTGTTTGGTTTCACTAATGCTGTTCTCGCATGACGCATGACAGGCACGCCGCTTCCGGCTTGCGCTGTTCTGTAGTATTTTTAAAGTTTATTAATTCTAGAAGTGTCACATGTCCATATTGCACGAAAAAAATGCACTACACTCCCTTGAGTTCGCAGCAACACATCCGCCACATAATAAAACTGTGGATAGACAGACACACACATACACACACACACAGATTCCTGCCTTTATTAAAGAGAAAAAATATGTTCAGCCCCTCCTTCCGAAGCTTCGAATATTCGATTTTATTTCTACTAGAGCTTCGAAGCTCAAAAAATGGTATTCGGAACAGCCCTACTGTCCTGTACTGTACATCCTCTGCACACTGTTACTTGAATAATAGGAGGCTACATAGTCTCATAGCTTGCTGTGCAATCCATCATTGTTGCCCTAAAAGACGTACGTGGAAAAAATGAGATGCATTTTGGTTCAACAGAATTTGAAGGATATTTTAAAATCTAAACTATTCCACTTGTAGATGTTGAGTAGAGATATAATGGTGGCCTGCCTGGCTGTTATCTCCTGTACAAAATGCTTGTTTTAACCACTGATCTATATGAATGACTGGATTGAGCATAGAGCGCTTAATGTAACAGCGAGAAGTGAAGCCACTGCAGAGTTCAAGCCGCCATGTTGCTAAGCCCAACCGACAGAGGGCGTCATTACCTGTGTCTGAAACCGTTCCCTCATTTGGGGAATGACAATTGAGTCCACTATATGGGAAAGAAGCAAATTCAAATGAGTGAGCGATTTCGGACACTGACGTAAATATCATGCGACATGCGTCAGAGAGCTGTCACAGAGATTCATCATAAACACCTGTGTGGCTTTATTGATTTTTCACATTTTTCATGTTTATTGTATCAGTTGATAATAAAGAGAGTAAAACAACTGCTTGTTATATTTATTTACTGCTGTTAATTTATTTATTGTTTAATAAAAATGTGTAATAGATTTTAAATAAAAGATATCGTAATTTTTTTTTGTTATTTTCAAGAAGTAGAAAATAACTGACAACAAGAACTAACAAAAGTGTATAAGCGTAAATGTTTGCTGTTTACTTTCAGTATCCTTCAGCTGATTCAAGTTACGCGTTCGTTTCCCGTTGCATCATGGGAAATATGAGTGAGCGAGTGTACATCGAATGTACCCTCAAAATCAGAGTGCATTGTGGGTAAAAAGTAGTGAATGAATGTAGGGAATGAAGTTGTTCACTCAGGTTTCGGACACCACTACAAAATGGCCGACACCCGATATAGTGCACTATATAGTGGATAGGGAGCGGTTTCAGACACAGCTATTGACTTCAAAATCATGATCTAAATTTACCCGGTTTTAATCAGTCACACAAGATTAATTTTTAGGATATGTGTACTTAAATTAATTGCTACTTCTGACGTATTTGCAATGTTTATGTTTTAATCGGGCAGGAAAAGGGATTTATAGAAAAGGTGAAGGTGCGTGTGTCTGCTGCATTCTGTTGTAATGACACAGGTTTAAATAAAGTTTTATGACATTAAGGTGCACAGTTAGCGTTATTTCTCTGAATAAGTTTAAGTAAAGCAAATGTATACTGTATTCTATGGCTTCTTATAAGCACAGCGGCATCGGAATTAGGTGTTGTTTTTATATTGCTGTAGTTTAAAGGCGCTCTAAGCGAATTGACGCGTTTTAGACCATAAAACATTTTTTGTTACATACCCAAACATCTCCTCACTATCTGCTTGCTGCCTGTCCGCTGATCAAACTGTAAAAAAACGCGATCTCTGTAGACAGCCCAGGCTTCACAAACGGCAATATCAACATAATGGCCAAACCTAGCACCACAAAACAAAACAAAGTATTCCAGCCAATAAAGGACAAAAAGGATTTGGGGGTGGGGGTTGGGCGCGTTCATGAAAGCACAAGGGGGAGGGGGAGGAGATAGCTACGCTCCGTCTGTTTGAAAACAGTTCAAACGTCAACAATAACTAACGTCTGGCAGATTCGCTTAGAGAGCCTTTAACCACGGTTTAAACCGTTATCATAACTTTTTTTTTAAACATGCCATTAACAAAATACTGTTTAACATAACATAATTACAAAGCCAGCAAATTATTGCATGTACATACGGTACTTAAAGCATTTACTTAAGATTTTTTCTTATGTGAATAATAATACATATGCTGCGTTCTCTCCGCTGATCTCATATTGTAATTGTAATAAAGGTGAATGTAACTTTCAATAAATAAGTATTTACATGCTTGGGACGTTTGCGTTGTAATAATGTACAGGGAGACTTCAGATATAACAACTAAAACTAGTAAAGTAGTGTTTGAGAGAGAGTAGTGTGTGTGTGTGTGTGAGAGAGAGAGAGAGAGAGAGAGAGAGAGAGAGAGAGAAAGAGAGAGAGAGAGAGAGAGATGGGCAGTGTCTTTGTGATGTCGTTTTCATCCATCACTCCTCCAGTTGTAAAGCATTCTTGCCTGGCATTCATGATTAGTGCTTAACACTTTAATGAGATTGAAAGCTGATGAGGATTTCCTGTGTCCCTTCTCTCCATGGCCTCTTTGTGCCAGTGGGTAATTTATAGCAGAACAATGAAGCCTCTGCTCTGAGTACAATGGAGTCAGTGTCCTTTTATACCTGCATGTTTAGTGCCTAAAGGTCCAAAGTCTTGAAGAACCTTGTCAATTAAAGTCAACACACAATACAAATTGATCTTATTTTGTTTTCATTAGCTTGCATCAATGTAATAGTGGCTCTTCTTTTTCCCACTACATTGTTTAAAATTAAATATCCTGTTTCACTTAAAAGTAAAAGGTTTACAAATTTAAATTCCATATTCTTTAAAACGAGTTTTTAAAGCATTTCTTCTTGTCTAGGTCTTTGGTGCTTTCCTAAATATACAGCTGTTTTGAAATGCCTTCAAAGAAGATAAGCATAACAGCGTTACAGATATTAGTAATATTAGTTAGATATTGATAACAGAATAAAACATCAAGACTTGAAGTCTAACCACTAACTGATTGCCTTAAGTCCATACAGTAGATATCTCTGTCAGTTCATAAACTTTACACTCTTTCTGACATGTGGATGAAATAAGACTTGTTTTCCTGTTTATGTGATGTTCTGCATAAAGCCTATTGATTTATATGTAGCTTGATACTGGTATTATGAGATAATCTGGTGCTTGGCTGGTGTTATAATGAGCTTAGCATTCAGCATCACTGGCCACTGTCAAACGGTTAATAACCTAATAGTGTGTCAATACCAGCATGCACAATTAGCAGAGAGACTGCTGTCTGACTCCTGCAGTCATTTGATGAGATGGTGGTGGTGCACTCAGTAGATGTGTGTGATTGTGGTTTTAGTTGCTTACTGTAAACCTGCAGCCTGAACGTTTCGCCTCTCTATATTGCTATCTCTGTTTGAAACAGAAAATTGTGGATTACTTTACATATGTTTTTACATTTGTTGTAATCCGAACAGAAAGCTGAAATTATAAATGATTGATATAAGCTGATCATTGTGAAATGATTGTTGCTCAAAAGCTAATTTTTGTTTTCTTTTTTTAACCAAAAACATTATGGATTGGATCTTTAATCTGCCAAATCCTCCCTTGGGGATCTAAAGGAAATGCTCAATTGGAAAACCCATTCATAAAAACGCTTAGGTTACTCACGTAACCCCGGTTCCCTGAAATAACGGGAACGAAGCATTGCGTCAGTTAGCTGACGCTATGGGGGAAACTACTGTTTACTCCGTGACTGAAGCCTATTGGTTAACGTCTGTACAAAGAACAGACCAATGACGTTTGAACCCGCGCGCGGGATGCACACGTCCTTATATAAGCGCGGTTCAATCGTCAGGAGCTCATTATTATTCGACTGAAGCGCGCAGCCGAATAACACTCGCTGCGTAGACGTTTGTAGCACGGCAAGAGACGCAATGCTTCGTTCCCGTTATTTCAGGGAACCGGGGTTACGTGAGTAACCTAAGCGTTCCCTTTCAATACGGTTCACTTCACATTGCGTCAGTTAGCTGACGCTATGGGGGAACGTAATCCCATCACGCCGTGCATACACAACGTACTGAAGTGCCTTACCGGAGAGACACTGCGTGTGGCCCTATACCCGGCATATTCACAGCTCTAAAGCAAATGTGTAAGCACCATATAAATTGTTGACGCGCACACGGTGGGGTTTTAAACGCACCGGGGGCACATAACATAGCACAAGACGGCGAGGTACCGAGCGCGCCGCGGCTGTGCGAGATAAGTAAATTCAGAGTCACGTTGTTGAGCTCGCTGAGCGCACCGTGGTGTACACATAAAACGCATGAGCGTGCATGATTGAGCCGAGAGAACCTGCGCTCGTAGGGCAGGGACGTCTAAGCTGTACAATCTGACAACGTAGACGGCGAAGACCAGCCTGCCGCGTAGCAGATATCAAATATAGATACCCCTGTAGACCAAGTTCATGAAGAAGCCAAACTCGCACAGAGTGGGCTCTATATAGGACATAGCTCATAGAGGGGCGTGAGCCAGTGCGATGGTTTCAACGATCCATCTAAATAACCACTGTTAGCAACAGACATACGTGTAGTGAGTGATCTGCGAAGCTCACGAACGGCCGATCTGACTATAATATGCGGCAGAACGGTTCGTAGCGTGGGATTATACAGATACCACAATAGTGTGAACCCAGGTGCACCCTCGAGCGCATCGGGATGCATATAGGTAGTATTATAGTGCACAGATCGGTGAGCTTTCCAAGCGCGCCGTAAATGTGTATTGACTATAAATTGCACGGGCACAGGTGAACACTTGAATACATCGTGAATGCATATAGATGAATCAGAGTGTTATAATGCACAGGCCGGCAAGATTCTCGAGCGCGCCGTCATGTGTTCTGATAATAAATTGTGCGCACACAGGTGAACTCTTCAGTGCACCGTGAATGCGTATAGATAAATCAGTGCACAGAACGCGCCGTGAATGTGTACAGATATGATTGATGAACGTAACGGTGGGCACCCAACGCACCGTGAACGTACACAGATGAACAACAATGTATGTGTCACAAAGCATAACACAGCTGTGTATACAGGTGAGCTTTCCCAAGCGCATCTTATTGTATACCAAAATGTTTTAGCATGTACATGTGAGCTTCTCTAAGCGCACGGTGGACGCATATAATTAAAAAGCATATCGGGCATACAGGTGAGCTAATGGGCGCACCTTTAATGCAACAAACCTCAGTAGTGCGCCAAGCAGGGATGTCTAAGCTGTAAACTGACAACGTGGACGGCGGGGACCAGCCGGCCGTGTCACAATTGTCAAATGAGAAACCTCTAAGACCATGCCCATGCTCTAAGACAAGTGAGCATAATTGTCACGGGAGGTGATAACGTCAACGATCCATAAATAACCTGTATTGACAGGTGCTCTAGTGAGTGATCTGTGACGCAGATGAACAGCTGATCGTATGATGTATGTCAGACGTATCTGTCATACAGGACCTTGGACAGTTCCAGAGCGCTGTGCCTCGGGCACCGTCCGCATCTGAGAAATGACAGGCTTATGAATAAAGTGAATGGCCAGCCGTAAAAGCATGGTTCGCTGTTACTGCCGCCGTCCGCATCGGAGAGATGACAGGCTTGTGAATTAAATGAATGGTCGGTCGTAAAAGCGTGGTTCGCTGTTATCACGGCCACATAGATATAGGTAGGGGAGAGAGCCGCCGTGCCTCTGTAGTGAGGAGAAAAGTGTTCCACCCACGATTCGCGGGGGGTTTAGACTTTCAATGTCACTAGACAGAATGGATCAGACTTTGCATAAGGACGCCTCGTGAAAGGGGTCCTTGCAGCTTGTGTCAATGTGTCATAAGGCACGTAATGTAGGTCGTGTCCCACGGATGCCATCTCCGCATGCCCATCGTAATGGGTTAATATTTTGAATCTTGGCAGTTTAAGCATGAGATGCGTATCACTCTGATTGAACATAGCTTATAAAGCGATGCAATGAGTTTATAAAGGAGATGACTCGTCAGCTTGTTCGGGGGGCGAGATCTCAGTCTGGTTCGGTAAATAATGAAACCACCGTAGTTTGCCCGACCGCATTATCACAATAACACGGTCGAGAGTGCTGCAGTGCTAAATCATCCCCTTAATGTACCGTATTTGCAGTACAAGGTGATTGATATGAGACAAACGGCGTTCCACGCGCCGAAGGCTGATTGCCGTCGTAAAGCGTGTTCAACCCACAGCAGATGCTGGGCTAGCTCGTAATGACAGCACTTCATGCAGCCGTGTGTAACTTAAGCATAAGCTTCCCGGCCGTCAGCTCGGGGCGGGACCTTTGCTTAGTCAAACTGAAGTGGACTTATGAACAGAATGCCACGATATTCAGCTTTCTGAGGCTCGTTAGAGGGGTACGTGTGCCCGTCTTAAACGAGATGCCGCGCGCGTCTGACTGTGCACGCGCTTTGAGCTTTGAAACTTATTGTGGCGAGTAGCAAGCTCACTTGAGGTTGATATTACCCTTAATATCTCTGAGTATTGGAGCGGAGGTGTGAGCGTCTTCGGATCCGCTAATATAAATCAGCTATATGGCCGAAAAACGTCATAAACCGCTTGGCTGTAAGCCTTTGAGTGGCCGTCCGGAGAGGGCGCGATTCAAACGCTTGGAGCCATGCAAAAGTCTGAGGCTGTCGTCTCTCTAGGAAAAGAGAATAACAGCCGTAAGACCGTGCTCGTTTGCGCCATCAGCATCGTAGCGGAGAAACTGAGGTGGGATGCGAGCGAATTTGGCAGAAAGGTGTTAGAGACACCGTACAGTCGTGGGGTGTCAATACACAGTATATGGCCAAACCAGGGTTTTTTCGGCAAGCGTCGATAGAATTATGGACAGCGGGCCGTGTGTGCGTATTACTGATTGCTTGTCAGTAAGGCGATAAAGTGTTTAGAGACACCGTACAACCGTGGGTGTCAATACACAGTATAGTAAGCACGGAAATTACTCTTTTTAGAGGAATTAAATACCGTTCGCCACTATAGTGAGGTCGCATAACCGACAGTATTACACAGTATGTTTGGAAAAACAGCACACAGAAAACATTTCAGGGCAGTCCAGCCGAGGCGCGACATAACCCCTTTTTCCCAGACAGTTTCATTCTCTGTTGATGCAGCTGTGCTGCGGAGACCAGAGCTCAGCCGTTCAGGTGCACAAGCCTCAGTAGTGACGGTGACCGAACGGCTCACGGAGCAGAGCAGTATGTCTAGGTGGTTTAATGTCAGACTGAACCCATCGCAGAGAGGAAGTCTGCCGTGAGGCCCGCGGTTTTGCCGTTTATTAAAAGGGCAGAAAAACCGGGTATATATGTACCAATATTCAGCGCACTGATATAGGACGGGACTGAATAAAGGGAGGTATTCGGGCCTCAGTATATTATAAACAAATTCGTTCTGCCTCTAATTCCGTCTAAACCAGAGAGAAATGACCGGGCAGACGAATAGTGAGCTATCCGAAGTGAGACAGGTTCAGGCCAGTAAAGCTCTATAATAAGTGTTTTAGCGCTCCAATAGAGGCGTGTCCGCCTTATCGAGCAGACGAATGAGATCTTGCCGCTCCAGGAGGGGAGGGGCATGAAGCTCTCTTATAATGAGTGTTCTTGGTGCTCCAATAGCGGCGAATCGGCCCTATCGAGCAGACGAATGAGATCGCGCCGCTCCAGGAGGGGAGGGGCATGAAGCTCTGTAATCGTTGAACACTGGACAGCTGCATTTAGAGGCAGCGAGCCGTAATACCGCGTGCTAACTAAGCCGTTAAGAGACCTCACCACTGTGGGGAAAGGAGCGAGGGACTCCGCGAGCGTGGAGCACAAGTGGCTGTGCTGTGACAGAGAACAGGGGCAGACCGCCCGTGTGCATCTATCCAGTTCTACGGTTCCCCGCTTGTTCATCTCAACAAGAGAGGAACGGCAGAGGGGAGCAGCAACACAGACAGAACAGCCATGCGTCGTATGAACGGTATCACCCGATGCACTCGGGGGATTAATATATGTGCCAGAGATCTCGCAACTGAATGTGAGAGGAGCGAAGGGACTCTGTAAGCATGAACGGTTGCGGTGTGACAGAACACAGGGGGGGTTTGTCCGTGTGTGCTTGTCTATGCATCCATCTAGTCTCATGGCTCGCCATGTGTTCATCCCGGCAAGAGAGGAACAGCAGGGGGAGCACGAAACATGGATAAGACAACCAAAGCATATAAGCGCGGTCCCGGCGTGGGAGGTGCCAGACCGGTAACGCGCTCGGAGGAAATTCATAGCAGAGAGGCTCACCGAGCCGCTGTGCTGGACGCTATTACAACAGCGCCTGCTCTTTTAGCTTATAGCTTTATATTAAAAATATTGATCTTACCGGGCGGCCGCAGGGGAGACCTCGTCAGGAATGTGTCCGCTGCACTGGGCTCGTACCACGGCAAGCGAAGGCTATCTTCGGTTCTCGGCCGGAAAGTGGCAGGGGAAGACGCTAGACCTGGACTCTGCTATCTTCGGTTCTCAGCCGGAAAACGGCAGGGGAAGACGCTAGGCCTGGACTCCGCTGCAGGGCTTTTGTCAACGGCGAGGTAAGGCTTCTTCTTTTTCTTCGGAGCAGCGAGAGGTTCGCGCTGAAGGAGAAAAGAATGAGCTCCTGACGATTGAACCGCGCTTATATAAGGACGTGTGCATCCCGCGCGCGGGTTCAAACGTCATTGGTCTGTACTTTGTACAGACGTTAACCAATAGGCTTCAGTCACGGAGTAAACAGGAGTTTCCCCCATAGCGTCAGCTAACTGACGCAATGCGAAGTGAACCGTATTGAAAGGGAACATGTTTTTTATTCTAAAGACCCAAACAACTTTTCTATGTTTTCTGTTAGGCTTAGTATTTTTTTTATACAGTGGCAAGAAAAAGTATGTGAACCTTTCGGTATTGACAAACATGATGTGTCTAAAAATAATTACACAAAAAATGTTTAATCTTTCATGTCTTTATTAAACATTAAGTTGGTGAGCCCTTAGAATTAATAACTGATTGTTGACCCCCCTTGGCAGCAATAACCTGAACCAGATGCTTCGGGTAGCTGTGGATCAGACCTGCACATCGTTGAGGAGGACTTTTAGCCCATTCTTCCTGGCAGAACTTCTTTAGCTTCGTCATATTCACTGGATGTCTCGTGTATGGCCCTCTTCAAGTCAATCCATAGCATCTCTATTTCTGAAGCCATTCTGTTGTGGACTTGCTACTGTGTTTTGGGTCGTTGTCCTGTTGCATCACCCACCATTTACACAGTTTCAGCTGCCGTACATACATTCTCACATTATCCTGAAGAATTGTCTGATATACTTGGGAATTCATTTTCCCAGCCCTGATGCAGTAAAGCAGGCCCAAATCATGATGTTTCCCCCACCATACTTTACAGTTTGGATGATGTTTTTATGATGATATGCCGTGCACTTTCATACGCCAGATGTAACGCTGTGTGTTTTTATCAAATATTTCAATCTTAGTTTCATCAGTCTACATAGCATTTTGCCAATACCGCTGTGGAGTGTCAATGTGCTGTTTTGCAAACTTCAGGCGTGCAGCAATGTTCTTTTAAGTAAGCAGTGGCTTCCTTCGTGGCGTCCTGCTGTGGATACCCTGCTTGTTCAGTGTTTTACGTATTGTAGACTCATAAACAGAGATGTTAGCAAGTTCCAATGATGCCTTTAAATCTTTGGCTGTCATTCGGGGTTGTTTCTTTACCTCATTGATGAGTCTTTGTTGTGCTCTTGCTGTCATTTTGACTGTGCACCCACTTCTTGGTAGAGTAGCAACAGTCCCAAAGCGTCTGTAGACTGGAGAATTTCTAAAGTCTTTGAAATAACTTTGCAACCAGCTTTATGTAAAGCAACAATTCTTGATCATTGCTCCTCTTGAAAGCTTTTTGTCAATACCCTTGACTTAGATGAAGATCAGATCACATTTTAAGACAAATTTATTCAGAAAACTATGAAATTCCATATATATCAGGGCATTTGGATGAAAATTACCTGGTGTGAACTGATGATCATGAGCTTTTGTTGTTTCCTTTTCGTCATCAAGTGCTCAGCAAACTGTTTTTTTTTTTCAATTCAGCCTTAAGTATTCTATTTGACTCATTTAGGCCTTTTGATTGAGCAAAAACAATTATCATGGACCTTAAGGGTAGACACCATGAAGAATGAAAATGAGGCTGTGAGGTATAGACATACAATCAGTTCAGTAGATGGGTTTCCAACATTGAAAATGCATTTTTCCAGCAGCTTTGCTAGTGACACACAATTCCGAAAAATTAGATGTGTGTGTGAACACATCACATTGAATAAACTATGTCTACTCAAAAGCCTAATTTCATTCGTGAAGAAATAAATATGCCATCTACCTTGGCTACAGTTTCTTGAGTCCTAAGAGAATTTCAAGTTATAAAAAATAATAAGTACAGATGAAAGATTTGCTTTTTATTTGAGTAAATGGCAAGGTCACACTGCCTTATTTTTTTCTGGCCATACAACCTTAGAAATATTGTAATTGACTTAATGAATTAAGAGACTGTTTGTACCCTCTGAAGGGACATCTTGTAACAGTTTTTCTACATTTGGATCAAATGAAATGGATCCTAACAAAGATGGACAGATTGTTGATTTTTGCTAAACTGCTGACAGACACATGAAACGACATCTGCATTTGTTATTGCTTTTTTATATGTAAATGGTTGCAGGTTACAGAGATTAGCATCACAATATTGTTGGTATGTGAGGGGCAAAAAAGGAGAGGGAGGGAGAGAGAAGTTTTTGGGAATTGTGATAGGCCTTGAGGAGGCTTCAGTATTACTCCTGCAAAGATTTATCATCCTTTGTCCGATTAATTTCCTTTATCTCTCCTTTCACTATTGCCTCAATTCAATGTCACTTAAACATTTGAAGGACATTAGAGAGAAGACTATGGGGACGTTTGGAGAACATTAGTGAGGAGCATCTTTGGCCATTAATCAATGCTACTGTTCTCCTCAAATGAAGCTCAGTTAGGACCAGTTTAAAACATTAGAGATTACATTAAAACCCTAAGTCTTTCTACGTATAGCTGCACATTTAAAAAAGGTTTTATTTTTGTGTATCTACAGCCTCATCACCAAAGATGAGCAAGTTACAGCCAATGTAACGCCGGTGGCTTTATTGTTAACTGACAGAACACCTGACTTGACTTTCACCTTGCAAGTTTTCATCAACAATATCTGTGTGAAAAACATTATAAACATGATGATCATCTGCCGACTCAGCACATCCTCTACGTTATTATGGAGAGTCTACTTTATTAACATCTTTTTTTATATTTCTACATATTTTTTCGACCTAGATACACACAGGGCATAATGTTAGTTTTTATGGATAGCATTTAAACTTGTTCTTAAATAATGACAAAGTCTAATTGACTAAAAATGATCCCTCCAACTTAATTAAGCCTAATGATACATTCGTTTTCATAACTTTTAGGCTACATGTTTGGGGGGGGTCAATGGTATTTCATGCATTCTGTCTTATTAACACAGTTTAAGAGTTGTTTCCTCATGCTTAATAAATGCAAAGTGTCAAAAAAGCAGTTGGACGTGTTACAGAGCATTTCTTTGCCAAATGCACTTCAGGGTTCAGGGTTCGAACAAGTTTCGGAAAGTTTTTTCGAATACCACGCTCACACATCAATCAGATGGAGAGCGAAAACCGAGGACGCTAAGTCACAGGAATCACTTCACGCCACAGCTTTGTTTTATATCAAGACTCAACAAAGGCACAAAAGAAGAAGTGTGTTTTTTTGGATGCAAGGAGAAGAAAGCCAGCCTTATAAAAACAATGGATAAAGTTGTTTTATTCAGGGTAGCAACGGAGTTTTGCATGTGTGTTTGTTTAACGCTAGATTTCATTGAAAAGTCCCAACTGGGTCATGAGTTGCATGCGGTAAGACTTCTGTGAGTGCATATTATATAAATGATACAAACATGTCGTGAATCAAAAGTTATACACTCAGTGTTTTATAAAGTGTTGACTCGTGACTCGCTCCTCCCGCAGTTTGTAACTCCTTCCAAAGGAAAGACTCTGTAAAGCCAATCTGTCTTTTATAAATTCGATAAAACTAAAGACTCTTCGGAGATATGAAGGATGTAATACTACTCTATGTACTCCAGATTGACATAAGATAGGCAGAAACAACGTGTGTTATGGACACTTAAATTCATCTATTATATTATAGAAAATGCCCTTTATTAATAATTTACAGGTGCATAAATACTGGCTAACTTTAATTTTATTCCAGCACCGCTGTGTTCTGTATTGACCGAGGCGGTAGTGAGCCCAGCAAAATCACAGCATAGGAAATACCTTCACAGCGACAGCCCTTATACTGTAGTAAAATCTTTTTTTTAATTGTTTGTGTGTGGTTAATGGCCCAAACTTGTTTGTCTAAAAATACCCACAATCCACCAGATTCTGAAAGTCCACTATTAAATATAAAAGCAAATTATTATTTTATCAGCATAACTCTGCGTCTGTGTGTGTGGGGGTGAGAGCTAGCAGCTGTAGGCAGTTTTGTCTGTGGTATAAAGAGGAGAGGTCGATCCTTGCGGAGAAAGCGAAAAAGTGCATTTGTTTTTAGTGAATGCCTGGCAGCAGCTCAAAGCTTTTGAACACAACACCTCCACACAATCTCCCACAACCATCTCCCGCACTCGCTTTGTCTCTTTCTGTCTCTTTCTTCTCTCCTTTCCCCTGGATAAACTCTGGTCGTGGTATAAATACTGTCAGTGTACTCAGAGCAAAATAAAGTTTAGGGTTGTTATGAAAGTTTGTTTTGGAACATACAGTACTTATGACTTTTAAGCTTTAGGGAAGATCCAATACAATCTCATAGCAGTTGGTAACTAATGTACGAGGTGGCTAATTTGTAAATCATACAGGGCCCTATTTTAACGAAGCGCAAAGCGCAAGTGAGTTTGTGAGCGGATCTTGGGCGCTGTTGCTATTTTCCCGGCGGGAGAAATAAATCTTGCGCCAGGCGCAAATCAATAAGGGGTTGGTCTGAAGTAGGTTCATTATTCATAGGTGTGATTTGGGCGTAACGTCAAATAAACCAATCAGAACGCTAGCCAACATTCCCTTTAAACGCAAGGGCGCAAGTTCCATGGCGGGTTGCTATTATTATGACGGATTTACCAGGCGCACGCCAGGAGCGGTTCACAGCCGAGGAGACCGACGTTCTTGTAAGAGCAGTCAAAGACAGAGAAGTTGTTTTGTATGGGGATAGGAGAAACCAGCCCAAATCAGCGTAGGTTAAACAGAGGTGAGAGGAAATAGCCACAATTGTCTCATCAGCTGGCATCTCCATCGTTGCGCCAAGCGCTACAATGATGTCAGGAGACGGGGGAATCCCAAGCTTGCCAGCATAAATCGGGCACGCCGTGTAACGGAAGGTGGATCTGCCTCTACACAGCACCTGACGCCAGCAGAGGACATTGCTGCGTCCACCCTCACCGCTGAAAGGGTTTGGGGGGGGGCTTTGAAATCAGACCCAAGAAACGCAAGCAAGGTCCAACCCCAAAGTAAACTTACAAATCAAGTTCATATACATTAAGGTTTCTTATGAAAACATTTTAATTATTATTTACATAAGATAAACGTAATACAGCCACACAACAATCTTATGAAAATATTTTAATCGTTATTTGCATGATAATTTTTTTACGCAGCCACACAATAATTAAAAACTATCACCACAATGCTCACCACTATGATTTCCCTTATCTCATGTGTTAATATTTTTTTTGTAACAATTTATGATTTGCAAAAATAACTGTTGCATCTGTGTAGATTAGATAAGCAAAGTGTGTGCGCGTTGTGCAAGCTATACATTATGGTCAAGCATGCGCCCTTAAAATAGCATAATGAACCACGCGCAACGCGCCACTGACTTTAGACTAGTTTTTTTGGTCAGTGGCGCAATTGTTTTTTGAAACTGCAAAATAGCATCAGGTATGGTTAGCGCCGCAACACGCCTCCTTTTTTGCGCTGAACCGCCCAGGGAGCGCAAGTTCATTCCCTAGTTTGCTGACGTGCGTCTGTGGAGGGAAAAACCCGCTGTGCGCTGGTGCAAAATACGAATGATACATGCGTCACTGACAAAGTCAATTGCGCTGGGTGCAAGATAGGGCCCACAGTCTCATTTGTATGTTTTTGCCATTGATGTTAGGTTGTGGTGGTGGGGCTGTTGCTTTTTTCTAATAATTGTAAAAAAAAATGTAAGATTCACTTTGAATGAATTCATACAAATTAGCCACCTTGTAAAATAGTTACGAATTACTGTAAAACCTGGAAGTAATACTACAGTATCTGCTTAATGTGTTAGTGTGAAAATTACTAATATTTTTAAGGCGGGGTGCGTGATAAAAAAACACTTTGGAAAAGGGAGTCGGGCTGACTACCAAAACACACTTGTAGCCAATCAGCAGTAAGGGCCGTGTCTACTAACCGGTATCGTTGCCTGGGTTGCGTATTTGTGGGGCAGGTCTATCAAAAGAAGGTTCAAATTCTATTGGGATAGGGGTGTTTGTTTGGGTGATTTCAAATGTCAACACTGGCTTTCAGAGATCACGCACCCTGCCTTTAATAGCTAGCTATAAATATATAAATTTTAACTAAAAGTACAAAGTTTAAGCTTATGACGTTTCAGTGGCAACAACATAAACACGCTACTTTTGTGGCCAAAACTTAAAAGGGCACATATCATGAAAATCTGACTTTTTCCATGTTTAAGTGCTATACTTGGGTCCCCAGTGCTTCTATCAACCTAGAAAATCTGAAAAAGATCAACCTAGTAAAGTAGTTTTGATAAACCATTCTCTGCAACCATTTGAAAAAATGTATCATTGAAATTGGGCTCCCCTTGTGATGTCAGAAGGGGATAATACCGCCCCTTAATCTGCACTATCCAACCACGACACTGCCACACTGTAAAAAATAAATTGTTGGCTCAATGAATTATTTTTTAGTAACTAGTTCCACAGAAATTTTACGTTCACTCAATTTCTGTCTCCAAAGTGTTACCTGGATTGATGTTTTTTAGTTGGCCCAAACTTGACTCAAATATAAAAAAGTATGTTTGCTCAACTAGCTTTATAGTTCATTCAACTAAAATGTTTTAATCAGTTGAATCTTAAAAAACTTACAGCAAATACTCTGTCAATTAAAATTTAAGTATTTACTCAATGTTTTGTGTGTTACTTCAATTAATATTTATTATTTGGGATTTTTTTATAACATTTTAAAATTATTTATCAAATAATTTATGCTGGTGTTGTTAACAAAATAATTAACTTCAGTCACATAAAAACAAAAGCTTTTTATTCACTTATTCACTTATCATACAGACTGAACATACAGAATTAAGTCTTCTCTAAATAGAGGGCATTAAACAGTCCAAAAAGCACTCCAAAGTCAGTCAAAACATCTCCAGGGCCATTTAGGAGACTTTCTTCAGCCCTCTGGTCTGCCTCCACATCATCACCGCTCTGGTTTGATAAACAGAGGAATATAAACACACACACATACATAAATAACATGTTTAATATAATAAAGCTTGATTGTGAAATACTTTATTCCCTAAAATAACGTTAACGTTAGGCCAAATTTCCCTCAGACATCACACATAATTAAACACTATTGGGCGGTTTTCTCGGACAGGGCTTATCACTGACTAAAATAACTGACATCACTTAACATATGAGTAACGTACTATTGTTTTGTCTCAAAATGCACGCCAGTATTGTATTTTATAAGGTTTGTTTGTAAAAATGTCCCAATTATAATAAAGACCGAGTTCTAAACCCTGTCCGGTAAACCACCTAAAGGCTATCTTTACTAAAATAGCTCCACTTTACTTCGGACACATAACATAACACACTTTTAAATACATCTTTACAAAAATATCATTACAAAAACGTCGAGTATTTGCGTCTTTGCCGATTAATATAGTCTAAAATTAACATTTAATTACAACCACTTACCTGACGTGAACTTGAGGAAATGGCTGATGACGATGACTTGTGTCCTGTGAATCAGTAAGTGATTCCAGCTGTTGCGTGTGGATTGATCTCAGATGAAATGACCTGTGATCCAGATCCTTCCGAATTAAGAGATTTTAAATTAAAAACTCACGCACATACTGTACATACACAAACGCGCGCACCGGTCGCGCGCACGTAGGCGCGCACACGGGTACACACACGGGTATATTTAGAAGTTTTATTTAAGATTGTTATGATATTGGGACTATTTCTCCATCCGCTCCTTCAGCTCTGAAGTTCAAATTCGCATGCTGTCCGGTTATAACAAATGTAAAAGATATGAAACATCACTCAACAGCGATATCAATTAAGTGCAATCCTAAAATATGATTTAAAACATAACCCTTTCATTGTTAAGTATGAGAAATTTAAATGAATTAAATCACGTTTAAACGCCACAGAGATATCAGAGCCAGCAGTCGATTTCTGATGCGCTTGCCGAGGCGAGGCTGCGCTGGGCGGGGTGTGAGCGCTTAAGCGCCGGTGATTTTCTGGAGCTCTTCTGGAGCTCATCTCCGTCCGAAAGTGTCCGAGCAAACTTTAAAATAGACGCTATCTTTATTAACCGACCGCATATTTAAACTTTAAGCACATACATTCACGCCTGAACAACTCTTACAATTACATTTTGTGACCAAATAACAGTAATATTTTGAGCATTTTGTTGTCAGGAAAAATAGCTGTCATAAGTCCACATATTGACCAGATTTGTTTTAATTAGTTCAGTCAACATTAGCCATTCTGAATGTTGACTGGATTTGAAAATAACCATTCATTTAATGTTTTAAACACAGATTTATCTAGACTTAAAATAATATGTCTTCTCAACTAGCTCAAACAAAAAAATTGGTTTAACTTATATATTTTTGCCCGTCCAACATTTCATTAATTGGATTTTTTACAGTGCATTTATCAGCTCATTTGCATTTAAAAGGACAAGCCCAAAATGGCACATCACACTAACAAAAGTTGCAATTTTAACATGCTATAATAAATGATCTATATGGTATTTTGAGCTAAAACCTCACATATGTACTCTGGGGACACCAAAGTTTTATTTGACATATTAAAAAAGAATTGTGAAATATCTCCTTTAACTTTCGGTATACTTCTGCTAACAACAGAGTGTTTTTAGAGTAGATTTTTCTGATAACAAGCAAAATAAATAACCAGTAAATTACCTTAGTTCAAATCTTAAGCACATAGCTTAAGTGTATACTACAATGTGCTAACTTTACTGTGTAAAATGAATGTATACAATGTGAGCTACATATCAGCTGCCAAACCTCTCTTCGCACAGCGTTGATCCATACTCGTCTGTTTAGGAAACCAAAACATATTTATTTTCCAGGTCAGATTAGCCACCAGCCACACCGATAAACAAACACATAGCAGAAGTTAACTTCGGGCCAGCCACGTAAATGTGGCAATGGGTGTACATCTAATGAAACCGTCTATACGCACTATACCGTCTTGCACCCATGCTAAGAATCCAATGGATTCTTATGATGCATTTTGTATAAACAACCTTGCACAGCTGGAAAAGTTTGTGTTTGCACTGCGTAGAGTCTCCAATATGGTGCCTGCGGGCACCAGGTTGCCCGCATGGAGTCTGTGAGTTGCCCGCCAAAGTACATTCTATTAATAGCCTCAATTTTAATATTTATTTATTACATATTTTTCATATAAGCTTACCTTCTTTTATGCATGTTAACATTTTAAATTAATGTTATCAACAAATAAAATAAAATTAACAAGTAAAACGAAAACGTTTTGAGTGGACTATATCAAACAGTAGCCCTCCAGATTGTTTTATTCATTTTGACAGCCCTTGCTCACAAAAACCGCTGGTGTAAAGTATGTTTGGGGCTGAAGTAATTATAACCTGAAGTTTGTAGCCAAATAATGTACAAAGAAATATAACAGAGTTCATTTATATTTTATTTTACACATTAATATTGCATTCAATAGAGAAGAATAATGGTGGTGGCAGCAGCACAGTTTTGTACAGTATGTGCTAATTCTGCACAGCCTCTTTTCATTAAAATAACGCTACCCTCCTCTTGACACAAACCTCATGCGAAACACCTACATTATAAACAGATCCACTTCTGTTGTTTATTAGTCATGTACGGCCATTTATCTTTGGAAGCAGGTCCTCATTTCCCTGGAGTACTTTAACACATGATGTACCAAGTGTGAATGCAAGAGTGCTTTGTGGGTGTTTGTCTATGGCTCTTAGCGCTTCTCTTTGCAGTCCCTCTCTATTCTTCTTGTCTTTGTGTATTTGTTTTTTTCACAGTCTGAGATCTTGTTTTGAGAATGAGAAACCTGCTGACTTGCAACTCTCACTGTGGTTTTGTGCTTGTGTTTGTCATGTGATACAGAGCTGTATGCTGTAGTTGTGAGCTTCATCTGGCTTTGGGAATAGTTTTTAATACTGAGAGGGGTTGTGAACTTGTGTTCCATGAGAGCAGTTTTGCTCGGCTCTCTGTGCATGTGATTTACAATATGTAATGTGTGTGATTTGGTTGTTACACTGAGTGGAAGGGAAATTGCTGCTTTTGACTCGGTTAAACAAAGGCCTTTATTGTTGAGGACCTATTTAAATTGTGATTTTTTTTTTGTCGAACGCTGCTGTTTGCTTGCAGTTTAAATAAGATGGTGGAAAATTAATTGTATGTTACCCATGCATAAGCACACATACTGCTAGAGTATGTACACACAAACACATACATCCTAATATGTATTGAGTTACTAATTTGTACCTCTTAAAGCTCACATAACACACGCTGTTTCTGCATTTCTGATGTCTGGAGTACCTATAGGGTAGTATTACATCCTTTATATCTCCGAAGAGTCTTTAGTTTAATCAGATTTATAAACGAAAGATTAGCTTTACCGATTCTTCCGATAACGTACGAAAAATGGCAGGAGGAAGAGATACTACCACGGGAGGAGCCAGTATGAGTCATGCAACTCTATACAACACTGTTTAACTTATGATTCACTATGTTCGTGTCATTTATATAATATGCACGCGCTTGTGTCTCTTGAAAAGTCTTGAAAGATGCATGCTTTGTCAAGAAACATGCCAGAAACAATTGGGTTCAAGGTTTTAGCATGCCGCCATTTCTTAACTTTCCACGCTAATCTTTATGTTGCCATGGATACACAATGTATGCAATGTATCATTTGGATATTTTAATGATGTATGTGCTTTTGTAAGCCCATGTTAAGCCTTATAAATAGCCATACAAATAGACAAAATTAAAGCATTTAATGATTCATTTGCATTGTACTGAATAAATGAAGTGTCATGTACAAATGGGATGCATGAAGTTGATTAAATTCTAAAACGAGTTCATATCTATATTTGGATAAACTGTTTCTTTAAATACTGCAGAGTTTTAAATATTTCTTCTTCATTTTACATAAACTTTTTTTGTTTCTCTAATGTGTTGTGGTGGGTATCTTGGACTATGTTCTCTGTATCCCTGATATAGTAAGGAATTTTAAATATTTTATTTTCTATTTTAATAAATACTGTACCCTGCTGAAATGGATCCTGTGAAACTGAATTCAGGTCGGATAGACTTTGTGCTGTTTGTTCACTAGTGTCAAGCCCATGGGAAGCGAGGTGAGGACATGACTCCTGCGTTTCTACTCCTGCGACGGTACCAGTTTTTTCTCCCAAAGGAAGTGCAAATGTGTAAAGGGCTGCCCAGCGCCCTACTTCTATAGGGGAGGTGGCCTTGATACACAGTCGCTGTGCATTATGGGTATTTGGAAGGTCACCTTTACTGTGTGGAGAAGTTAAACTGATAGATCAAACCAAATGAAGTAGTAATTGTTAGTTATTTTATTATTTAATGTATATTTAATATTTTAAAGGTGCCAAAGAATGCATTGAAATAATATCTTACATTGTTCTCTGATATCTATAGAAGGAATGTAACTTTATTAAGAGCAAATATGATCCAGAAACCGTTTTACATGTCCATTTACAACACTAGGATTTGTCCCCATAATGAAATGGTCTATTATTACCTTATTTTTAATGGTCATGAATAATAATAATGTTGAGCTCTGCTCTGATTGGCTGTTTCTCAGAGCAACTCATTTGAGTAGTTTACATAAGAAGGTTTACATAAGAAGGAGGAAACTAGAGTGTTCAAGGCTTACGATATGTCATTACATGTACTCTTATTATTCATCTATGCCTAGGTAAATACAGTTTTTATTCTAAGGCACCTTTAAGCTGCAGCTTAGTGCAGTGTTTTCAACAGCAAATAGAAGACATGAACCGCAGCGTCAAACACAAGTGCACACGCACAAGGATGACACAGATTATGAATGCCAGTTTACACAAATCAGATCTAAGAAGTTAAAGTCAGTCATTTTTCCTCTGAAAAGAAATAAGATACTGTAGCCTTTGTGATTTTGGCAGCATAGGCAATAATGCAGAGTATTTTGCTTTGGGAAGTTAAGTTCTGATCTGTTGGCGCATCAGGAGACATCCAAAGGCTCATGGGTGTTTAGCTTGTAAACAGTGCACCCGTATTGGTTGTATTTATAGCAGTGCGTGGGTTATGCCATTGCAGGGGCGGTCTGCGTCACACACCAGAGGAACCCTCACATATTAGAACCAAACTAAGACTTGTGTGCTGAATAAAGAACAGATGCTTTAATATACCCACTTTTAAAACAAAATAGTTTTCGCTACGAGATGCATCGCAATTTGGTACTCCCACTCAGGTGCCTGTAAGCCACAGCTGTCAATTATCCCACCCACCAGCCCTCAAACTCAGATTGTGTGTGTGTGTGTGTGTGTGTGTGTGTGTGTGTGTGTGTGTGTGTGTGTGTGTGTGTGTGTGTGTGTGTGTGTGTGTATGTGTGTGTCTGTTTCAACAGCAATTAAACAGCGTTTGCAATTGCATTGCACTCAAACAGCATTGCAGATATTAAAAGACAAAAGGCCAAATCATAGAGCAGGGAAGAGAGCATTTCAACCCTGATTCCTTCTCTTTTGTAAAGGACTCGGAGTGATGGTGATTATTAATATCTTAATTGATTTAGTGTTGATTTACAGTAGTTTAATTATTTTATTATAAAACAGAGAGCTCTCTAAATTCTCATTGGATGAGGCATGTTTGATGTCTATATCAGTAGTTTTCAAACTTTGGGTCACATAATAAGAATGCTGACATCGCGGCACGCACGTTGAATTTCTGGGGCAATACATTTGTTTCAACCTGCTTGTTACTTTAAAATGTGTCATGCAATATCCACTTCTCACCGCATGGTTTTAGTATTTTTTTACTAAATACTACAATAAATACGTGAAGAAGAACCACCGGAAGCGTTTAATATTTTGAGCTTTGTTTTTATTTTACAGCAACTGTTTAAAAATGTGTGTCACATTCAACCACTCGGTGTGCTCCCGCTAGACTCGGGCACAACTGAAAGGTAGGGTTGACAATATATATATATATATATATATATATATTATCTTGGTACAGACAAAATGTCATCGAAACCTATGAAGGAGAAGGTATTTAAATAAACCACGAAAATTTGGTAGTCACGTTTGTGGTGGTAGATTAGCAAACGTCTTGTCAGAACATCAGAACTGCAGGCATCGTTCTAAAAACCATGGGTTTGAGTCTGAATATGACAAACTAATTCCTACTAAATGGCCCATTTCAACTAAAACTATAAATGTTTATGATTTCATTTGAAAAAACGAACAAAATTCTATCATCTGTTATTTCATGCAAATTTCTGATAAAATGAGAAAGTTACAAGCAAAAACATGTGAATAAGCAGCATTTTTGGTCACACACCTTACATTGATATCCATATATAACTTTTTCCTTTGATTTCTAATATTAAAAATGTCATAACTTTCTCAATCCTCAACAGATTTTTACAATCCATGTATTTTTGTAAATGGGAATGTCTGCTCTGTCTATTCATGTGATCAATTTTGAACTTTGGGGTTTTTGAAAATTTTGTCATCATACCTACACATGATACTGGTATAAGGTGGGCTGCGGTTAATGACGCAAAAAACTGTTCAGTCAAATACATGACTGGCAATGACAATGAGTGCGTTTACATGCACAGAATAAGCGGATAACTATTAAAAATCTGCTTATTACAGAAAACTGTTTTCATGCGTTTACATGCAAATCAATAAGCCGGCTATGCAGACAACTGCGTTTACATGGGACTTGGAGAATTATCAGTTTTCTCGCAGGCAGTGACGTCACCGCCTATAGTACACAATAGTCGATCAGAAAGTTAACGACATATCTGTCTTAAGCTGTACTAATGTATCTCTCCTCGTGTCTGCAGAACCTGTAAATGTAACATGAGCTTTTATTTTCACAGTTTCTCTGCCAACTGCTTTAGTCGAGCGGAGACTTTTATGTGTTACCTTGTGCTTACTTCCGCGTGTGACGTTTATCTTTCATACGCGGAGACATGCGCACATGGACAAAACAGTGAGAAAGCGGGTTAAGGTGTTTACATGCCACGCGAAATTGGCGTAATGAGCAAAAAACTACCTGTGCCGATCGGTTTTTGCTTACGCCGTTTATGGGCTTTCCCCGATTAAAGAAAACCGCTTTACGCGTTTACATGACCCCACGTGTTATCAGTTTATTAAGCATAATTGGCGTAAGACTGCATGTAAACGCACTCAATGATTTTGATACAATATACCATAAGGTATTTCAAAGCCATCTCATTACAAATCATACATATTTCTTGTGAGGTGGCTAATTCGTATTAATTTGTATGAAAACATTTGATATTCATAATTTTTGTACGACTTGCTTTTGCCCCTGTGATTTTCATACGAAATATGTACGTAAAATATGTGCGAATTCTTGTGAGATCAGGTTTTGTATTTTGAAATTGCCACCAAACACCAAAAACACCAAATTTTTAGCAAAAAGCTGAGATAATTCAATTTTTGTGAAGGGTTTTTGATAGAGATCAGATTCAGAGCGGTCCTCAAAACTTACACGGGACATACAGCTGTTTGCCCTAGGGCAATACTTCCGGGTTTCATACGTTGCAGAGAGTGCCACCTGGTGGATAATAGCGGATTACGGATTGCCAGAAATACTCGTCATTGGCAGTGACATACAAGTAGTTGAAAACATTATAGATATTGTTAGTAATCAGCTGGACAAAATATATAACACCGGACTAGTGGTTTTTGGATATTTTACTGCAAATTTCTTACAAATTGTACCTTTAATTGTCAATCGTGGGGAAAGAGTTAATAAAATGACAAGAAAAATAAAAGCTACTCGATTGTAAAAGAGAAAACGGGTTTTCCTCACATTTCCATTTCTAAATACGTTGGTTGGTTCCAGAATAAATTATATCTATTTGCGTGGGTCGCAACCTGAAAAGTTTGGGAACTCCTGGTCTATATTAATGTACCAAGATGCTACAGTATATTGCTTGCAACCACAAACAACCTCCTATTTGGATAATAAACTTTATTATTAGTATACAGTGGAAAATCACTGTAACGCTCCCACCCAGTATAGACAGACAGAGGCGAACCCACACAAAAGTGAATGAGAAGTTTGTCTGCTGGCAGGCAAATTGGTTTGTCTGTTGCTTGTCAGCTGCAGTGAGATGATATATGAGGAATTGAATAGCATCTGACCTGTACAGCTGTTTTCCTCTAATCAGAATGGATCAGAGGATCAGCTGAAAATGTGCTGCAGTGTGCAGGAGGTTTGGCTTTGTATAGATTAGTGTATGTATAGTTTCTGTCTTATTTCAGACTGTGGCTCTTGATTTTCACTCACATGTGCATAAGAATTCAGATTCAAATTATATTTTAAAACGGCAAACATTATGTTTAGAACGTGGCGGAAGATAATGTACTGAAAACACAACAGCTTTTGTCTTGATTATAAATTTTGATCCAAAATATTATGAGAATATAGGCTATTAAAAATATTTTGTTATTTTGTTTAAAAAAAATGTTGTATTGTGTATTGTAAAAATATATTAAACACTAGCTTGAGTGGATGAAAACACTTTATTCTCATTCTCAGCGCTCTTTTCCTCTCTTGATCTCACACAGTTGGGGCGCAGTCTGGGATCATGTTTTGTTTCTTTAATCTGAAATTTTAGCCAAGTTGATTTACCAAAATTATGTAACATTACATTACATCTCAGTATGCACAATAAGTTACAGCATCTTTACTGAAGGAATTAGATTTCATTTAATTGACTAAAGGGAGCATATTTCACAGAATGTTGTGGAAAACAATTCACATGTATGTGCTGATCACAAAGTTATCGGTTGTCAAGGCAAAGCATTCTTTACCATTTCAACAAAGAGACATCATCTGGCACTAATGGAAGATAATAACAGCAGCACAAAGATTGCAGAACAAACGAAAGGAAAAAGAACTGAAACACAATAAGCCAAAGTGTGTGCATTATGGGATGAATGAATGCGCTATTGCAGTCTAGGGGAGATTCAAACAAGAGTTTGAACAGACTCCTAAAATAAGGATGCTACAAAGTGTTCTTCAAAGTGATGACATTTTGTTTCCCCAAAGAACCATTCAGGAGAGGTTCTTGCAGGAACCACTTCTTTTCTTTTTTTTTATCTTAAAACATTTTTTCACTACAAAGAATATTTTGTGAAACAGAGATGTTCATTGGATGTCAAAGGTTCTTTATGGAGCCATACAGTCAAAACTATTTCTTCTATGGTGTCATAGCACCTTTCATGTTAAAGACTGTACTGAGATACTGAAAGATTTTGCACATGTTAATAAGTTAGCATGCGTGTACATTAATGCATATATAGATGCTAAACATGTGACGTGAGGGATCACAGACAGTGATTTAATAAGTCCCTTTGGAGAAGGGACATGCCCAAGCTGGAAAAGAAAATTAAAAAACATGAGCCTAGGATGAAGTGAGTGCACACTTCTTGCTCTTATCACAATGCATACACAGATACTTTATTCTCTGTAGACAGTTTACTTTCTGTGTTATGTGAGTAGGTGGTTACATTGGTGTCTGTCTTTGTGTTTAATAGTTTCTAATGTTTTTCGATCTAAGCAGCTCCTACGCAGGAGTCAATAGTGTGTTTCCTTTGCTGTTGTGTGTGTGTGTGTGTGTGTGTGTGTGTGTGTGTGTGTGTGTGTGTGTGTGTGTGTGTGTGTGTGTGTGTGTGTGTGTGTGTGTGTGTAACATTATCAATGTCCTTACAAAGTCCAGACGTCAATAACTCAGGCTTTCATTTACTGTACTGCATGTTTTGTCATCTTTTTTACAATGCCCTGATTGAAATACATGTTAAATTAACCTTTTGAATACTTTTAAATAAAGCTGAATATCTGGTCAATTCAACTAAATCATCAAGTTTTTAATATAAGGTTAACACACACACACACACAAAATAAGATTAATACAAATTAATTTGAATACCTTGGTACTTTTTATTATTGCAGTCAGTGTTTATCAAAGCACAGATATAAATCTTAAAATACAGTCGCTCCTTTTTGATATTCACCTGTTTTTGTTAATCTTCAAACAAAGTAATTTGCCGCCTTTGCAAATTTCTACAGTATGTTATATTTATATGCCATTCCAGTTATGCTCATTGTCATTGGAAACAACTGTGTTTATAAATAAATAAGTTATATAACCAAGTTCATGCAAAAACATTTGGTATTGGAAGAATTTAACAACAGATTGTCAAAGTCTTTGGCTTTTGATCACAGACTTGATGTCTTATTTTGACACAAACACGTTGAAGACTTTAAAAGCTATTTAAAACAACCTATTCTCCAACCCATATTGTTTTGGTCTTTTGTCCATTTCACTAAATACGACCAATAGATGCATTTACTAAATGAGCGCCTTTACCGACAGCAGGCGAAACTTAAAAATTATATTTTGTGGTATCATTTGGCTATGATGACATGTACTGGGATAAGATTTTCAATTTAAACCACCAGGATTAATTGTTTTTTATTACACATTACATTATTCAGGCATTAGGGCAAATAAAATACCCATTTATTTATTTATTATATGATATAAACACAACATACAAAACAGTCTGAGTCATACTCACAACTTTTTAAAAATGAACTTAAAATATTCCAAGTGTATTGAGGTCAAACGATCGATTTATTTAAAGAAAGATGCAAAAGTGACCGCTGTAAATATCAGATCCGGTGTACATTGTTTGAAAAACAGCCACCAGAAGCAGTGATGATACGTCATCTATGATTGTGAAAAGGCATTGGCTCTCGTGTGTCTCGTGACTGATTGCATCATTACGTTAGCTAAGAATGTGAAGCGATATTGGCTCTTGTGACCGACTACATCATGCTGGTTTATGTTTGAATGAGATCTGACTGTGCGTTTTGATCACAGAGTTCGAAGGTTTGCAATGCGAATAGTTTGTAATACTGTTTTATGCAATAAATACCTGACTGTACTTTAACTTGCGTGTTGTGTTTTATATGGTTAAGAAGTGGTTGGGTTTAGGGTAAGGGTGAGGGTGGGGTTAGATGCTCCAAAATATCTTTAAAACCATAAATGTTTTTGAAACCGTTTCTACATTTACAACTTCTAATCTGATGTATAATGCAAAAACCTTAAAACATAAAAACAGGTTGTTTAAGATACTTCCCCTAGAGGACACTAATCTCTTAATACATCACTTTACGTCGTAATAAGGTGCTTGCACAAACCTATGAGGTTGTTATTTTTGGAGGACAGTCTCATTTAAAAAGTAGAAAACTAAGTTTGTTTTCCATAACCGCATTGCTTATGCTTAGGAAGCACATCTTATTTGTGATGGGCACAGATCTGCAGGAACAGGCTATAGTTGAAATTAATGTGTTTGTGTATTACAATATCAAATAAACACTCACAGCCTGACACCTTGACTAGTGTAAATAACTGTATGAGTAAAGCCAGTCATGGATTTGTCCAGAGATGGGTTCTGTTTTCTGTTGTGAATGACAAAGGTCACTCCGCAATTATTCACTGTCAACTTATGCTCTCTCACCCACAACCTCTCTCTCTCTCTCCATTTCTCGCAGTAATTCCTCATCACACGGAGATACTCTTTAACACGCTGTCACTGTTATTCTCGCTCAGGAGCTGTATGAATGTCGACACTCTTCAGCAGTTTTGTGCAAACACAGCTGTGTTATGAAATACACAGCTTATACACAGACAACCCTCACGGATCCGCTCCCAATACCATTTACATGGCTTGGTAAAGTGGCTTCCTGTCCAGCCATGCCCAAATAATCCAAATGCCCATATAAGCTCAGACTGTTACGGGGAATGAAATACACCCCTCAAACTTTTAAAGTATGTCATCTGACTGGAATAAAGATTTTACCCATTTTCTGTTTACTTTGTTTGCTAAGGTTACTCTTCGAACATCATTCTTAAATCTTTATATAATTCTAAGAAATATATAAAAAAAATCTCCTTTTTAAAGGAAAACACCACCATTTTTCAATATTTTACTACGTTCTTATCTCAACTTAGACGAATTAATACATACCTTTCTTTTTTCAATGCGTGCATTTTTCATCTTTGTACAGCGCGTTGTGAATGTGTTAGCATTTAGCCTAGCCCCATTCATTCCTTAGGATCTAAACAGGAATGAATTTAGAAGCCACCAAACACTTTCATGTTTTCCCTATTTAAAGACTGTTACATGAGTAGTTACACGAGTAAGTATGGTGACACAAAATAAAACTTTTGTTTGGAGCCATAGGAATGAATGGAGCTAGGCTAAATGCAGTCACATTCAATAAGCATTGTACAAAGATTAAAGTGCATGCATTGAAAAAAGATAGGTATGTATTCATTCATCTAAGTTGAGGTAAGAACATAGTAAAATATTGAAAAACGGTGGTGTTTTCCTTTAATATTCATAAACAACTATAATTTTGACATTTGTAGGTGAGCACAAAAACATTAGCTCAACCTATTAAAATAAAAATTATTTTAAAAATAACCTTGAACTGTATTTGATTTTTGCTGTTACGTATGATCGTGAAGTATGAAATTTATTGGAGCACACTAGATGATCTCAGAGCTAACAGATATGTACTAACAGCATGCATGTGTGTGGTGTGTGTGTTTTGTGACTTGGCATTGCTTTGTGTGAGTGTGTAGGTAGTTAAACCGCTGTCATAATAGACTTCTTCATTGGAGGTATGTTCATATGCGCATGATATGGGTTTGATTTGGCTGAAAACTCCCTTGGTATTTCACCTACGTGTTCAAATGTTTGCTTGACTTGGAAAAGCTCCAGAGCAGGAGTTCATATTTAGATCAAGTAATCAGATCTGTTTTGATGTTTTCTCTGGCAGTGAACATCTTCACGTCTCTGATATCTTGTGTGTATGCATGCTGGTAAGGCATGCATTCTGGTAAGGACGGTGATGCCTGAATGCATGTAAATTTACATCTTTGGTAAAAGTTGCTTGTTTTTATTAAAGTTGACAGATCATGTGAAGTATTGTGCTTGCAGTACCAAGGTTATATCCATAATGTACAAGGTTACCCATAAATTGTGTATCTTTAATTCACTTTGCATAAAGGCATCTGCCTAATACATAAACATGGACAGACCTTTTATCTTTAGTGTTAAAATCACTGCCATGTCTATATTTGTTCATTGGTTTCCTAAAGTGTGTGCTTATATAAGTGTTTGTGTAGATGTATAGGTGTGTACTTTGAAAAGGTCAGTGAATGGTTTTTATCAGAGGTTATATGTTAAAAGCTTGATTCAAATGGCTTATCTGCCATTGGCTACTCTCTCCTGTCCGTTTCATATTGATCGCTCTGTGATGGATTCCACTGGCTTATGCCAAAACAGGCACTTTAGTTTGCATAAGGTAGTTAACGCTATAGTTAGGCTTGTTATCTTGTATTTATTCCAGACCGGAGCTGTTATAATTTGCTTTGGCACATGCTTTGCATACGCACTGCCTCACACCATTTACCCTAATTTAATGTGTATGTGTACTTTCAAATGTTCCTGTTTTACACCTGACATCCCCCTCAGTAACAATGTCTACATGTATCTTTTCCTTAAAGAGGACATTTCACAAGACTTGTTTATGATGTCTAAAAAAATCTTTGTTGTCCCCTTTCTTTGGATTTTTCACATTTTCTAGGTTAATAGAAACACTGGCAACCCAACTATAGCACTTAAACATGGAAAAACACATACGTCCCCTTTTAAAAAAAAAACGTATGTGTGTTTAACATGTTTTTACAACATGTACATCTGCTTTGCTCCAGGTATTGATATTATAAATATGCATCCTAAAACTCTTCCATAAACTTTAATAAATAAATCAGAAAAGATGTAATATTTGTTGTTTGGTTTTGATCATGTACATATATTGTGTATATACTCATCATACTTTGTTCTTCATCCGCAGGATGGCTCGAAGCAAAGGCAGGTGAGAAAGAAGACAGTCTCCTTCAGCTCCATGCCAAATGACCGTAAGATGAACAGCACAGCCGCCTGCATGGCTTTTATGATGGAAGGCTGCGAGATGAAGAAAGTTCGCTCCAATTCTCGCATGTACAGTCGTTACTTCCTGTTGGACCCTGACATGCGCTGGCTTCGCTGGGAACCGTCAAAGAAAGACTCAGAGAAGGCCAAGCTTGAGATCAAGAGCATCAAAGAGGTTCGATTGGGTAAGAAGACACCTGTCCTGCGCAGCAACGGACTCTCCGATCAGTTCCCGGATGAGTGCGCGTTCTCAATAATATACGGAGACAACTATGAATCGCTGGATCTGGTTGCAAGCACAGCAGACGTGGTTAGCACCTGGGTGATGGGACTGCGGTACCTGGTGTCATATGGGCGACACATGGTGGGCGTGGTCGAACCCAGTCAACCCAGCTTAAGAACATCCTGGATCGGTTCGGTGTTCGAGCTTGCTGATCCAGAAAGACAAGGATACATAGACTTATTCCGTGCCACCCAAATCATCAAGGGACTCAATCCTGGCATGCGAGAATCTCGCATTGAGCTTAAGTTTAAAGAGCTACAGAAAGCCAAGGACTGCTATGGTGAAGGCATTGATTTAGACACATTTGTAGAGGCTTACTGTGAACTGTGCACACGCCCTGAGATCTTTTTCTTGCTGGTGCAGTTTTCCAGCAACAAAGAGTACCTGGACTCCAAGGACTTGATGCTATTTGTGGAGGTGGAGCAGGGAGTGGAGGGAGTCACAGAGGAAATGTGTCGGGAGATTGTGCGTAGGTACGAGCCCTCAGCTGAAGGGCGTAACAACAGCTACTTGTCCATAGATGGCTTCACACACTACCTCTTGTCGTCCGAGTGCCACATTTTTGACCCACAGCACAAACATGTTTGTCAGGACATGACACAGCCCCTTTCACACTACTATATCAACTCTTCCCATAATGCGTCACTTTTGGAGGACCACTATTGGGGCTCGTCAGACCTCAGCAGTTATGTCCGTGCGCTACGCATGGGCTGTAGAAGTCTGGAGGTGGTGATCTGGGATGGCCCAGACTGTGAACCTGTGGTCTATATGGGTAGTTCTGTTGCCTGCCAGCTGGCGTTCTGTAAAGTTCTAGATGTCATTAACCAGTATGCCTTTGAGAGCTCAGAGTATCCACTGATTCTCTGTCTGGTGACACACTGCAGCGTTCCCCAGCAGAGAGTCATGGCTCAACACATGAAAAAGATCCTTGGGGACAAACTGCACACAGAGTCTCCTAATGCGGAAGATCTCTACTTGCCCTCCCCTGAGAATCTTAAAGGAAAAATCCTCATTAAAGGAAAGCGTCTGCCTCCAGACTCACAGGAGTCGGAAGGGGAGGTAACGGATGAAGACGAGGGGTTCGAGATGTCTAGGAGAATGCTGGGTGTAGATGACAAAGACCAGATTAATGGTATTGGCTGCAAACGGTTACGCCTTTGTAAAGAACTGTCAGATCTGGTAACCCTCTGCAAGGCTGTGCAATTCCGTGACTTTGAGACGTCTAAACGGGAACAAAGGCATTGGGAGATTTGTTCTTTCAATGAAGTCAATGCCAACCGATTCGCCAATGAGTTTCCGGAAGACTTTGTGTCTTATAATAAGCGATTTCTGTCACGAGTGTACCCCACACCTATGCGCATTGATGCTAGCAACATGAATCCACAAGATTTTTGGAAGTGCGGTTGCCAGATTGTGGCCATGAATTACCAGACCCCAGGGTTGATGATGGATTTGAACCTCGGCTGGTTTAGGCAAAATGGAAACTGCGGCTACGTCTTGCGTCCGGCAATAATGCGTGAAGAGGTGTCATATTTCAGTGCCAATGCCCGTGACTCACTTCCTGGAGTGTCAGCCCAGCTCCTCCACATCAAGGTGATAAGTGGTCAAAACCTACCAAAGCCGCGGGGTTCTGGTGCCAAAGGCGATGTGGTAGAACCGTACATCTATGTGGAGATCCATGGAATTCCTGCGGACTGTGCAGAGCAACGCACTAAAACTGTCTCGCAAAATGGCGACAATCCCATTTTTGATGAAAGCTTTGAGTTCCAAATCAATCTTCCTGAATTGGCTGCTTTGCGTTTTGTTGTCCTTGATGATGACTACATTGGCGATGAGTTTATCGGCCAGTACACCATTCCTTTCGAGTGCCTGCTTCCTGGTTACCGACATGTTCCACTGCAGTCACTTACCGGGGAGTTCCTGCCCAATACCACATTGTTTGTTCATGTCGCCATTACAAACAGGCGAGGTGGGGGAAAAGCCAATAAGAGGGGTCTCTCTGTGAGAAAGGGCCGCAAGACAAGGGAATACACCTCCACCAAGACCACAGGGATCAAAGTGGTAGATGAGCTCTTCAGGGCATCAACTCAACCTCTACGGGAAGCAACAGACCTAAGGGAAAATGTACAGGTATGGATTAGTTTTTTTTTACAAGGATCAGTGATGAGAGAAGAAATGCAATTTTTTATGCAATTTGGAGAATTTTCTGCATATCTGAATTATACATTTTATTATATGGCATGTTAAAATATTTAGAATAATGGCATAAATGTATCGCTGTAAAAGTTTAATATCATGATCGGTTGTTAGTGAACAGAATGAAGTATGAAGATGTTGTGACTGTACTGTAGTTTTTATAGTAGTGACTGTATAAATTGTAGATGCCTTTGAAACTTGCTTGCAATGAAGGTCAGCTGCCAATTCTAGTCATGTAAGCTGTCATGGTCCTGCATACAGTTCAAGGGAGGCAAAGGGTATTGAAACAAGGATTATAGCAACACTGTATAGGGTAAACACACTAAATATTAACCACGATGTGACCGAAAAGGTACAAGAGAACAAAAAAATGCAGGGCATCACTCAGTCACCTTAACTTGATAATGTTAAAGGGGTCATATGATGATTTTTTTTAAGATGTAAAATAAGTCTGTGGTGTTCCCAGGGTGCGTATGTGAAGTTTTATTTCAAAATACCTCACAGATAATCTATTATAGCATGTTGAAATTCCCATTTTGTAGGCTTGAGCAAAAGTTTGTCATTTTTGGGTGTGTCTTTTAAAATGCAAATGAGCTGATGAAATGCAAACACTGATCACAATGATGATGGTTTGTTGTAATTAAAACTCAATTGCGCTGTTAATTTCTCTCTCTCTCTCTCTCTCTCTCTCTCTCTCTCTCTCTCTCTCTCTCTCTCTCTCTCTCTCTCTCTCTCTCTCTCTCTCTCTCTCTCTCTCTCTCTCTCTAAACGGCAGTGCTGTGGTTGGATAATGCAGATTAATGGGCCGTATTATAGTGATTGGCCTTGCTACCTACCACACAAAACAGGCGAAATCTACGACCTAATTTTTTACATTCTGGCAGAGAATGGTTTACCAAAACTAAGTTACTGCGTTGTTCTTTTTCACATTTTCTAGGTTAATAGAAGCACTGGGGACCCAATTATAGCACTTAAACATGGAAAAAGTCAGATTTTCAAGCTATGACCCCTTTAAGATGTTACAGATTAGGATGACAATACATCAGCCCAGTTCATTTCATGAAAGATGGGTCCAAGCTGCAATTGCTATTGATTTCAAATGACTCTTGCTCAGCAGATTTAACATGTCCTTTAGCACATGGTCCTAATTTAGGAAGACTAAAGCCTTAGAGGACATCCCATTAGATGATTAGAGACAGAAGACATATGGCCAGCTCGAGCTGTCTTCCTGGATCTTTCCTCTTGTACTTAAATGTGTTTGTGAGTGATTGTGTTAAATTCATTTGCCAGAATGCATTTCAGTGTCTGACGTTGCTCATTTTTTTAACTGATCTTGTATTGGAAATAGTTTTTAACAAAGTTTGTATAAGTTTGAGCAATGATGAAATATATGGCAGTTTTATTAACTCAAGGAGGTAACCATAACAACAGTATGCAGCTTGTGCCCACAAGTATTGTCATAATTGGTCACTTTATTATAGATATGACAAATACATAACAAAAAGCATTGCTGTTTAAAGTCTGGTATTGGCTCCAGATTACAGTTTATATAATTGTTGATATAATTGGCACAATATGAAAGATATGTTTATACAAGTTGGAATAGATACTACTTTCCTGATCACAGATTCATGTGCACTGAAGAGGAAGGTAACATAGGTGCAGAAAAACACCCATTTTACCCTCAAGCTTGCAACAGGAAACACATTGAACAAAGCCAACAAGACATGAAGTTTGTGTAGGTTGTTAATTACTTCATGGGATAAAAAACATAAGTCCAGGGCAGCTGTATGTATGAGCATCAAGTCATTGTGTACTTAATCAGCACTATGGCATTATTGTTTTAAAGCATTGGAGATTTTACATTGAGAGACCTATTAGATTTGTTAAACAAAAATAGGCTAATATGTTAGATGATTGCATTAAAATATGTATTTAGTTTACATGTGTACTTAACCCCAAATGTTTTAAATGTTTGAATTCAAAGAATTCGTAGTTTTATAGGGTTGCTTGTTAAATAGGGCTGGGTATTGGCAAGGGCCTCACGATGTGATACATATCATGATACGATGCGATGCATTGCAATCCTTTTCTTTTTTTTATAAAAAATTTTAAAAAATAGAGCTGAATTTTAAAAAAAACTTTGAAAAGCTGCAGGTGTTTTTACATTCTCTGCCATTTTCTTCTGAGACATTAGCCGAACGGTCGTATATGAACGACAACTGGACAGCGACAAATACAGCAGCGGTGGAGCAGGTTGTTTGATGCACACAGAGGGATTTGATGGGTTTTTTAAAATACCGATAGTAGAGATTGGAATATCGATACACTAATCACGAAAAAAAAACCATTTATTACAATAGTTACCTGTATCGATATTTTTGCACAGCCCTATAGTTAAAGGCATTGTATTAGGGTTAGCCTTGTTTTTTTTTCACTTTTGCTTCCAGGTAACCTTTGTTTGACTTCATGTGGTACTACGCAGACCAATCGGTATGTGACATTAAGGTATCTTGAGAGTGATTCAAAAGCCGAACTACTTCATCGCTCTTGTGATACTTTGTATGTCATACAACGAACGATCTGCCCAGCGCCGTATGCAGACGTAGTAGCCTACTTGTAGCATCTAGCATGCCAATGTGTTGTTAGGACATAATGTAACTTTATTTATTTAAAACGTTATTTTATTACATCATTAATGAACATGATTTATGAGTCCTGTCAGACTGATTTTTTTATCAACAGTGACATCGAACTCTCATCGTCATCAAGCATTGTGAAGCGACATCTAGTGGCGAAAATTATATATTGTGCCGTTAAACAAAATTAATAAATTAATACTTACCTATTGTAGTTGTAATTTTTTCTCTCTTTTTATGATTTAGTTTTTATTTACAAAAAGTAAACAAATCAGGGTTTTAAACGGCATCAAGCTTTCTGCTGCTTTATCTCACCCATGACCCAACCCCCTCTCACCCTTCACATAATTTCGGACTGAATGGTCTTTATATGGCGCTTTTCCATTGCATAGTACCCCACGGTTTAGTTTAGTTTGGGTCGGGTCAGCTCACCTCACTTTTGGCGCTTTTCCATTGCATAGTACCCCACGGTTTAGTTTAGTTTGGGTCGGGTCAGCTCACCTCACTTTGGCGTGGTTAGCTTTTCCATCGAGTTTAGTATCACTTCGGAGTGGGAGGGATTATAGGCGTGTCGTTATATTTACGCTGCCTACTGCTGTGACATCATACACGTGAGAGCGTTGTTGTACATCCCCATACATTCATTTATTTCTCAGTCTGCCACAAAATTAAAATTGGCCACCACAAATAGATGCTTGCACATCGCGTTTATAACTACCTCTGTCTCACATGACAGTTTCTGTACAAACACCCGACCCGTGGCGTCAGTCGATGGCGCTCCGCTGAGCCTCATTCAAGTTGCATTTAAGCATATATAATGCGGACGTGCACGTCGCGAATGTGCCGCCACAAACTGCAAGTCTGGAAAAAACTGTTATGGTGTCCCGGATTCTCAACTTGCGGATGTTTTTCATGTTGGGATGTTTGGAAACTTATAGCAGAATACAGATAACAACATGTTTGCTTGAGACAGCGCAAGCTAGCAGTAAGCTAAAGCTAATATTTACATTATAGCGATGACGTGATGATTCTCTCAGACCAATCAGTGATCTACAGTGTTTTCGCGTCACGTTTGGTATCAGCTCGGGTCGCTTGGAACCCCAACCGAGGTGGTACGAAAAAAAGTATCGGGTACTACGTACTGCACCCAATGGAAAAGCTCCCAAAAGTAAGCTGACCCGACCCAAACTAAACTATACCGTGGGCAGGGTTTAAATTGGGCCGGGGGCGTCCGGGGCTAAGCCCCGGCACATAGGCTGAAGGTCGCGCTCTGCTCTTGCCAGTGTACTCGCTGCGCTGGTGCGTGTGCACTGACGCGAAGGGAATAATGTGTTTTCATTCATTATGGGGCATACTTACCAACGCAAGTTCAACGATTTGCGCGAGCAGATTACATACAAAGTCAATGCAAAGACGCAACCAGGCGCATCCTCGCACGGGGCGATGAAAATGACGCGAATTGTGCGCCGCAATTGCCGCGAAAACATGCGCTTTTGCCTTTAAATGCGTCTTCGCGCAAGTTATGCAACTCAAGCGAAAAAACTCCGAACTTCAAGAACGCGCTCTCACGCAGGATCATTTGACGAGAGAGAGAGAGAGACAGAGAGAGAGAGACAGAGAGAGAGACAGAGAGAGAGAGGTAATAATGGTGCCCACGTCGAGAAAACTTCATAGAAGACTAGAAACGTGTAAAGGATGAGGATTAAAGTATGTATGTCACTCATCTAATTACATTATGTTAAGGATAACACTGGATATAACTATTGTATAGTTTAATAAAATAATGTATTTTTATTACACAAATCAAACCTAACTATATTTAAGCTGCTGACCAGCATAGGGAATCATATGGCTAATTTATAAGACATGCTGATGATACAGTACTGTGTGTTGTACCTTTTATTGTTAATTTAGTCTTTTGGGGTAGCCTATCTTATGCCTAGAATTATTCAAGGAGGTTGATTTTTTTAACTTCCTTTAAAGTTTGATCAGTTGTGCATAATGACATGTGCAACAAATAGATATAGGGTGTCAAACTCATAGATTTGCATCATTTAAAATTCAGATGCTCTTTTTAAAATATATTGGGTCAACCTCTGGCACAGCTTTAAAGCTGAAACTTATCAAATCCTATCAGAGGTCCAGAATGTCATTGAAACACACCAGTGGCTTTGCTATCATCAGTATTAAACATGTTACCCCTTGAAGTACCCCTCCCCGCAGAGCCCCCCCACATAACAAATCCCAATTTAACCCCTGACCGTGGGGTACTATGCAATGGAAAAGCGCCAATAGTCTCCATGGTGTCATAGAAATCCCACAGGAAGTGCTGTTGTGTAGAATGATCTATCACCCTGCTCTCACACTAAAGAAATAACACTTACAGACCAATGCAAACAAGCAGATCATTAGATCATAGATTAAATCAGATCATGAACTACTTTAGTCTCACAAAGCCAGTTAAAATTGTGGCTCGTGTGTAAATTTAATTCTAATTCTAATCTAAAGTGATCTTTCAGAAAGTAAAAAAAAGTTTACTACAGTATACACATAAGTATAAAGACATAACTCTGCACTTTGGACAAACATTAACATGCCTGTTCTAGATGAAGCTGTGCAATGAATATCAAAGTGGATGATATAGATGTATATTGCAGCATTTAACGTATAAATATAAGTGTTTCATGACCAAGGAGCAACAGATTTATAATTTAACGTGAATAATAAATCAGTGCTGCTGACTCAGTTTAAGAGCTGTAAGAGCATCTGTAGGGTTTAATGATGATGTACTTCTGCTTATAACGTACAGCGGCTCTCCCTGAAGAGCAGTTTATGTTCCTGTATAGCCCAGCAATGCTGCTTTTGAAACATTTTAGGAAAAGTAAACTAAAATCAGATCAGATAATTCGACACAAGCTGAATAGATCGACATAAGTAGTATAGAGTAAAATTGTGGAACCTTTGAGGTACCAATATATGTGATTTTGAGGTACAAATATGCACTCTTTATGAACAAATGTGTACATTCTGAAAGCATTGTTGACCCACATGTAACTTTTTATCTCCTCTTCTGAGTAATACCTTTAATCACTTTGGTTAAGAAACAATAGAGATGTTATATCCATCTCCTTTCTGTCCGTGTTAATCTAAAATGCTACCATTTAATTCACATATAATTCATCTACAAAAGAAACATTTTTTTTTATTGTGGTCTCAATGATGTATTACAATTGTAGTGTCACACCCTTTTTTTTACACTAATCATTATGGATTCATTTTTCTAATTGAGCTTAGCCAGCAATCGTTCTCTTCCTGATTCATGCAAACTGTATGAACACCCTTTTCACAAACACAGGACGAAGTGTCTGGAACACATTATCTGAGCGTGTGCCAGAAGCCTCTCATTCCCGCACTCTCCGTCCTCATCCTCGCCGCTTCTGTGTGAATTCAATTATGGAATTTAGATCACAGAGCAAAGAGGTCTTTAAACAAGAAAAAAGAATGATGAGTAAAGAGAAAATAGAGAATATTGTATTAGACGGGATAGAGACGCTGCTTCTAGTTTATTTGTGTATATGTGTGGGGGCGATACAGTAGCTTTTGTACATGCACAACTTGTCCGAGTTTGTTCCTAAACAGATTGTTTATTTAAGCAAACCAGCTGTTAATTTTGGCGTGTGTGCGTGCGTGTGTATCTACTTGGACTCATTCCACCTAAAAATTTTAGTTCTGTCATCATTTACTCACACTTACGTTGTTACAAACCTGTATACATTTTTTTATTCTGCTGAACACAAAGAAAGATATCTGTAACCAAGCAGGAAACAGAAGCACCATTGACTTCTATAGTAGGAAAAAATACCACTATTGAAGTCAATGGTGCTCAAAAACGGTTTGTTTACAAACATTGCTCGAAATATCTTTGTGTTCAGCAAGAATAAAGAAACTATTAATCCATATTTACATTAAACACATCCTTTGTGTTGAGCTCTGCTATTTGAAATAAGTTTAAGGTTTATCATAGAGTTTAGATTTCCTCATCTTTTTCTTCATTAAAGGGATAGTTCACACAAAATGAAAATTCTGAAAAATGTTGTTTTTAAACCTGTACAAATTTCTTTTTTCTGATGAACACAAAAGAAGATATTTTGATAAATGATGGTAAGCACACACAGCTGATTGTAACCATTGACTTCCATAGTAGGAATAAAAACAACATGATGGAATTTAATGGATATACCATTAATTGTGTGCTTACCATCATTTATCAAAATATCTTATTTTGTGTTTATCAAAATAAAATAAACTTATACAGGTTTAAACATAAAGGTTGGGTAAATGATGACAGAATTTTCATTTTTTTGGGGGAAACAGAAATACAGCAGAAATGTTTAAAATTATGTTTACATCTAATAATGCATTCGTTCATGCTTTCTTGATACATGGTTACACATCGTTTTTTTTTTCATGGACTATTGACCCCCTAAAGTAGCTTTGGCCACCCCCTGGCCTGAAATTGCTGATACAACGTATATGGGTGCTTTCCCGGACAAAGATTAGCTTAAGCCAAGACTAGGCCTTTGTTTAATTAGGAAATATAACTAGTTTTAACAAACATGCCTTACTAAAAAATTACTAGTGTGCATTTTGAGGCAAAACATTTATTTTAGTCTAGGACTAGTCTAATCCCTGTCCTGGAAACTGCCCCATCCTGGAAACCACCCCATAAAGTATGTTTTGGCATTTATTTGAGATACATTATGGTTTTTATTAATCAAAAAACAGAAACTAATCGTTAGATTAATCGTCCAATTATTCGTTAGATTAGTCGACTAATCTGAAAAATAGTCGCCCGATTAATCGTTTAATAAATAGTCGTTTAACCCAGCCCTAGAATACTGGTTTGTAACCACATGAGAGGGAGTAAATCTTGAGAGGATTTGGGTGAACTATACCTTTAACTATATTTTGGGGGGAAATTTAAAACAAAAGTGAGCAAAACACACACACACACACACACACACACACACACACACACACACACACACACACACATATAGCTAAAGTCATAGGCCTCCATGCCAGAATTAGATTTTTTTTTTTTGCAATGTTATAGTGATCATATATAATTATTTCTCTTTAATAAAATACATCCAGAAAATACAAGAAATGTGTATTTAATATTAAAATGTATAAAAATATAACCTGATGTGTCAATTTTTTAGGGTAAACTTTCCTTTCACTTAAGCAGTTGCAGGAAACTGCAGGATCTCTTTAACCTAAATGAAATTAAATCCTAATTTCTAATTTTAAAGAAATTTGTCTTTTTACTTCATTCTGCTCAAAAACGCTAAAGATGTGTTAAGTGCCAAGAAAGATGACACTAAACACTGTTGATGCCTAAAAAGACATTTAGTCCTAAACATTTTATTTTTTGTACATATTTCCTGTATTTTCTGTTTGTATCTTTTGGTGGAGGTGGCCTAACACTTTTTCACAGTACTGTATATAGTAAATAAAGGGATTTTTTTATTGTAAAAAATGCTGATTAGTGTAAGGTGCATGTGTGCATGCATGCCTGCATGTGTGCGTATGCATGGTTTGCTACCAAATGTTCACGTGTCCCGAAAGAATAACAAGTTTTGTTGAAAGCACCTTTGTGGGGACATCCCCAAAAGGAAGGAAGGTTCATAAAGACACTGTATGTAAATTCACATGCACGTATGTTAAAGAAACTGTGACTGTCTGCGTGTCTCTAGAAATGGGGGTTTGACCAAGCCAACTGATTTTTAAGTAATAAGACCCTGATAAGCTTGTTTAGGAGCTTAGGTTTGGGGGTGAAGTTTATTCTCTGTACAGGAATTGTGCTCAGCTGTGTGTGAGTGATGTGGCTGGGAAATTGTGTTGTTATGATCTGTGACAAAGGCTCGGAAGCGGTATTTCTCATGAATCATATCACTTGAAGTGTTTACTCTCTTGTGATGCTAGCACACAAACACATCAGACATCCCAAAATCATATTATCTTAGGTCATGGGAATTGAAGCCAGATTTTTGTGTGTCATTTTTGCATGTAGTATTTCATCATCAATTTATTGCTACATCATGGATATTAATTTAAAAGGACAATTCACCCAAAAAATGACATTTTTCTCTTCCTTATGTTGTTATAAATTTGTATGAATTTCTTTTTTCTGATGAACACAAAGGATGATATTTTGATAAATGATGGTAAGTTGATAGCACCCATTGAATTCCATCTTCTTTTTTTTTCTACTATGAAAGTCACAGCTGTGTGCTTACCATCATTTATCAAAATATTTTCTTTTGTGTTTATCAAATTAAAAAAACTCATAAAGGTTTAAGACCAACATGTGGGTGAGTAAATGATGACAAAATTTTCTTTTTTGGGTAAACTATCCCTTTAAGTGATTGTAATTTATGTAAATTAGGCTTAGGATTTCAGTATATTGACATTCATGGTGCAATTCCTGTACTAATGTTACTGGTTTCTGGTATGCAGTCTGTTCAGTAAGTGACTCAAATTAATCTTCTGTATATGTCTAACTCAGTGGTTCTCAAACTGGGGGCCCTGAGATGGTGCAGGTTTAAAAAAAAAAAATTAGCATAAATTATGTATAATTAAATTTCAGAAAAATAAGGCTACTAACCAACAGCACTACATTGAATAATTTAAAAAATTTTGTTTAAATCAAATTTTAAGTTTTACAATGTTTTATGTCATAAATTTTCTTTGGGGGGGGCCACGAAAGCATGCACCGTATACAAGGGGGGCCACACGCTGAAAAAGTTTGGTCTAGCTAATTAAAACTGACCTGCAATATTCCCAAAGGTCACATCACTGAAGCTAATTTCCTCTCCGTTTTCTTTTCACAGAATGCAATGGTGTCATTCAAGGAGCTCTGTGGCCTCACTCCGGCAGCTAACATGAAACAGTGTATCTTGACTGTGTCGTCCTGGCTAATGAATAGCGAGCGGATGCTACGTGTGACAGTGGATCTGAGCGAGACCTATCCCATCATGGAAGCTCAGGGTCCCGTTCCAGAGCTGCTGCGCAAAGTGCTCACCGCTTACGACACGGTACATTACCCCTCTGTCGCGTGCCACTGTTGGTACATTATGAAACACTATAATTCGGTTCAACCGTGTCATTCCTTATTAGGAAAGTAAAGGTTTTTAATAGACACTATCACCTCTTTGAGATAAAAGTATACTTTTTACTGTAACTGTAAGCAAGTATTATTATATAGCTGTATGAATCACAGCAACATGCTTGTTTTGACTATAAATTATATTTTGCATTACATATGATTGTGTAATTTTGTTACACACATACTTTATTTACTCAAAATCGACTTTGTCTGCCATAGTCTTTGCTCTTCATTGCTCAAATTCATTTAGATATGAGTAGACATCCTTATAATTTATTAATCATATACCGGGATGTCATATTATTTAATAGAAAGGAAAGTTGAATAAACACTCAATGCTTAAACAGATTTAATAAATAGTTCACCCACTAATGTAAAATCTGTGCGAAATGAAAACCATGTCCGTGTTTCTTGAGGTTTAAAATGAGCATGGGAATTTCAGAAATGCCGACAGAATTTTCATGTTTAAATGATCTATTATTTTAACATGAATATGTATTATATTACTTTATATATTGTGTTTGTCCTATTAGCAAAGCAATAAAATGGCTTTCATGTTCTTGGCTTTATTGCAGGAAGTACATTTACAGTATTCTTGTCTGACCTATATAATGCAACTCAATCTCTTTTCAGTCGATACGGTTTATTACTTAATGTGTGTATATGTTTGTGAGTTTATGGCATGCCTGATCTGGAAGCTCACTTCCTGCTGAGACCTGACTTCCTTTTTCCTGTTTTCGGTCTCCTACAGATGATCCAGACAAGTCGCACGCTGATCGAATCAGCCGACGGCGTGTACTCCAAACTCACACAAGCACAGCGAGCAGGTAACACACATTAGTGTTATAAAAATAAAATAAACTTTTTCAGTATATCACTTAAAAATCTAACCACATCTGGTAGCCGAAGGTAAATATCTTCCACTTTACATTTACATTGCGAAGAGTAATATTGTACCATGTGCTTGTGCTGTTTTGGGAAAGGATGAATGGAAAATATTCAAAATTGTGAATTAATTTATTAACTAGCCTTCCCTTGACCTTTTAAGAACCACCGCTGGGCATTTTAGATGAGTTGTCATTTTAATGGAGAAATCTGGATACATCAGTAATGACGGTAAACAAGGTTGGCATGCTGTTGTGCCGTCTCCTCGCCCACTCCTCTTTCTCATCTTCTGTTCCTTTACCACCCTCAATCTATTTGGCACTGATGGAGAGGTTGAATCATGCCTCTCTTAATAACCTTCTCTGCTCTTACTGGTTTTCACTCGAAAATAAACAGGTTTTACTCACAGCCTCTCACATTTTCTTCTCCTCTCACTCATGCAGATCTGGTCTTGTCCAGCTGAGTGTCACAGCTGCTGATCTGAACCTTAATTAACAGTGTGAGGGGAAGAGGCGGTTGTTTGAGAGAGAGAGAGAGTTGTAAAAGTGCCGATAGGCTTGTCCAGCACCTCTCAATTCTAATAAACACTTCGGTCAGATTCTGCTAATTAGACATAAATTGAGAAATTATGATGGAGGACAGAAAGACATTTTTGTTTACATGGAAATGATTCTCATTCCATGTTTTTGTAAGGCTTCAAGCATATTTTGTTGTTGTAATTTTCAGCTACACTCTTAAAAATGATAGATTGAGAGCCGGTCACATTAGACTTATGTTCCATTGACTTCCATTCATACGCAAGGGAATGACCCAGACAGAAAACGCTCGTGCGACATATCACGGATTTGAACACTGCCAAATCCATTTTGACTAATTTGGGTAAAAATGTGTTTTCTATACCAAGAAAGTGACAAGATGAAAACCACTATTTTCCAGTGCAGCAGGCACCTATTTTCACAAAACACGTGATGCACACAGGATCTCTTGACACGCAGAACACATATTTTGAAAAAAGAACCACACACACGACACTCCGAACACTTATTTTGAATTAGCGCCCCTCAGATGAGCAGTCACGAGCCACCACTGCTATTTTCTTTTACAAACTTTAACAGAGCATCTATAGGTTATAACAACATTAACAATTCAAATCCATAATTTTATTTTCAAAGATTTATTAAAAAAACTGATTTTGCTATAAATCTATTGACTAGTGGTATACATTGATTAAAAATTAACATTAATGGCATTATTTAAAACACTTACTTTGTCATATTAAGAACACTGTCATTGCTGCAGTCATCCTTGGGACGTCATCGCTGAACTTTTTTGACAGCGAACAGCTGTAAAATGTTTTTGTCCTACTCGATTTTCGTTGAGTTCGAGTAAATTAATGGAAAGTTTTTCATAAGTTCCTCTGGGGTCAATGTGTTAGCATGACAGAAGCTTGATGCTGTCGTGTGAGAACAAGCAACAGCCGGCATTTTTCCTTCGCCCAAGTACCTCTGACATAAATTATTTGATTTTGATGGCTTACGTTTCTTCCCCGCCACAGAAAACCACCATAGCTTTATCAATGCCGTCAAATTATTATTTCGTTAATGTTTGTTAGTTGATCACGAAGTAGATGAGGAAAACTAGGATTCTGTGTGTATTCGAAGCGCCGCCCTATTGATTACAATGCGTGGAATGGTGCGCTGTGATTTGTTGAGCAGATTATTGCATTCTGCAGAGAAGGAGGACTGGCGTTTAACGCATTTTGAAGAAAGGGAGAAAAGATGACAGAATAACACGGCAGATATCTGATTTTGCATAAAATGAAGAATTTACTTTTTAAAGGTGCAGCAAGTAGATTTTAGCGGCATCTAGCAGTAAAATTGTGAATTGCAACCAACAGTCCACTGTTCACCGAAAAGCATTCAGAAGCTACAGTACTCGCCACAGGACAAACATGTTGTTGTTTAAGACAAATTACAGTAGTGCCAAAATGCAGTTTGTCCATTTAGGGCTACCATTAAAACATGGTGGCACAAAATGGCGACGTCCATGTAAGGGGACGCGCGGTGTATGTAGATAAAAACGTCTCATTCTTAGGTAATAAACACATAACAGTTCATTATGTAAGTTCGTTATACATCGCTGATAATATAGTTATGTAGATTATATTGCATTTCTGTCAAGAGATCCTTATAAATGTCACACACTGCATCTTTAATACTGACCTGATTTTGATACTAACTTTTTTTTATGGTGTTTTTCGCATTATGGAACCAAACTCTTCATTTTTAGCATTATTCTTATGCCATAAATAATTGGGATGTTAAGTAAAGATCATGTTTCATATTTTGTACATTTCCTACTGTAAATATATCAATGTATCATTAGTAATAGGTGTTGCTAAGGACTTAAACTTTAAAGGCAACTGTCTCAATATTTTTTATTTTTTTCAAATGGTTACAACAAACATCAATGGCAAACATCAATATACATACATATGTGGATTAATGTATAATTTATGTATAAACGTATTTAAAAAAAGTCCCTTATGTTTTTTTAAGGTCTTGTGGTTCTGGTTCATGAATAGTATCGGATATATATTTAGTAGTAAAATAGAAACACTGACTTTATTCTTCTATGCATCATAATCATTCAGTCCTTTTACTTTTATCCATTTCCCCCAATCCCATTATTCATTCCTGTTTTTCTTTGCCTTCATCATGAAACCTCAGTCACTTAGATTTCCAGCCACATGGCATCATGTCACTTTGAATTAGAAGGCCATTTATTCCGAAAAGACCCATATATTTCCATTGCCATAGCAACTACATTAAGTGTAACAGAGCAACTTTATCTGTCATTAAACACTCATCTGGATCAGACTTAAAAGGCATGAAGACACAAATACTTGCACCTGTCTTTCTATTCTGTGACAGATACTGTGGTAAAGATAAATGCAAATCTGTTGTCATTCGCAACCCTAATACTCTTTTCGTTTCTACCTTGTTTTCTATTCTGTCCTCAACTTCGGACCCTTAATTTTGCGAGCACTTCTCTGCTGCATGCCCTTGAAAACACTCAGCTTTCTATAAACTAATTTAGATAACCGTGATGTCAAATAAGTGACACTGTAAGCAAATAAACTTAGAGTAAGCCCTGCTGTCCTTGTTCGCAGTCGTGCACTTGTAGCCTCAGTGCCTGAAAAAAGTATACAATGCTGATTTTGGTTTAAGGACAATGTGAGACCAGCAAGATTTGCAGGAGCAGTTTCTGTGGCATATATTGTCTTTTGCTGTCAGAAGACCTGTTCTGGTGGGCAGTGGTTTTGGTACATTCTGACACCTCCAGGCTTTATCATCCAGAGATCGTATGTCTGGAGTGTTGAGAACACCATCATTGGTCTGTCCCAATGAAGGATGTATTGCATTTAGCACTTCTGTGTCACACACTCTTAAAAAAAATGGTTCTATATCGGACCAGAAATGGTTCTATCACTCGCTTCATATATGGAACCCCCAAATGGTTCAATTTAGAACCACTTTAATGGGTTCATTAAAACGAACCCCAAATGGTTCTTTGAATCAAAGTTAGATGGTTCTATTTAGAACCATTAAAGGTTCTTTATTATTATGAGTAATTTATTATTGATAAGAAATTATAACCAAACCAGAAAATTATAAAAGTTTACTATTTATTAATTGTATTATACAGAAATATAAATCTATAAAAATTACTTAAAATCACATCTCTTTATTCTGTATTAGACAGCAAAACTTTAGTTTACATTTAAAATGTCTCATTTCATTCAACCATTTAGTTATTTAATTATTTCCATTAAGCATTTTCACTTTTTAATAAACATACATACGTTTAAATAAATAAATAAATAAATAAATATATATATATATAAAATATATTAGTATTATATCTCACAATCTAAAATGACAGATACCCAGTTAACATTACAATTAGATCAAGTAAAAAGTTGTACAAGTAAGGGATAATGTATTGGCAGCATGTCATCAAAGAAAAAAGCCCCAACAGTTTCTTCAGGACAAATGTCACGAACACATTTAATCATTTGTAAATTTAATGTCGGATGTGTAATTAATAGACATTGATATTTAATTTTTGTGTAATATAAAACTGTACCTGTCAAAATGATTTGCAGCATTGGAGTTTTTAGTTTTGAGCAGTAGTAGAATGTCACGACTGGCCAATCAGAATCTAGCATTTTAGAGAACCGTGTAATAAGAAATGGTTAATGTAACACATAAGATCAACACAAAGTTGCACAAACAGTCAATATATGATCAACATGAGTTATCACCTTAGCATGACAAATAACTACACAGACTTCTTATAAAAAGGGATTCCGTTCTTGGGAGTTTGTAAACAACAGTCTTCAAAAACACCCACACTGATGTGCACTGCTTAGTAAAATTAATGTCCAAAACATAAAAAAAAGTTTAAAACATGTCAACATCACCAAGGAGGGTGTATTGCTGGAGTGACTGTCTGTCAAAAACAAAGAAGGCTTGATGGCAGAGATCGCCATCTTCCAATCCAAGGACAAATGGTAATGGTTTTGTCACATCAGCCTCTCAGAAGAATGCAACCATGTTGGTCCCAACCTGTTGAAAACAGACAAAACACTTGTTAGAATGCAGGCAAAGACTGTAAATGCATGATGCAGCATTATTATACAAAACCAAACAATTCATATTTCATACACACAAATGTAGTATGTAGTTTAATTGTAATGAAATTTATAAATTTCTGTTTTATTTCAATAACCTTACAATATACTCTTTGTTCATGCCAATAACTCAGATTCACAGTAATTTCAGATTCTGCCACGTCACTTTACCTGGCAGTAAGCCCAATTTTTTAGATTTTGCAACAACCTGCATACTTGCCCTTATTACTTAATATAGCCAACACTTTATTAGCTTATATTATGTAATGAATACAGGGCTGGACATTAACGTTTGTCCCTTAAGTTAATGTTTTAGAATTGCGAGTGAAAGACAATTTTTCTTGTCCGCATTTTTTTCTATTCCTAATTGTAAACATGTCTTCTTGCTAGTTCACAAACAAAATATTAAATGTTTTAGGTTGCTTGCAAAGCAAAGTGTGCAATACTTCCATTACTTACATAGACTTAAGATTTTCTTCCCACTTTTGTAGACAGGAGTTGGAATATCATCATGGGGTTCTGTAGAGATAAATGTTTAGGTTAAATTAGTAACTTTATTGTCATAATACACAGCAAACAACTATTGTATTCCCAAGTGTACCTGGAGGTGATTTGTTGATGCTCCTGGTTCTTGGCTGGGAAGTGCAGGATTCTGTCTGGAAAATGCAATGCCCAAGTTTCAAATAGCTTTTCGGCATGGTCAGGAAATAACACAGAGAAGTCTGGTGAACTCTGAAAATGACAAATCATGCATTCATTTTCAATAAAACTTTAATGTAAATTTATGCGATAATGAATGCTATATGGGCTAGCTTGTCAGTGAACTACGGCATGTAGTTAACGGTGCTTCACCTGTTTTCAGATGATGGCAATTCACTACTAATCACAGAACCGGCTTTACCGATGAGATGCGCTTGACAATTTTATACAATTAAAGAGATAGTTGGGCCAAAAATGATATTAAAGCCATGAATTACTCACCTCTAAGCCGTCCAAGATGCATATGTCCATCATTTTTCAGACTAACACATTTTCAGTTATTTTAGAAAATGTTTTAGATCTTTCAGTTAATCAAATGTAAAGTTATGGGGTCCACTCTTTCAAGTCCAAAAATATTTGCATCCATCCTTCACAAAATAAATCCATATGGCTCCACGATAATAAACAAAGGCCTTCTGAGGGTAATCCGTGCAGTGTTGTTGTAGAAATATAACAAAAATAACTAGCTTCTGCTAATGGCGCCATCTTGGTCGCGTCCGCATTTAAGATGAGAGCTGTCCTGAATACAGAGGAGTCTTGGATGGCAGTATTACCCGAAGCTAGTTATTTTTGTTTATAAAGTTTAAATATAGATATTTCTACAACAAAACGGCGCGGATTACCCTCAGAAGACTTTTGTTTATCATCATGGAGCCGTTTGGATTTCTTTTGTGAAGGATGGATGCACATTTTTTGGATTTGAAGGAGTGGACCCCGTAACATTACATTTAATCAACTGAAATATCTAAGACATTTTCTAAAATAACTCAAAATGTGTTTGTCAAAAAAATGATGGACATATGCATCTCGAATGGCTTGGGGGTGAGTAAATCATGAGTTTAATATACTTTTTGGGTGAACTATTCCTTTAATCGTGCAACCTTACATACCACTTTTGAAAATGACATACTCACAGCAAAATAAGCAGGGATTCTTAATAAAGAAATGCTTTGATATGCCTCATTGTAATATCAACATATCACTTTAAATAATAAAAAACAAGTGCATTTTCATGTTACCTGTAAATAACTTTGTAAAAGCTGGTATCAGAACCTGAAAGTTACATTGTTTTAGCTTCTCCAGGAAAAAAATATCCATCTTTTATCCATCAGGGTCTGTGGAAAAGAGCCAAAACTGTGATTTAAGTGGGCATCATCAAAAACATTTGAAAAAGATAAAAATGTCTGTAACTTAAACAGACCAAATGAGAGTTCACAATATGTGACCCTGTCTGTGAACTCAAGGCTAAAGTTTCATGATCTAAACATGATATTAAAAGCATCAGTTTGATTTCAACTTTTACAACAAACGATTATTTATTTAAAACGTACACGTTTCTTCCTCATATTAACGTTATCTGTTTTAAACTGAATTTCTAAACCATTAGAATACGTTACATTGTAACGTTTCTAAAATTATTAAAACAAGCCATGTTTTAGACATATTTCATAAAACGTTTGATCAAACGAAATATTTAAATCATTTAAAAGCAAGCATAAACATCGTTTAGATTTACTGGGCATTACAGACTAGCCAACGGAAGCTAATAAAACTAGTTTAATAACAGTTATGTCATGTGAACCATAATTTTGCATACTTTTGCATTCAGAAATAGTTTAAATGATTAAAAACAGTGATACAAACCTTTTCCTTCAAATAAATCAAAGATAAGTCGATGAAAAACCGTTCATGAATCCTCAGGTGAATAGTAAACTCCCGCTTCAGGTATCGTTGCAGTGAGAGGCACTGACGCGTCTGTGTGGGGGAAGGGACGAGTTCTCTCTGGGGAAGAACAACACTGACACCCGGTGGTCACGCCGGTAACATTCCGACTTTGTGTAATTAAACTTTAAAATTGGCATTCACTTTACAAACCGACTGCAAATTTGAACATTATACATATATATTCTCGCCTGAACTTATGTTTAAAATACATTTTGTGGACTAGAGAAAGTAATATTGAGAAACAGCTATGTATCTATTAAGCTGGCTCTGCTTCAAAATTACCCAACATATAACCCAACAAGTTGGGTTACACAAAAACTACCCAACACTGATAAAACAACCAAACAAAATAACCCAACTTTTAGAGTGTAATATCGTTTCAAAAATGTAGAAAGTTTACTTACCTCAGGGTACCAACAAGCAGAAATGCCGGTCCGGAGTCCGAACTCCTCAGTTTGAAAAAAAACCTGTCAGGTCTGGAGGCTCATCTTCGCTTATGGTGCAACGCATATATACGCCACCAGAGGGCACTTTTGCGATTATTTGTATTTAATGCCCCTTCAGGTTAAATTAAACATTGACAATATAGAATGTACAAAATAAAGAAAACACCTGGTTATTCACCAAAAACGCAAACTGCACTGTAAGTTTCATGCTAATGTACAAACTTGCATAAAAAAGCTCACAGGAAATAAATCATACAATAAATATGAATAGCCTATTTGTTGACTCTCTCTTTATTTGACCACAGCCTATTGACACAAAAAGGTTTGTGAATGAGTTGTGTAGGTTTGTAAATGAGTTGTGTAGGTCTGTAATTATTGTGTAATCTTTAGTTTACACTTCAGTCACAAACGTGAATTATAGAACCATTTTAATAAAATGGATTCTTTGCCCTCCAAGGGCTCTATATGGAACTCTTTTTTTTGTAAAAGGTTCTATTGGGCAAGTAAAGAACCCCATGCTTCTATATAGAACCTCAAGGAACCTTTTTTTTTTAGAGTGCAGGTGCCTACATGTTCGTGCATCTGGGTGCTTTTCCTTGAGAGGGAGGTTAAGGTCAAAAGAAACATGAAGTGGAAAAGCAGGTTAGATGGTATACAGAGCCCAATGGACACACATTTGTGCGTTTCAGGGACCACTTTTTAACTACACGTCACTGTGGCTTTCTTTACATGCACAAAGTTTGTCAATCCGACTGAATTTAATTCAATTGAATGTTATGACAGTTCAGTTTACATGCATCCTAAATATTGCAATCAGATTAAAATGTTCGTTTACATGTCTATATAATCCGAACAAAATGTCTGCACAAGCACACAGCCAGGGTTGCCAGATTTATGAATTTAAACCATTCCAATGGATATTCAAAACTAGCCCAAAAGCATTCAATGACTATTCACAGCCCATATCAGTAACTAACGAACAAAATCCTTTCATCTTTAACCCGCAGAAAAAAATCAACTCGCAGAAACTGTTTAAAAGTTGCCCAAATCTGAACTCCGCCAAAAAGCAGAGGACTTGGCAATGCCATGCTGGGCACAGCATCTATTGTCGAGTTCATGCTTTATCTCTGTATAAATGTACAAAGTCTTAGTTTAAGTTGGAGAAAGTTGTTCTTAGGAAGTGTTTAGTTATAGGCAGTGAAAACACAATTTTTGAAAGGCACAATGCTATTTTATTGCTTAATGTAATGAAAGTACCTGAACGCTGCAAAATATTCAGTGCGTGACCCCATTACCTTAATAATTCATGTTGCCATCGCCTTGCATGGGGGCATCCCTGCTGAAAAAAATAAATAAAACCATTACAGAAAATTCTAATGGTTTCCATTAAAATACCAATAGGAACCATTCGCTTTTACCATTAAAACCACTACACTGTAGTGTGTTTTGGGCTATATTCCATTAGAACCAATACATAGAACCAATAGATACCATTAGAGACCAACAAAAACCAATACACTGTAGTGTTTTTTGGGCCATATGCCATTAGAACCAATAAAACTCCCAATAAAACTAATAATATTTCTGTGATGGTGTCTATTGTTTTTTTAGCAGGGATGTTTTTGTGACAACAATCATGTGATAAATATTGAGGTAAATATAAGACGTGAACTTGAGCACAATTCTTCTGCACATGTGCACAATGTATTTTTGCATCCAATTAAAAAAAATCCTACAATTCATGCTTTTCCATGCATACATTTCTCCTGATGATCGGATCACAGATCAGACTACACCACCCCTTTAAATATGATCAATATGATCAAAATTTGTATCTGTTCATCCTCCATTCATCGATACGATTACAAACTGATTATTTGGTTGCATGTGTACATAGCAAGTTAGATTAAAGAGTCAGTATTTCAATAAAAAATAGGCATTGACATATCGGCAATAGCATGGAAAAAGGCCGATACCGTTTTTTTATTAATAAACTGCATGAAGGCAGTAAGTTGCATGTCATAATCCTGCATTAAAAAAAATATTATCAAAATAATTAAATAATTACCAAAACAAAATAAATCTGTAAAAATTGTCAGATGTGCATTGGGGGTTAAAAAGTAAATCACATAGTTAATCACCAGAGATTACTCATTCACGTGAGCCATGTGGTCAGAGTAAGAGTATTTCGAAAAATGAATTTTGTCTCACTTTGTGCCTCTCTTATAAGTTATGTTGGTCAGTTAATTTATAGATCCAACCAGATTTGCATCCAGATTTTCAATTAGTTGCCAAATATTGTCTTTACAAACATCAATGGCAGGCTTACTTATTCATATGATTTTTTTTTAAGGTTTTGTGGTCCTGGTACTGGTCACGAATCGTTTCAGATATAGATTGAATAGTAAAATAGAAACACAGTCTTAATTCTATTCATCATAATCATTCAGTCCTTTTTCTTTTATCCATTTCCCCAATCCCATTTTATTCATTCCTATCTTTCTTTGCCTTCATCATGAAACCGAAGTCACTTCCATTTCCAGCCACTTGGCATCATGTCACTTTGAATTAGGAGGCCATTTATTCTGAAAGACCCATATATTTCCATTGCCATAGCAAAATTTGGAAAAAGACAAAAAAACGCCAAAATTTTGTCTCACTTTGTGACTCTCTTAGGTTATGTTGGTCAGTTAATTTTTAAATAGATCCAACCATGTTTTTGTAAGAATAATTTGATGCAGAAATAAACTAGCTAATAGGCCAACTTGTAGTATTATATACAAGTGTTTAATATCGGTATCGGCCAATAGTTGTCTGTTTAAATTGGTATTGTTATGGCTCCCCACCAAAAATAAAATAATTTCAGAGCATACCTAGTTTATATTAGTACCTCGGATTTACATATTGACACCAAAGTGAGCTTATTAGTATTTTAAAGGTACCTATTGGTACTAAACATATACATATCTGAACCGTAATGATACATACTAGGACCTTTTTAAGGGTGCTATTATAAATACATATTTGGACATTATAGTGTGGTAGTACACTACAGTATTATTTAAAGCAGGGGTGTCCAGACTTTTTTGTGTGGCGATCTACTTTTAAAATGATAGAGCCGGCAAGATCTACCTGCTAAAAAACACAGTTAATTATTTTTATAACACTTTAAATGCTTGTTAGGACTATACATCTACATTGAATTTAGGGCTGTTACCGTACTCTATTCTTTTTGAGGAGTTAAAAAAAATAATTGACTCGAGTATTCCTTAAAATAGCGGAGATAGTGAAACAAACTAGAAAATACAACAGTATTAGAAGCATATAAATTAGCGCTACGCTGCCTCGCCCTCTCTCTCTCATCTCTGGGTGAAGACAAGAATGCACATCCTGGTGAATTTCGGAAGTTATACAACTGAGCTGCAGCGGCCTGGCATAAGATTTATATAAACACATTTAAGAAAAAAGGCGCAGCAACTCAGAGTAATTGTGAAACACGCAATAAAGTATTTTAAGACCATAATGCCAATTTTGCGCGTGGAGCAGCAGTTAACTTATGTGCGATCTACCGTCATTGCCCTTGCGATCGACTGGTCGATCGCGATCGATGTATTGGACACCCCTGATTTAAAGTGTAGTTTCTTTACATAACATGTGGTACGTCAATTCGGTAATAACGGTGAATTCGTCATTTTATTGCCACAGTACTATTTTTTGTAAAGACTGTCCAAAGTATTTATTTTTTGCTCTGTAGAAAACATCTATTTGATGGATCACAGTGTGATAAACACTTTAGAGAGCTGAACATTTGTTGCACATTTAAATACTTGTGTTTGACAACAACATTAACAACATTTCCTATGTACTGTTAAGCCTTACAGACAAACATTACTAATCCCTGAATTATACAGTTTGCCTTTCATCGTTTCTCAAGGACTCCACATCAAGTACAAATTATGACTACGTGTAAACTTGCATCCATCCCCCCACACATCTGTTGTATTCACTCATCCATCTACAGTATGTGATCTGTTTATATTTTTTATCTCTGTTTTGGAATGAGTCACTGCTGTGATTTGGATGCCCTGTGACAGCTTGTCAGAAAAAAACACGTTTTACCTTAAAATACTCCTAATTTCCTCAGTCTTTCATGTTTACCAATATCTTCAGGTTTACATCAAGCTGGTTAAGAATTCCTGACTAAAATATGGCTGTTTTCACAGGGTTGGACTTTCACGAGGACCTGCATCGGATCGGGGCAAGAGAAGGCCTGAAAGGAAGAAAGTTGCAGAAAGCCATGGAGAGTTACGCTTGGAACATCACAGTGCTGAAGGTTTGTGTGTCAACCATCTGTCCAAAAATAGATAGGCTTCTAACAACGTGACATGTCTTCATGCTAACCATGAATCATGAGGGTGAAACTGAAATGCCAGCCTTTTTTACCAGTGCATTCACGTAAGAATCATTGTTTAGGAATTCAAAGATGTTGAATAAATGCATACAAATGTGTTGCCAAATATGGTATAGCCCTGAGTGCTGGGTCTTTACTGCCTGTGTTCTGTTATCTCACAGATTAGCACTAGAGTAGTTTAGTATGCAACATCTGGTAGCTTCTTAGTAACAGCTGTCAGCTAGCGTATAGCATGTGAAGGAGATAATAAATTAGCAGTGACGCCTAAGGGTCTTCCCATCCTTACCTATTTTTCAGTAATTTGGTGTTTTTTTATTTCTAGTCCTGGCAACTTCAATCTTTACTTATTAAAAACTTCTTTTAATCTTCTCCCTCTTCCTGAAATTTCTATCTTTAATCTCTACATTTAATCACTCACTGTATCACTATCTGGAGACATGTTTATGTATTTATGGTCAGATAAGCTTCACTAAAGTGCTATGTTGTGTAACACATTCATTTGTTCCCGTACTAATGTAAACAGATAAATCACGCGCAAGTCTAGGGAAGGGAAGTCTAGCAAATAAAGATTAGGAGTTTGTCACCTTTAGCTTAGTCATAGTGTTAAAGTGTCATATTACTGAACAGCATTATAGATTGGTTTCTGGTCTAGACATGGATTTGGTGTCGATGGTGATTTCGTTTGACCTCTAAAAATATTATTAACCATTTAGTTTATATTATGTGATCAGATGACTTAAAAATTTAACTTTTTGGGGTGGTTTCCCAGACAGGGTTTAGATCAGTGGTCGCCATCACCTCGCCATCACGACTGACCGTTTGATCCTTGACTGTAGATCCCTCAAGTAAGGATAAAATAAGATGGTCCAGGCCCAGATCATCGGGATCACCGCGACAATTCCCTGCTGACTAATTGGCCTTTTTGTCAGTCGGCCGCTTTATTACTTATATAAACCAAAGTCAAATTTTCCGAATTCGGCATTCAATAGAAAAATCATGAATCAGTTTTACTTCACTGCACGCGTGTGCAGACCAAAGTTAAGTTTTAATTTTGAGAACGCTTTTCATTATTATTAGATTACTAAGTAGAAATTTTGATGTATTTTCTCATTTTTATGAGAAAGTATTTTATAAATATGAAATACCGAATCATTATTATGATAAAGTTTCACATTGCAATGACATTGAATGTTTGTTAAGAAGGTTAAGAACTTTGGCAATCCCCTCATTTTGCCACACGCAAAGTGAAAACTTTAAATATAATGAGTTTTCTTGGCATTTGAAAATGGGATCCATGCATTTTATGTAATTCAACTATATATAGCCTAAATTAAATGCCTCAAGTTGGAAGTTTAGTCTGGGCCCTTTGAGAGGTAGATCTTTCCTTTCATCAAGCCCGAGGTTGGGGACTAGGACTAGGCCTTAGCTATATTAGGACATTTAACCAGTTTTTACAAACATTGCTTTTAAAAAAACAATACTGGTGTGAGACAAAGCAATGGCACTGATATATGTTCAGACATGATACCAACATGCATTTTAGTCTGGGATTAGGATAAGCCCTGTCTGGGAAACCATCCCATAATCTTTCACAGATCTTCCTGTTTGTGTCCTAGTGTGCAAGTGTTTTCCAAACACTGTAGTAAATTTTTGCTTAAAATTTTCTCATACTCACAATATATTACTTTCATTGTGCTGGTGGAGCAGATCGGCCCATCCACAGTTTTACCTTCCAACGCAAAGTAAAAGTTGAGTTACCGAATCCTTACTTAATCCAGGAAGTGACATCAAACTGTCAGCCGATACATAAACTTGTATAAAGTATGTACCAGCGTGTCTCTGCAACACTCCAGGCCTCTTAGCTACCCTCATCCCTTAAGTCTATATGCGTCATGCCCATATGCATAATTCATCTGTTTTAAAATATATCATTTATTAATGGCAAAAGACTCTTCAATCCAGGTCAAAGAGCTTATCTTGCTATGCAGGTGTTTTGGAGTAGCATCCAGCTGCCAAAATTTCTCCAGTCACATCTGTCTATTTCAGATCAGGCCACTTGAAAAGCGGCACTGCAGTCTGAACAAGAATAACGCAGTGCAGCTGACGTTGTAGGCCTCACACTGAGGGAGTTGTCGCCATGTCGAGTTAAATTAGTTCTGTTTCATTCTCATCTTCCATTAGAAACGCTCTGTGGCCACATGACGCAGATCTCCACCATGCATGTCTGCGCCGTCTACGTGCAGGATTTCATTGGCTGGTTCATGTATTAATCATAAATGATAGTATCAAGAAGAAGACTTGTGTGGATAAAGTTTGTAAAAAATAAAAGAAAATACAATCTAAATAACATTTATTTTTTTAAAGGTTTACGTTCTGGTAAATGGACGAAAGAAAGCAGGAAAGTCTTGCTAGGCTCAGATTTATAACAATGAAAGCTGTAAAAAAGTATCTGTAGCTCAGTATAGAAAGTAAATGGAAATTTCCCACAATGTTAAAATGTGTCCGTGTATGATTCGGAAAATATGTATGTTTTGTATTAGTGCTTATAAGTTACCAGATGTCTATTGTACTGTATGCACACACACACACATGCGTACTGTGCATACATACATAAAAAGATGAGAAATTCATGGTCAATGAGGTGACACTCACAAGGAGACAAACTGACCGATACGTCTTCTTCCTCTAAATGTCCCTTTCATCTTTTCTGGAATGATTCCAGAGAGAGAGGGAGAGAGAGATAAAGTAGACTGTTTTGATTTATTAAGTGCATCCTTGCTGTGTTATCTACTGAAGCTGTCCCAACATGCAGCTTTGAGTTTAAAGACGCCTAATAGCCGTCCAGACAGGCCAGAGGTCTGGGGTAAAACAAGGCAAAGACATTTAATCGTAGGCCATAAGTAATTGAAATAAACAAATGAAACTAAACGTCTTATCACTGTCGACTTTGCTTACATGATGGAATATCATATATCTCGCAAGTTATTTTGGCAAAAATGAAATGTAACCTAATTCAAGTTTATTTAGTTGGCTATTGCTCGCTGGGGTTGTTGTACATGCAGCCCTGCCAATTTTGGTTTATCTTGTGTTAGACTGAACCCTGCAGGCTGGACCCTTGCACTGCAAGTAGTGATGTTTCAAACTCTAGACCAATAGGCTTTATGCCCAGCTGCACTACTTCCTGAACTTCAGCCAGCTCCTTGTTTCCTGTCTGCCATTATTGGACAAACTGATTAATCCAGGTGTGCCTGACCTCAGTAGTCACAACAACAATAATCAGGCACACCTGGATTAATCACTTTGTCCAATAATGGCAGACAGGAATCAAGGGGCTGGCTGAAGTTCAGGAAGTGGTGCAGCTGGGCATAAAGCCAATTTATTTTAGTCTTTTTGCTTGTAATCTCGTCATAATCATATATCTTGCACTTTAAGGGGCACTTTCCCGGACAGGGTTTAGATTTAGCCAGAACTAGACTTAGAACTAACTCAGTTATATTAGGACATTTAAGTCGTTTTTACAAACATAACTTATAAAAATAAACGATATAGGTGTGCATCTTCTGACAAAACATTTTCACTGATATATTTTTCACTGATATATTTTATATTTTTTATGTTTTTTTAATTAAGGCAGCTCAAATATACATTTTAGTCAGAATAAGCCCTGTCCAGGAAGCCACCCCACAGTGTGATTTTTTTTTGGGGGGGGGGGGTTATAAAATATTAATTTTGAAATTAATCAGCATATGTTCCTGCCATTACAACCAGTTTCAAACTATCACATTTTTTTACCTTTCTGAGGAAAATCTGCTTCTTTTGGGCATTATTTAAGGCTACCTAAGCAGAAACACTTAATATATACCATGTAATGTTAACTGTTCGATTCTTTACAAAAAACGCCTTATTGAAATAACATCAAATCGATCTGAGCAGTGGTATCTCTATTAAAGGAAAACACCACTGTTTTTCAATATTTTACTTTGTTCTTACCTCAACTTAGACTAATTAATACATCCCTGTCTTTTTCCAATGCGTGCACTTAATCTTTGTACAGCGCGTCATGAATGTGTTAGCATTTAGCCTAGCCCCATTCATTCCTTAGGATCCAAACAGGAATGACTTTAGAAGTCACCAAACACTTCCATGTTTTCCCTATTTAAAGACTGTTACATGAGTGGTTACATGAGTAAGTATGGTGGCACAAAATAAAATGTGGTGATTTTTTTAAGCGGATAAAAAATGAGAACTATATTTTATGGTGGAAGAGCACTTCAACCTCGGCACGCAGTAACATCATCACTCCTGACTGCTCCCCCTCTCGCTCAAACTTCCATCAATATTACTGCGCCTGAGAAGTGCTGCAAACTAAGTGCTCTTCTGCCATACAATATAGTTCTCATTTTTTTCCGCTTTAAAAATCGCCACGTTTAAATTTTGGACCATCATGCTTACGTGTGTAACTACTCATGTAACAGTCTTTAAATAGGGAAAACATGAAAGTGTTTGGGAGCTTCTAAATTCATCCCTGTTTGGTTCCTAAGAAATGAATGGGGTTAGGCTAAAAACACATTCACGACGTGCTGTACAAAGATTAAGTGCACACATTGAATAAAGATAGGGATGTATTAATTCATCTAAGTTGAGGTAAGAACATAGTAAAATATTTTCCTCTAAGCTACATGTGTACTTTTCTAGATCTGGAAGAAAGTTTTTAGTTTGGTTTATAATTTGGTCTTCATGCTCATTTTGAAAACAACAATTATTAAGTCATTATTTTTGCCACCATTTTTCAAATTGCAAAAACAATTGAAAGTACTAGGATTGTCCACATTTGGTTTCTCTCATTACGTTCTAAAGATGTTTTTGTCGGTGTGTCTCTGGAATCACTGACATTGGGTAAACTTCTCTGTTTCTCTGTCTCTCAGGGCCAGGCGGACCTGTTAAAGCATGCAAAAGGGGAAGCAATGGACACTTTGCGACAGATCAACTGTGCTGCTCACTCATGTGGCCTAGCCAAGAACGGAGCCTCAACGTCCCCAGCCTCACCCCTGCTGCCGCCCCACGCTCGCCCCCTTCACACCATCCATGAGAATGAGACCAACAACAGCACCTTGCACTGAGACACTGAGAGAGAGAGAGAAAATGAAAGCGAGAAAACGAGAAAGTGTAGTTTTTTCTGTTTACCTATGTTTGAAAGCAGGTGGTCTCTATAGACCAGGATAAGGGAATAGGGCAGCAAACCGAGTCAGGTCCGTCAAGGACACACGGGAGATAGGTTGACTTTGATCTGCTTGCATTTCTCTCTTCCTGGCTCTCCGATGCCTGCTGGGCTCAGGTCTTAAATTGGCTTCCCCACCATGGAGTACTGTTTGAATGGATTGAAATGGTCCGCTCTCCTGTGGCAGGGCTGCCCTTGAGTAATAACTGTGATCACATCAGGCTATCAGATGTCTGTTAGTCAAGAATCCAATGAAGTACTATCCCAAAACTAGTCGTATTCAACAACTAAGGCCGTATGCAAAGTACAATACTGAAAACTAATAACAAAAGATAAACTGACTGCTCTCTCACTCCCCCTGCTGGCCTTTCCACAAGTTTCTGACAAATATAAAACCCATCAGCTTTCACTAGGGGTCATGTACGTGAGTGTATATGTATATATATGTATGTGTGATGCGTTTATGATGTATTTGGAATAAGGAAATGTGAATTATGTTTCTAAACTGGAATATGTCCCTTTGAGAAAGACTCAACTGGGAAGAACCTCTGGGAAAACACGGATCTCAGCTGATCTGACAAGCAAATAAATATTTCAATAAATGAAGAATTAATCATTTAAAGACAAAGTAGAGGACACTTTACCATTTCATTATGAACACTTCACTCCTAATAATACATGCTGTTTATGAATATTCTGAATATTGTTATTACTGCTGTTAATATTGTGGGTAGGTGTTAATTAAAGTGGAGGTTATTTTATATTTGCAGAATCCATCGACAGGTCTCATTCTGTACCAGTTGTTCACTGGAAGAGGAAATGTGAGTGGTGGGAAATAAAGGAGGGTGGTATATTACTGTCAAATTAATGTCAAATAATGTTTTGATGTTACATAAAAGCTGAATGACATCAGAAATGTCTCCAAATTATTTTGTATACTATACACACACACACACGGGCCATTTCGCAGAATTGGTCCAAAATCAGTGTATTTTTTTGCCACATGCATTCAAAATGTATAATATCTGAGGTACACATTTCTAGTAACTGTGGAGCTAATTCTCATATTGTCTTTTCAGAAAGTTTTGGAATATTTTTCCTCTTCCCAAATTCACCATCGAAACACAATATTATGTCATTTATTAAGAAGGATTAAGTTGATCTATTATGATTTTGTTTACATCTACCTTGTAACTATTAAAAGTTTTCACAGGTCAATCAATAACAATTACAATTTGTATTGAAACAATATTTGAAGTATAATTTATAAGATTTGTTGTATTTTAAATCCAATCTTTCTTTGTAAAAGTCATAAAGTTGTTCATACTGATTTTAAACTTAAGGATTCATTAGCTTGAATATACACTACATTAAACACTATTAACACATCTTGATGATAATTCATTATACTTTATTTATGACAAAACATCCCATGTTTCGGTCGTGATCGCACATTGATCACAATATTTAGTTTACCACTGCTGAATTAAACTGTCAACAAATTATGTTATTACAAATACGTAATATGTTGCACATATTATAAACACAACTACCAGTAAATATATGATAAAAACACCTTAAGCTGTTCTGTACAGTGTGTACGTGCCCTGGTGTCTGATCACCCTCAGTGGACGTGCTAGGTGGGTGGTGTGGAAGCGAAATATCTCCATCTCTTTTTGTCATTTCACCAACCTCCTGTGTCTTCACTGTCTTTCCCTTCATGCTCTCTGACTTGTCTTTGCAACCTGTCAGATAATTCACTGATACTTTCCTTCTTCCCTTTATTTCTTCTTTCTTTCATTTTCTTTTGGTATTCCTGGTACTTCACTGGTTCATCCCTTAACATTTGTCTGTATTCTCTCAGTCTCGCTGCTGTTGTTTTTCTTTTTGTTGTAGGCATGTTGGTGTTTTGTCATTCTCTCTGTTAACCATAGAACCATAGTTATTAACATTAATGACAATAACCTAACATCCTTTACTAGTATCATGGACTGCACCCTTATGTACTGTAAGTGTAACCACATCTCATTGCAAAATTTTAACTTAATACATACCCTGTATTAAAACATACTACAATACTAATTATTTTCATAACTTTACAAACATTTAGTTTAATACCCCAAATAAAAGATTAAGTGTTCACTTTTGTCACAACCAAAACTACATCAACTGTTTTGGTAGTGAGTGTTTCGGTAGTGACAATTGTAGACAGTTTTGGGTTTAGCTCAGAGATGCACATGGTTAGCAAAAACAGTTCTAAACAGCTATACAAACATAAAAACTAAATTTAATGGAGTTAACCCCCCAAAATGTGCTTAATTGCACAAAATCTGGTTATGATGTTCCTAAAAGTTTTCAGATTGTCAGACTTTTAACAAATTGACCTCAGGAAAGTTTAATTATTTATAAATAAATAAAAAAAATTCACTTTCTTCAAAATCAATTTTCAAGTTGAAATTTAGGGGTTAGGGTTCCGGAGAGCCACTTCCCAATGAAACTAAATAAATTATGATTTTATATTTATTAATCTTACTGATATTTTGAATATTATGTGAGTTTAAATAGATAATAGAAGGATCTTTGTCTGGCCCTGCTCCAGATATGGGATGAAAGGTGGGCCAAGTGATATTCCAGGTGGGCCGGTCGGATTGGGTGGTTCTTTCATGCTTTAAATAATGCTTCATATATTTAAGGGGATTGTTAGGGTTGTTTGTTATTGTTGTGTTTGTTTCATTTTGAATTTTTTTTTCATATTTTGGATCTATTTAGTAACTTTATAAAAATGATTAACATGTTTATTTTTACATTCTCTCTTTTTGCATTTGTAATTTTTTTTGACCCGTTAATATCTTGATAGTAACTTTAGATTTGAGAAGTTCATTTAAAACAGCTATTTCTATCAACTATAACAAACTTGTAACAAACCAAAAATCTGAGATGCTCTTTTTCTTAAAGCTCCTGTTCTTTCTGCGTTTCAGCATTTTTGTTTTATACGTGGTGAAGCTTTGATTGTGTTTATAACATGTGTTTATGTTTCACATGTAAAAAAACGCTGTATTTTTCACACAATTGACTTATCTGTATAGCGCTGTTTTCACTGTCCTATAAACGGTCTGATGTCTTTCTTGTTCTTTGAAGTCCCTCCTTCAGAAATACGTAATGAGTTCTGATTGTGTAGTTTGTTTAGTGTGTTGTGATTCGATAGCAGCTTATGCTGCGTTCCAGGCAACCTGTAACCCGTAACTCACGACTTCAAAACCACGACTCACGACTCTGAACTGGGAGTACATCGATCTAGTACGAGTTCACGGGTGGGAAGTCATGGGTTTGACTGCTGTTCCATTGCACTTTCAACAGTAGAAGGTTGTAAAAACACGAGTTACAGGCTGCATGGAACGCATAGGGTCGTGAGTCGTGGTTTTGAAGTCGTAACTCACGGGTTTAAAAACCTGCCTGGAACGCAGCATTAGCTTAGCAGAGCCGTTTGAGCCTATGGATTGAGCCAAAGCTGGTGACTGATGTATTCCTGTGGGCGGAGTTTAGTCAAAAACTGTTCTAGTGATGTCATTAAAGCAGGAAGTTGAGAGCTGTAGTCCAAACCGGCCGTTCGCTGTAGTCTTTGAAAGGAGAATTCTGGTAAAGAAAATATATCGCCTGCCAGTGAACTTTGAGCTTTATCATTTTACAGGTATTATTTATGCTATTATAGCAACATTACACACTAGCTAGGGTTTAAGAAATGGTATCGGGAAGAACGTGACCTTTAAGAATTATTCTCATCTGTTAATTTAGTGTAATATCAACCTGATCTCACAAATTTCCATAAAATAGTCACGCATTATTTTGCTCAATTTTGCGAGATTGTCACCATTTTACGTGCCCAATACTTTAAGTGACATCCTAACGCAAACAGCAAATCTAACCCCAAACCAAAGCGACAATTGTTTAAAAATAGGAAAAACAGTTGAGTAACCAGTACGTGAAATTGAAACGGAAAAGAAATGCGTGGAAGGGGCACGTAAAATGGTGGAAATACCTGACAATGTCGTGGGAGGGGCACATAAAATGGTGGAAATACGTGACAATGTCACGCAAAACGGAGCAAAATAATGCGTGACTATTTCACATATTTTGTGAGATCAGGCAATATAATATTTAAGATTTTTGGCCAAAAGATTGGTTGTTATGTGGTGTGGGGCCAGGGTGGGCCAAGCCTCTGATTGGGTGAGCCGGGCCTGATCTTAGGAAAACATTATTGATATACTTAAATGTTTTTTAAGTGTGTTCTTTTGGATGTGGACAGCAGTTTGGACGAATTATGTTGAATGGCCCATACATACATAATATCACAGAAACTATTTCTGGGCATTGCCAAAAATGCATAATGGGCCTCTTCAGCAAGACAATGTCTTCTTCCAGCATGTCAACAGTCTGTCTTCATTCTCGATATAATAAACGACTTTAGATTTAGATTTTCCAACAGTCCTCACATCACACTCCAGGATGTCTCCAGGTCATTTTTATAACATTAAATTGCTACAAACTAGAATTTAACAGTCAGGGCTGAATTATGGACTGGGCTGATTCCAAAGCCTTAGGCCATACAGCCGAGTCTGCCAAAGGAAATTGAACAAGGGCCATTGACATACAGTATACGAGCCGACCGCTAGGGCCCCCAGCAATAATGTATTATACAAGCTTACCAGAATACACATTTTTATATAGTTTTAAACCAGGTTGTGAGACAGCCCTGAGTACAATAGAGAGTACATTCTAAGAAATGTTGGGTTATTTTCAACCCAGCCTATGTTTGGTTGTAACAGGCTTGTTTCAACCCAAAATGCTGGGTTGTTTTAACCCATTGTTGGGTAAGTCAAATATAAACATTTTCTGGGTTAACTTAACCTAGTGGGGTTCATCCCTTTTTCACCCAACGCTAGGTTAGAAATAACCCAGCATTTTTGTTTTATACGTGTGTCTGATGTCACTCACATTAGTATTAGCTTGACTAAGATGGGTTTGTATGATTAGTTTTTAATTCTCCCATGTTTTTATTATTAGCCATCTGCATTCCTTCAGAATACACTGGGTGTGTTTGTCATCTCTTGTAGGCTATTTGTCTCTTAAATATGTACTGCCATTTCCTCTGACCTGTTTGTAACTGAACACATTCTTTTGTAATGTGATGAGAAATACAGTCTGATTATTCACACAATCCTAACACACAATGCAAGCAGCATTAATGAGCCCATCTTCTTGTGGTGCAATGTTGGTGTAATATGTGTATGTGGCCCCGTTGCCATTCATAATTACGCTGAATGCATGATGACCTTCAAATAAAGCCATCCTCTCTTCCATGTACCCCTGCTTTGTTTGCTGTAAATCTTTTGTCCCACTCAGTCTTTTGTCGGTCCATCATTATAATCATTTGCAGCTAATGAAGTCGAGGCCTTCTCATACAATCATTCTGTTGGCATTTTCTAAGAAAGCTATGTCTGCCCATCCACAATAGTCTATAAGAACTCTATTCAAATACCTGGATACCCTGGCACTCCTTAGATACCTGTTAAAGACACTAACAAGCTTAACAATTCTTTATAATATCATAATCCAGCCTCACGAGACAAACATAGCATGGGGGTCAGGTGGGTCTCATTTGTCATTCAATTCTTGGCTTTGCCTAACCTCAACTAACCTCAGGGTATAAAAGAAACCGAGTATAAAAACAAGGGTCCAAGCTCATTTGGAGGAAAGGGACCACTAAATTTGAACTCCATTAAACATTTGTCTACAACAAGACCAGGGTATCAGGTGTCAGGGATATGGACTGCACAGCCAAGGTAAGACCTATCAGACTGTTTTCTTTGGTAGTTTCTTTATTTATTGGAATGTATTTTAAATGTAGAAAAACTAGTTTGTTTTCTGTTTAACTGCAATGAAAAATAATGAAATATTTCAATGCTTTACTGAAGGGTTTTTAAGGGTAATATAGGGTTACATCTGGAGATACAATCTAATGTGCAATGATGCTGATTACATTAATTAATGCACGAAAATGTACAATCCAGATGTTTAACTTACTCTGTAAATTACCTCTCAAATTCATTTCAAACAGTCTTATTTTTTAAACGCTTAATTAAAAGTTAACTTTGAAAAATCTGTTTATTTTCACAACTTAAAAAATCTGAAAGTGTTGGTTTTATCTATTGGCTTGTAATATAATCTTTTTTGAAAAACAAGTTTGATTAAAAATGCTATATTTTTCAAAGGGGTGGTTTCCCGGACAGGGATTAGACCTTAGTTTAATTAAGAAATATAACTAGTTTTAACAAACATGCCTTACTAAACATTACTTGTATAAATTTCGAAGCAAAACAAAGGGCACGGATGTATTTTAAGATATGTCAGTGCAATTTTTTTTAAGTTTGGACAGCTCTTACATTTATTTTAGTCTAGGACTAGTCTCTAATCCCTGTCCGTGAAACCGCCCAAAATTTTATATATATCTATATATATAAATAATTGTATAGCCTATTATTTTTTATGTATAATGATGTTTTTTCCTTATTCCCACCGCCAAAAGGAAAATGTAAAATGTCATAATACTCTTGTTTAATAATTTCATTTTTTATGTAGGCTAATGTTTTTCTAATGGGCAAAACATAAGTTAAAAAAATGTAATTGTATTTTTTTAATAAAATGTAATCAACAAATAGGCTGCATTTTTGTTGTTTTGTTACTAACGTGTTTATTCATAATTTTACTCTTCACTGCAGAAAGTTCAGCTGCTGTTTCTCGTGGTGCTGCTAGTGCACGTGGCGCGTGAAGCCGAGGGCGTGGCCACCTGCTGCGCGCGAGGTTCCAGATCGTGCAAACTGTACGAGCTGCTGTGCCGCCCCGGTCGCAGGAACGACACGTACATGGTGGGTCACATCGGACGCTTCAATAACGATGCCGCGGCCGGGATTCTCACGCTTGGAAAACGCAAGGTGGGCGAGCGACGCGTTCAAGACCGCCTGCAGCAACTCCTGCACGGCTCGCGAAATCAAGCGGCGGGAATCCTGACGATGGGAAAAAGGTACGAGGACGACGGGCACAGAGAGACCACGAGCTCTCCCATGAGTCTCGGCCTCGAGCGCCCGCTGAAGTATCTGATGCCCACGGTACGAGAAGAGACTGTTTATGCGGACGCTTATGAAAAACGATGACAGTTGTGGCGTTTATAAATAAAAATGACCTGTGTCAGTGTGTTTTGTAAAATTGACATGCGCTTTCTCATTAATAAATCGACAACAAAAAGTAAACAAAATTGAATATGTTGATGTTGGTCAATTTATTAGAGGACACGTTAACTGTTTCATAAAATATAGCTGGTTATGTTTTTGTAGTGCGTTATGTTGTCGGTAGGTGGCAGGAGAGTAAAGTTTCTGCTTTTTATTGTTACTGAATTATAATGCATTTGTTATAATAACAGTTAATACTTAAAAATATTCAACAACACAAATATAACTATGGGAATAAGACTGTTACATATTTCATATCTTCAGTGCAATCCTATTTTGCCTAGATTTGTAAAATGTGTTTTATTTATCAAACATCTTCTTGATGTTTCATGCTGAGATGCTTTTTAAACGGTATTGAAGAAGTTTGCATAAATATATATGCAAAAAATATATACATATATATATATACACATACACAATGGTGTATTAGCTATTGTATTGGCCATTGTATTAACCAACATTTGAAATGCGTATGACAGCCTGCCCCAAAACCAAGTGACACAATTTGAGTAGATAAGTAGTGTTTTTCAATACTCGTGTCTAAATGCTGCCACCCACGCTAGCTGCTGCCACCCCTGCCAAGAAGTGCTGACCCTAAGCTGAAACCTTTCAGATTTCACCTCAGAGATCCACTTTGTGTGTTGTGTTATGTTGTGTTGTGTTGTGTGAGAGCGAGAGGTTGTCTTTGTCTGGTAATATATGTAAATATCCGCACAGCACAGATGGCTTGTCTGCTCTTCCTTTCACACATTCTCTCTCTCTCAATGGTATTCAGTTTCTGCTAATGCCACTGCCACTTTAAACCCACTTCAGCCCTTAAATCTCTTAATTTGTGGCTTTAGCACAAAGTACTGCTCCCATTGCAGTATCTATAACTGTCTCTTAGTCTCTAGAGAGATGAATGTGCTGTTATTATAGTTGAATGCAAATGTTTCTGCAGGCTTACAGACGGATTATGTCACAAACAAATACCACTGCGCACCAAATGCAGTCTAAAAACAAAATATGGGAATATGATGGCTTCTTCTTTATTAAACTTAAAAAAAACACAATATTTTCATGTGGTGTCGCAATGCTCCCACGTGTAGCCTATCAACAGTCGATGTTGTTTTAATGTTCTGCTGTGCTTCTAGGTTCTGAAAGAGAGAGTGGGTGAGAGGCATAGAGAGAAAGAGAGAGGATGGAAAGGAAACAGAGAGAAAGAGGGAGGGACAGAGGAGAGGAGAGATAGCAGTCAGAGGAGAGATGTAGTACAGATTGTGCACCTGACTGAGAGAGGATACAAGAAAAGGATACAGTGCATTTTTTGACCTCATATTAGGACTGCCCAAGATGCAAAGAAATAAATGGAATTGAAAAAGTGACAAGAAGTAAAAGAAGACAAATTGGATGAGAGGTAAAATTCAATTTTAAGCCAGATGAAGAAAAAAGATGAAACGTGTATACTGAAGTGCTGTTGAGAAATATCCAGCCCTTTATTGAAGAGAGTGCTAAAGAGCCCGAGGGACAGGGTGACATCCCAAACTGATGGGCTGCGAAACGTGATCACAGCATCGCCAAACTTAACCATCAGGGTGACAAGAATGCATCATTCCAAACTACAGTATCCGAACTCTGCTGAACATGCAGTGGTCTTTAAATCTGAAACTCGGAGGAAAATAGTGTGAATACTGCAGAAGGCATTGCTATAGTAGTTCTGATCTTAAGAAGCAGCAGTCGTCATTTCATCCGAACCAGACGCCAGGACACTTTGAACCTCGGACAGCATAACCTGGAACTGACAGAAATCTCACCCAGGGGTCCTTAATTGCCTCGATCTCCACTCTATCAGGCGCTCCCTTTATTGCTTCATGTGATGGATGTTTGAGGATCAGTCACTATGCCAGTGATGAAAGGGCTTCTGGCCCCTCAGAACACCTTTCTTGACACCATTGCCAAGCGTTTTGATGGCACACGTGAGTATTTCAGATAATTTGGTCTGGGAGTAAAGAATAGACCTTGTACTGCTTTACACTATACATTTCTTCAAAGTAAAAGGTTTTTTCATAGAAGGTAAAAAATAGGGGAAAGGGGGTTGGAAAAAAGGGTTCTTGCAGTGATGCTATAGAAAAACCATTTTGGTTCACAAAGAGCCGTTCAGTCAAAGGTTCTTAAAAGATCCATCTCTTTCTAACCTTTTTAAAAAAGTTTATACACTACAAAGCGCTTTGTGTTAAATGTTCTTTATAAAAGCATTTTGTGACCCTTGACTACAAAATTAAACTTAAAAAAATGTACCTAATAATGATAAAAAAACATTAGGATATTAAGTAAAGATCATGTTCCATTGAACATTTTTTACCATAAATATAGCAAACATTTATTTATCATTGATCATATGTGTTGCGAAGGACTTCAGTTGGACAACTTTAAAGGTGTGTTTTTGAATAATTAAATTTTTGGCACCCTCAGATTCCAGATTTTTAAATTGTTGTATAGTTGACCAAATATTGTCATATCCTAACAAACCATACATCTATGGAAAACTTATTCAACTTTCAGATTTCTAAAAATTGACTGGTTTTGTGGTCCAGGGTCACTTATGAAAAGTCCAACAAAGAACCTTCCCAGCAAGCATTTTTTGGCTAAATCAAGGCAAAATCTGGGCTGTCAGTGAAAGTCTAATAGACGTCTAACCATAGCCCAAGAATAGATGATGCATATACACTGCAAAAAATGACTTTCTTACTTAGTATTTTTGTCTTGTTTTCAATAGAAATATCTAAAAATTCTTAAATTAAGGTGTTTTTTCTTGATGAGCAAAACGACCTAAGTAAATAAGTCTAGTTTAAGACAAATAATATACAATTTAAGTGAAATTGTCCTTAAAACAAGCAAAATTATCTGCCAATGGGGTGAGAAAAAAATTGTTAAATAAGATTTCTTTTTTCTGAAACACTTAATTCAAGTAAATTTTCTCACCCCATTGGCAGATATTTTTTGCTTGTTTTAAGCATAAATTCACTTAAATTGTATATTTCTTGTCTAAAAACGAGTATTATTTTCTTATGTCATTTTGCTCTTCAAGAAAATACATCTTGATTTAAGAATTTTTAGATATTTCTACTGAAAACAAGACAAAAATACTAGGTAAGAAAGTCATTTTTTGCAGTGTACGCTTAGAACATGTAAAAGAAATGAAAGGAAACACCTGCTGAACTGTTACATAATGAAATATTGTACATCTCGCAAGTTATTTTGGCAAAAACTGCATGTTACCAAATTCAAGATTATTTAGGGTAGAAGTGGGTTACTCATATAGCCGGACTATATTGAGTCTATAGTTAGCCTTGGTTATTGCTTGCTTTATTTTTAAGAGTGCATAAAAGAAATCAAATTAGCAGTTTGTAATGTTTCAGGTTTATATTTGTGACCCAGACTGTGAAAACCCATCTAAAGTGTTTTTTCTATTGATTTACGGTTTTCTACATAAAGTCATCCTATATAATGTAAAGAACATTTTGTGAAAATATAACCTTAATATTGACTGAGTAAGTCAAAGTGAAATCTCAAAATTAGATTGAGACATGAGCCTGGATTTCACAGACACGGTCACATTTATTGAGATTTTTTGTGACATAACAGCCTAATTCTGAATTAATGAGTTATTTTATGAGCATATTTCATTGTGCGTGTATACAGTAGCTATTCTCATGACTAAGTTTATAAAGCAAGGAAATGTATCTAAAGATGCGTACACTCTAAAAAACAAACGGTGCTATATAGCACCAAAACAGTTGCTTTGGATCGTAACGATAGAAGAACCATTTTTAGTGCCATATAGCACCGGTGAAGAACCAGTGAAGCACCAGTGAAGCACCAGTGAAGCACCTGTGTAGAACCATATAGTGCTATGTAGAACCATATGTGGTGCTATATGGCCCCTATATGGTTCTACACTGGTGCTTCACTGGTGCTTCACTGGTGCTTCACTGGTTCTTCACCGGTGCTATATGGCACTAAAATGGTTCTTCTATCGTTACGATCCAAAGCAATTGTTTTGGTGCTATATAGCACCGTTTGTTTTTTTAGAGTGTATCTAAAGATGCTGCCTTGGATAAAAAGTGAAATTTTGACACTCTGTGGTTAAGAAGAGTGATCGTGATCTGTTTGTATCCTCCTATGGGAATTTTTATAATCACATACATTATGTCAGAATATGTTTATCTGAACATCTTGTGTTCTGAAACTAGTGGAGACCTCTTGCTGCGTGTGTTTAAATCATAGTTGAATTGATTGTTTGTGTGTGAGTGCATAGAAAAGCTGCTTGTAAAGACCCATAAGTGTTATTCATTATAAGAACACAGCTCACTGTTCAGTAGCGTAGGAGTTTAACTGTGTAATTCGGTTCAAGTACAGTGAAAAGGCAAAGATTGAGAGGGATTGTTTGCCCCTGTACCTGCCATGATATCTGCTTAGAGAACTCAGAGTACTGAAGCTTGTGATGACTAAGCCATGAGTTTGTTCAAGCTGCATTTTGTTGCAAATTGAAAGTCATTAGCAAAATAAAGACTGATCTGTTAATACTGCTCATTAGATACATTGTGTTATTTAGCACTGTATCGTGAATCTTTATTTTACATTTGGTGGATACTTAAATTCAATGTGTCTTGTATATTTGTTTTGCTTGTGGGAATCAATCTTATCTCTCTTGACAATGCTAGCAAGATGCAATTGACCTACAGGAACCTGTATGGATCTGTTCCATACAGGTTTTGTTCTAACAAGAGCTTACTGCCTTTCAACCAGCCCTGATATCACATGTCATACAGTATGTAGCATCTGGTGTAAGTCCGCTTCCTGATTGGTCTTTAAGGAGACTGCTAATTGGCTCTCTGGAGAGTTTGTTTTTCACCTTTTCACCAGTCGTCTGTGATGAGCCTATTAAAACAAACCAAAGAAATACATGCTAGTGACAGCGGCAACACAACAACTGCTAATGGTAATGCAGTAATAACATTGTCTGAAATCGTCGTATCTTGAATCTCCCCTACAGGTAGCTGCGTTTGCTTTTGTTCTTGATGAATCATTGTTGCTTTTAGACAGCCATAAGATCAAATGGAAACTTTTTTCTTGGAAACAAGAGTCATTCTACGAAACGGGTGCCATTTGGGTCAGCAATGTTTGATGAGATGCAAAAGTCACAAAGGATGTCCTAAAGTGTGTTTTTAAAGCTTAAAGTTATTTATTAAAGTGTCCTTATTAATATGATATGTGACAAAATACGATTCTTAAATATTAATATACTATTTTTATAATTTTTTCATAAGTACATACACATTTACAAATGTCCGTTTTGACCAACAAGAAATTTGCATCTAAAATATGACCAAATAAGTTTTTTACACATTTATTGTTTTCAGAAGGAAATAAGATAAATGTATTCAAAATATATTTTCTGTAAATATTTAAATAAACCTTATTTTTTGTTTGACTTACCACCCCATCACATCAGCTTGTTTTGTCTATAAATAATGAACTACTGCTTTAAATTACATCACAAATTGGAAATAATATAATTTTAGCCTTGAGGTCATCAAAAACAAAAGCAGACGAGTACTGACATTTTATAAACTGATGTTTATTTGTTGCTTTTATATGATCTATCAAACTCAAACCAACCACTCCATTACGCAAATTGATATAATCTTAAAATATGATTTTTTTTACATTATTAATGCAGAGAAAGTTATATTTCAGATGGAATGCATGCATGCTAGTTGAGGAACTTGACCACATTAAAGATCTACAGCCATTTGGATGACATTTACCACCATGTCACATGTATTATTGTAACATGGTGGCAATTATCTGACTAAGTAGACGTTATCTGACTAAGCTTGCACTATTTAATGTGCATGTCTGGTGTACGATACCCCCGAGTTGCTACGTAACGTTTCTCATCCGGTGTGCGACCCCCTTAAGTCTCATTAGGCATGCCTTTTTGATTTTGATGTCACACTGATAAATCCCCGCCCATTGCCACTGAATGACACTCCTGCATTGCCATAGTTTCTCTCTTCAGTGAGTTGTAAATTGTTTGCCATTTTCTCAGCCCTTCTCTGTGAAACTAGATATATTTTAGCCGAAATCACTCACTTTCTCTTTTGTTAAGGGAGTTGGGAGCAGTAGCTAATTTGAATTTAAAGGTACACACATGAAAACAGCGTGTTTTTGCTTCATCCCAAATAGGGGAGTTTTGGTCACATGCTATAACAAATAATCTGTGGGGTATTTTAAGCTGAAACTTTACAGACACATTTTAGACACCCCTAAGACTTATATTACATCTTGTAAAAATTTACACTGTAAAAATACTTTGCTGCCTTAAAATCTCTGTTGACATGACTTGTAAATCTGAGTTGATTTAACAAAAAATTTTAAGGCAGCAAAGTATTTTTTTACAGTGTACATAATATGTGCCCTTTAATGTTTCCCATTGTAAAGTTTAAAACCGGCATTTCATATAGAGAAATATTTTGTTCATACAGACTGATCTCAAGGAAATTCGTGTTATAGTCACGCAAAATTGTATTAATTTATTTGTGTCCATGGCATGAAATTCAACTTTTTTGTCTTTTTCGTGACACTTGCACAAATTTCTATAAATAGTTTCTCGTGTCCGTGGCACAGATTTCTTTTTAGTTTCATTTTATGTACTGTTTTCTCGTTGTTTTTTCCCATTTTCTTACCATTGTCGCTTGGGTGTTGGGGTTACAATTACTTTCTGTTACATTTTTAGACATCCTAACCCAAACCCCAATTCTAACCCCAACTCCAGATGAGAATAGTTTAAAAGTGGAAGAAAATCATATAGAAACCAAAACATAAAATTACATCCTAACCCAAACCCCAAATCTAACCCCAACCCCAAGCGACAATGATTTAAAATAGGAAAAAAATGAAAAAACAATAGATAAAATGACACAAAAAGAAAGTCGTGCCACGGACACGAGAAACAATTTATAAAAATTCGAAAAAGATATTTGTGCTCAAGGCACAATAGCTGAATTTCGTGCCACACAAATAAATTAATACAATTTTGCATGACTATAACACGACTTTCCATGATGTCGTGCGTTCATACCACCCTGTCACAGTAAACGACACCATCACATCACCCTGCCACAGGATCATTTTGTTTAAAGTTTATGGAAAGGATATGAAATGTTATATAAATTAAGGTTCTTGTTGTATGGACTAAATACCATATCAGTTGAATCAGTTTTTTTTTATTAAAAATATAAGAACAATTCAAATAAATTAAATTACAGACTTTTTATTAAGTGTTTCCAAAAAAATTACATTTTACTGTTAGGAAAACATTAGATATAAAAATCTATTTCTTGTTTCTTGTCTCACGACATATAAAAATATAAATCAGAAAAAAATAGTATAAACCAATATATAAGTGACATTCTAATGCAAGCACCAAATCTAACGCTAAACCGAAGATATAATAGTTTAAAAATAGGAAAAAGCAGAGTAACCAATACGTGATAATCACACGAAAACAGGAATCCGTTATTCGATCACAAAAAAAGAATCAAAAAATTATGTGACTATATCACAAAACTGAGACTGGGTAGCAGATATTGTCTGTAGCAGGGTGGTTCAAGAAAACCTTGTTTTAAAAACATGATATTAATTAGGATTGTGTGCCTGAGGTGAGAAAATCTGTTTTCTTGGAGGATTAGCATATTGTTCAATTTGTATGTTATTAAAAAAAAAGTGTTCTTAATGAAAATGTTGAAAATTCTAAAGTGGAAATGGCACCCGTTTCACAAATCAAATCAAGAAACACATGAGAAATCTACAGTTAAATTCATTAAAGACCAAGTTATTTAGACTGCACTGTCAACACACAGTACTGTGCAGCTCTGTTCTCTTACTGTACTGCATGTAAATTGTTTCATGTTTTATTTTTACTAAGGACATTGTGTCAGTAAGAGCAGCCTGTGAGCAATAAAGCGTTTCACTGAGATGGAACGTGAAATTAAAATCTCAATCTCACCCTGTGAATGCTCTTCAACCAAAGTAATGTCCTTAACTCTTTGCACAGCCAATCATATGAATCATTCAACCTGCTGTTCTGAGAGACAGATTTTCACACCATGAAATGTCACGCTGACCATTTGCTCTATCACTTTTAGAAACGACCTCCTAATATCGTGTCACACCGTCCCCAGCATCACTAAAATAAGTGTCAGTATGTGCATGTGTGAGTGACAGACATGACGCCTAACGTGTACTTTATCAAAAATTGGGATTTTAACAGAGTGATGTTTTTCAGCGTGTGCCTTTTTAAAACTGTTATTACTGTAATTTAGCAATATCACAGATTGTGCTATGTTCTGAATTCCAGCATGGCTGTAATTTGACCTCATGTTTACTTGCTTTCCATTGACTCACCTTAGACTGAATAGGCGTTTTTGTTTAATCATCCTTTGAGTATGCTATAACGCTATTAAACCAATTATGTATATTATGTCTATTGCGAAAAAATCTGATTCAGTAATTCAGTTAAATGCAGAATTTGCACAAAACCAAAGGGCTACATTTCACATTTTTAAAAAGAGGCATTTTAAAGGTTTTTGATGATTATTCAGTTGCATTCAAACCCAGAGAAAATATTTTACTCATAATGTGGATGGATGAGTTAATTTGTGTCACATATTTTCAGGTAACCTTGAGACTCTCTGTCTATTCGTGTACTGTATGTACAGTTGGTTAACCATACAATATAGCATCCTAGTTGGTGTTACCTTAGCAATGAAATTCTTGAGCCGCATATTGTCTAGCATTTTTAGCAGCTTTGCTTCGGCAATTACGGTCTAGCTTAACAAGTGTCGTACAGTATTTTCCATTGTTGTGTTTGGGTGTACTGTGTGTACATTAGTCACTTGAAAAATGCGCAAATGTCAGATCAAGTATTTTAACAATCCTATTTCGTCTACATTTTCCTATCGATCACAATAAAATGAACTTGTTTTCACGATCCCTTTTAAAAATAAACCATAGTCACAGTTTCCTGGAAACCTCAGCCACAGAAATAAGCACATTGACATATGTTTTTTTCCTTTTTATATATTTCCATAGCAACTGGATACCAAGAACATCTTGTCTTAATACCACAGCATGTAATAATAGTCTTTGTGTTTGTCTGTCAGTACAGTATCATCTCACTATATTTGAAAGCTAATACTGTCAAAACAATTGGCTGTTGTGACATTAACAGTTGTTCTTGGAGGAACCCACAACATTAACAGTTGTGTGTATTTGAATGCACTGGTTGGGAGAGATATGCCCACTAAACACACAGTTCATGCACATCGTAAAACTAGTTTATCTTTATCATTTACTTTTTCACTTTATAAGGATGAATTATCTTATATATACAGTAATATCCAATGTTGTCAACAAAATTTCAGTTAGAAATGCTAAAGAACTAAAAAGGTAGCTGAAGCAAAATATTATAAAAAAAGTATATATTTTTTAATTATTATAATCTCCTTTTTGTTTTTATTTGTTGAAACGTTCTTTTGGTGTAAATAATTATTTTAAAGGGAAATGTTTCAATACAAAGCCAAATGCTTTGATATAGTTTTATTTTTTTATAGTTTTTTTTTAATATATTGCTACTGTATACATTCTAAAAATAGCACAGTGCTAAATAGCACTAAAAGTGGTTCACTGGCTCGTAATCATAGAGAAACCATTTTAAGTGCTTTATACTGTAGCACCTATGTAGCACCTGTGTAGAACCATATTGTGCTATATAGAACCATAGTGGGGCTATATCACCCCCGGATGGTTCTTTATAGGTGCTATATAGGACTAAAAATGGTTTCCCTATGATTTTGAGCTTTTAGTGCTATTTAGCACTTTTTTTTAGAGTGTAGCTCAGTGGTAGAGCATTGCATTAGCAGTGCAAAAGTAATGGTTTCGAACCCAGAGGATTCACATAAAAAAGTATACCTTTTAATGCAATGCTTTTTCGATAAAAGCATCTGCCAATTGCATAAATGCAAATAGTTTTAGATCTACAGTAGCATATCCAACCACAGGTCAGCTTTCCAAAATTATAGTAGGCATACCTACCAAATAATTATTTAAATTAGGAAAAATGTTATGGACCCTGGACCACAAAACTAGTCATACACTCTAAAAACAAATGGTGCTATAAAACACCATAAGTGGTTCTTTGCTCGTAATCATAGAAGAACCGTTTTTAGTGCCATATAGCACCGGTGAAGCACCTGTGTAGAACCATATGGGGGCCATATAGCACCACTATAGCACCAAATATGGTTCTACATGGGACTATGTGGCTCTACACAGGTGCTTCACTGGTGCTATATGGCACTAAAAACGGTTCTTCTATGATTACGAGCAAAGAACCACTTTTATAGCACCATTTTTTTTTTTTTAGAGTGTACAGGGGTCACATTGTAGCAATAGCCAACAATACATTGTATAGGTCAAAATTATCGATTTTAATGCCAAAAACCATTGGCATATTAAGTAAAGATCATTTTCCATGAAGATATTTTGTAAATTTTCTTACGTAAAATATATCAAAAAATGTATTTCTCATTAGTAATATGTATTGCTAAGGAATTTAAAGATGTTTTTCTAAATATAAATTTTTTGCACCCTCAGAATTGCACCCTAAATTTAAAAAATTGACCCTTATGACTGGTTTTGTGGTCCAGGGAATGGAATGCATATGCATGAGCTAAAGCCTGAATAGTTTTTGTGCCGCCACTGGGTTCTGTTTAAAATAATAAAAACAGGTGTTTTTTATACTGCAATGTCTGAATTTGACCTTTTTTGGGCTTGATGTGGCTCTACGGGATGATAATAGGCATGCTTTTGTTTTTATTTCTAGAGTAACACGCAACATTCCTACTATCTTATCTGATACCATAGACAGATTTCAGCCGGTGATAATGATAAACACTAAACATGGTCAGACATACAAATTGATCTGAATATTTATATATCAGTTTATTCCTGCACAAGCAACATCAAGGTCATGGGTTCGACCGATCGCAAACTAATAAACTGCACCTTGAATGTACCTAATGCACACAGAAATACTTAAAGCTAAAAAAAACTCAAAGCATCTGTGTTAAAAGCATTCGCCCACAGTCAGTTAAGTGTACGAAATACGAGCCGCCCAAAACATTTTATTTGCTCATTTGGGAACATAAATTGCTTCATTCTCTATTACAGTCATTTATTTGTTTGTTCTTTAAATGAGTAGCACAGACACAGGCTCTCCCTGCGGGGTGTGCTGTGTACAGAGGTTCATGTTGAGACCGGCGGATCAGGGATCACTTCATTTAGTTTCTGCAACCTATTGATTCATCCACAAAGAAAGAGAAAATAGAGATGGGGTGAACAATTGAACAGATGGATGGATGAAATATATTGTGGGAGACATTAATTAGGGTGATGTGTAATATGTAATATGATACTGGTCACTTGCATGTTTTGCCTTGTTTAGTGATGGATTTCCATAAGGATGCAATTATCAAAAGGGAAAAAAATGAAATGAAAATCATTTACTCACCCTCATGTTGTTGTAAACCAGTGTAAGTTTCTTTCTACTGACAAAGGTGAGTAAATGATGACAGAATTGTCATTTTTGGGTGAACTATCCCTTTAATCTATTAAATGACTGACCGAACGGAGTCTGGGATGACTGTAACAATATCAATTTTGTGTTTAAAGAGAGGAGGATTAGGTCATTTTATAGTGATTTATTGTGTTGGGAGCTGTTTAATTGTGACCAATTGACTGATGGGAGTGTGGGCTGCCAGCTTCTGGTCCAATTAGTTAAGATTGATATATTTAGAAGGAGCCTCAGGCCACCATAAGACTCTACTGTATAACATATAGAGTACACAGACACCCACAGTCAATCTTATATAATCTCTCCCCCTGCACAACTTAGGTGAAACGAATAACACGTTGCCATGGAAACTGTACACAGTTCCTTTAGTTTTTAACCAGTGATCCAAAGCATTAGGAATAAAACAGGAAGCCTATAATTAGCATGTTAATGAGTCTTACTAAAAGAGAGAGAGAGAGAGGGAGGGAGAGGAAGAGCACTGTAAAAAATCCAACTCCGAAATGTTCTCAGAACAAAGCAATAAAGTAAGACGAACAAAGATTTTCGTGGGGGGTCAGTTTATTATTTTGTGTATATTGAATAGGACTAGTCTGAACACTTTCTTAACAATGTTACATTAAACAAAGGTTTGAAAGTTCCCAGCGTGCACTTTGGCAATTTGGTGGTCGTTTTTTTAAGCTCTTTTACTGTTTGCTGGCTTTATTTATGCTATTGTTGTTGTTGAGTTCATTCTTATGATTTGCATATAAATACCACGCCAAATTCCAGTTTTGCGTTTATATAACATGGAAGTCCTTCCCGTTCACTTAATACAGCACATCTTTTCATGTCGTTTCATACACTCACCTAAATTATTATTAGGAACACCATACTAATACTGTGTTTGACCCCCTTTCGCCTTCAGAACTGCCTTAATTCTACGTGGCATTGATTCAACAAGGTGCTGAAAGCAATGTTGGCCCATATTGATATGATAGCATCTTGCAGTTGATGAAGATTTGTGGGATGCACATCCAGGGCACGAAGCTCCCGTTCCACCACATCCCAAATATGCTCTATTGGGTTGAGATCTGGTGACTGTGGGGGGCATTTTAGTACAGTGAACTCATTGTCATGTTCAAGAAACCAATTTGAAATGATTCGAGCTTTGTGACATGGTGCATTATCCTGCTGGAAGTAGCCATCAGAGGATGGGTACATGGTGGTCATAAAGGGATGGACATGGTCAGAAACAATGCTCAGCTAGGCCGTGTTATTTAAACGATGCCCAGTTGGCACTAAGGGACCTAAAGTGTGCCAAGAAAACATCCCTCACACCATTACACCACCACCACCAGCCTGCACAGTGGTAACAAGGCATGATGGATCCATGTTCTCATTCTGTTTACGCCAAATTCTGACTCTGAATGTCTCAACAGAAATCGAGACTCATCAGACCAGGCAACATTTTTCCAGTCTTCAACTGTCCAATTTTGGTGAGCCTGTGCGAATTGTAGCCTCTTTTTCCTATTTGTAGTGGAGATGAGTGGTACCCGGTGGGGTCTTCTGCTGTTGTAGCCCATCCGCCTCAAGGTTGTGCGTGTTGTGGCTTCACAAATGCTTTGCTGCATACCTCGGTCGTAACGAGTGGTTATTTCAGTCAAAGTTGCTCTTCTATCAGCTTGAATCAGTCGGCCCATTCTCCTCTGACCTCTAGCATTAACAAGGCATTTTCGCCCACAGGACTGCCGCATACTGGATGTGTTTTCCCTTTTCACACCATTCTTTGTAAACCCTAGAAATGGTTGTGTGTGAAAATCCCAGTAACTGAGCATATTGTGAAATACTCAGACTGGCCTGTCTGGTACCAACAACCATGCCACGCTCAAAATTGCTTAAATAACCTTTCTTTCCATTCTGACATTCAGTTTGGAGTTCAGGAGATTGTCTTGACCAGGACCACACCCCCCTAAATGCGTTGAAGAAATTGCCATGCAATTGGTTGATTATATAATTGCATTAATGAGAAATTGAACAGGTGTTCCTAATAATCCTTTAGCTGAGTGTATATGAAGAGTTTGGTTCCAAAACGCAATAAATCAATTTTGACAAAATTCGGAAAAAATGTGTTTTCTATACCAAGAAAGTGACAAGATGAAAACTACTATTTTTTGTTACACAATTTCATATAGCATCTTTAGGTTATAAAAACATAAAAAATTCAAATCCATAACTTGATTTTCAAAGATTTATTATAAAAACAAATTATTTTTTCCAAAAAATGCAATAAAGGTTTTTTTTCAAAATTCTATAAATCTATTCAATCAATGTATAAATGTGCATTAATTTTTGTCATTTTATATTCATTTAGTTGAACAGTTGTACACACTGATTAAAAAAAATAAACATTAATGGCATTAATCAAAACTTTGTCATATTAGGAACACTGTCATTGCTGCGCGGTTATACTTGATGTCGTCGCTTAACATTTTTCACAGCGATCAGCTTTGATTCTCATTGACTTTGAGTAAAATTATGGAAAGTTTTTCAAAAGAAAATGTGTTAGCACGAGAGAAGCTAGATGCTGTCGGGAGAACAAGCGATCGTCTCCCGAGTGCCTCTCGTGTAAATTATTAGATGTTGATGACTTACGTTTCTTTCCCGTCATAGAAAACCACCACAGGTTTACCAATGCTATTAAAGTATTATTTTGTTTGTGTTTGTTTGTTGATTACGAAGTACAAAGGAAAACTAGGACTCTGTGTACTCAATGCGCCGCCATTGTTTGTTTACATTGCGGGGAATGGTGTGCTGTAATTTGTGGAGCGGATTTATTGCATTCTGTAGAAAAGGAGGAGTGGCGTTTATTGCGTTTTGGGAAAAAAGGGAGAAAGGATGACAGAATAACACAGCCGATATTGGATTTTGCATAAAATTAAGAATTTACTTTTAAATACTGACCTGATATGATACTGATTTTGGCAGTAACTAATTTTTTTCAAAAATGGCGTTTATTGCGTTTTGGAACCAAACTCTTCATATATTAAATGACATCCTAAAGCAAATCCCAAATCTAACCCCAAACTTAAGCAACATAGTTTAAAAACAGAATAAAATTGAGAAACCAATAAATTAAACGACATGAAAAGCTGTGCCATATAAGTGAACAGAAAGGACTGCCGAATCATATGCACACAAAATTTGGCTCATGTATTGCATGACTTTTCACACTGCATGCTATTTATACACATTTCATGAGAATAGGTTGTATTGTTGTTGTTATCTGCCTTCTGCATGATGTAAGTGAATGGTCTGAATTTACTACTCCTATTTTTGAAAGCAAAGTGAATGACTTGTAATAAATATTGCTTGTTAAATTTTATTTCTTTTATGTGTCTATGTTTGGTTTTTACAGACAGTAACTTCCTGCTGGGCAATGCGCAGGGGAATCGAGGCTACCCCATTGTGTACTGTTCAGATGGCTTCTGTGACCTTACCGGGTTTTCACGCACCGAGGTGATGAAGAAGACGTGCACGTGTCACTTCCTGCATGGACAGGAAACAAGTGAGAGAGTGACCCAACAGGTGGAAAAAACTTTGGAAGGACAGAGAGAGTTCCAGACAGAAGTGCGATATTACAGGAAGAATGGTTAGTTAACCACTGAGCAACTGCCAACCAAAAGCAGTGCTTTATTAAGTTTGACAAAATGAAACTGAGGGAAGTCGAAATTTTGTAATGTACTCACTCTCATGTTTCATACAGTGAAAGTAAATGGTGACCAATATCATGCAGGTATGAAACAACATGAGGGTGAAAAACAATTCCGAAATGTTCAGTTTTAGGTGAACCTGTCCTTTAATGTGTCAGCTTGGTCACATTGTGTTCTGCATGAAAGAACTGCTTTTATTTCAAATGAGAAAAAGATATTTGTATTCATGTGACACATTCTCAACTTACTCAGCGACCTGTTAATTAAAAAGCAGACTGATGGCATTTAAAAGCATTCATGGTTTACCTTCTTTGGCTCCAGGAACCCCATTCTGGTGTCTGCTGGATATCGTGCCTATTAAAAATGAAAAAGGAGAAGTGGTTCTTTTTCTCTTGTCCTTTAAAAATATCACTGACTCATATGGCAAATCGCGTCCCAGCTCCAACACAGAAGGTATGTGAGCCGATTATAATGATCTTTTTGCAGATTTAACATATGTTATTTTGATAGTTTATGTATTTTTATCAAAATTTTGTGCTATTGTGTCAGACGATGGAACTCAAAGCAGGAAGTCCGATCGAACCCATCTGAGTCAAGCTCGTGAAACAGGCCGTAGCGTTCTGTACCACCTAACCTGTCAGTTTACCAATAGAAGTAAAAGGAAACTACCAAATGTAAGTACATATGAAACTGAAACAGATATTATAATAGTATATTGTATAGTATAGTATTTATTATACAGATAGTATAATAAATAGTATTCGAAATGCTATTACATACGCTCAGGCCATATTATGACTAGGCAAATTAGGCACCAAAGCTTTTATGCCGCCGTATGTTTTCATTTGTTTCCAATGAAAAACTGAGCGACGAGAGTTGAAAAATATTAAACACTAGGGGAAAAGCTACATCAGTTCTCACACAGCCATCCAATCACAGTGGAGGAGGGGTGGGACAAACATCACAACAACCAACCGGCGCATCGTTCAACAACTGATAAACAAAGCAAAGGTATCATAGCAACCAAAGCTCTTAGATCAGTGGTTCTCAAACTGGAGGCCGTGGCCCCCTGGGGGGCCCTGAAATGGTGCCAGGTGGGCCCCGGTTTAATAACATTTTATAAAATGTATTAATTGAACATAAATTCTGTGTAATTAAATGTAAAAAAAAATAAGGCTACTAATCAATACTACATTTAATAATTTCCTATGTTTTGTTTAATTAAAATTTTTGGAATGTTTTATATCATAAATTTTCTTTGGGGTGGCCTTGAAGGGATGCAATGTATACAAGGGGGGCCGCACGCCGAAAAAGTTTGCAAACCACTGGCTTAGATGATAAAAGCTGTCAGTCGGCGTTCGCCTGACGTTTTCAGACGCTTTTAAAAGCTTTGGTGTGCACACTCCCTTACGGCTTATGGTACATTTACATTGGACGGTAGCAGTAACGCTTGATGAATGGCTTGTCTGAAGCGTGGCCAACAGCCTAGCACAGTGGCCGCATGCTCTGGTGTCCCATAAATGTGATTGGCTGGTTTTGCCTAGGTTATTTGATTGGCTGACGCACGCATTGCCACTTGAAAGTTAAGAAATGTTCAACGTCTGCTGCGAGCAACGACAGTGACGCGGCACCGACGGATCGACAATTCAATTTGGCAATGCATGACGTCACCCATTAAAAGTGAATGGGAAGTGTTAAAGCTTACGCCCATGTGTATGTACAGTTAAAGTTGCAATAAAATGGAAGTAGCAATTGTCTTATTTTCCCAATCGTGGCATACTTCCAAAGTAAAACGGCTTCTGAAATGAAAAAGGTAGGGCTGGACTTAAATTCGTCTATCAAGAATTGATTGGAAGGTAAATTATTTTTTTATTTCAATTTTATTGTGACTTTAATAAACTAATAGGATATTTTAATAACTTTTAATATCTGTGTTGATCTTCCAGTGATGCATAAAACAGCTTGTTCTCTGACCTGTCAACAATCGCATCTAATTTAATATTATTTCAGCCCTGCCTTTTCACAGCCAGTGTTAAATGTTCCTGCACGTTCTCTGAATGTTTCACACCTTTTCATACGTTTTTTCTGAATGCTACAGGTGCAGAATGAGTGAGCATTCACATCTACAGCACTTAAAATGCAATAGTAAACGTGAATCAAACACCTTTTCATTTATTGCAGGTGTCTTTAGGGATAATAACTAGGCAGACATTTAAGCAGGAGCACATCTTCAAGCATACACCAGTTTAAATGCCAAGCAAGCGATGTGTGACATCACAGCAGTCACTTCCAAAACTCCATTCACCTTTAGAAATCTGCTGGTTTTGTGAAGATGGGTGCTGAAAAGTTTTAGATCAGTGACTTTTGTTCTCTTTTGTTGTTCATGCGGTAATGCTGCAAAGCACAACTCATCTCTTTTTTTCTTATTTTTGGCAGCATGTTTTTTCACAGCCGACGCTACCAGAATACAAGGTGGCTTCGGTTCAGAAGTCCCGTTTCATCTTGCTTCATTACAGCGTGTGCAAAGCATTGTGGGATTGGTTGATCCTACTCGCAACATTCTACGTTGCCGTAACTGTCCCCTACAACGTCTGCTTCTCTGGCCCTGACAACAGTGAACATGACAACCCAGACTGTAACTCCGCCTCCAGAACCACCCTCGCCAGCGACATAGCTGTGGAGATGCTCTTCATCCTTGGTATGTGCCACAATTTGTTACAAATGACAGTGCACTAAAGCTATATGTTTGATCCGTGGGGATTTGAACCTATGACCTTGGAATTGCAAGCATTTTACAATTGTGTTAGCCAAGTCACCCATTTTTCTTTCCCTTTTCTTCTGTTTTTGCTTCATTTGCTGTTCCATTTTTAAATCGTGTTAACTTCTAAGCAGCTGTCAGGGTTCAAAATATGTTAGTGAGGTGATAATCACACCCACATCTTTTACTCACACCACCTATTTTTAAGGAGCTTTTGTGCACACACACACTCCTGGTGGAATGTGGATTTTGTACATGCCGAAATGTCTTTTCAGTAATAAGGTACAGACGCCCCACTGTGACAGTAATTTAATAAATCCAATGCCCCACACAGATGTTAAATAACTGGTTGATGGGACTAAATGTACCATGTAATTATTATTGAGGATTATGAGGGACAGGAGGCATGAATATTCATGAAAGTCCAGTATACTTCATTACAACTATGTTTTCAATATTCATATGCATGGTTAATATTTGTCTTTGATTTCAAATCAGCCTGCTTAAAGTCGACAGTACTCTGGCCAATAAAATTATAACCCTTATAACTGGTTTTGTGGTCCAGGGTCACATATGTAAGCATGTCTGTGAAATCCAGGCTAACATCTTGCTATTTATTTATGAGATTTGGAGCATTCAATTTAGATTTCACTTTAATTTCAATCTTTGACATGATCTTTATTAAAGATATCAAGGTTATTCACAGAAAATTCTATACATTATGTAAGATGATTTATTTTATGTAGAAAGCACTAGATAGGATAGGTTTCCATCTGAAGGGTCACGTATTTCTACAGCAAAATGGCTATATACGAATATTGCATGTGTTAGCTGAATGCTTACAGTGTTGATTATTTCCATAGACATCATCCTGAATTTTCGAACCACCTACGTTGGGCCCGCAGGTCAGGTGGTTTATGATTGCCGCTCCATCTGTCTGCACTATTGTACAACCTGGTTCATCCTGGATCTCATCGCTGCATTGCCATTTGACCTGCTCTATTTATTCAACATCTCAGTGGTGAGTTATTTTAAAGCTTTAAATACACAATTCAGTTTTCCCATATGGCAAGAAATATATATTTTAAAATATATTTTAAAATATACAAAAATGGCCAAAATATAAATTTGTTGAAATATATTTTGGAATATGTTTACAGAAATATATTTTTCACTGATATAATTTTTAGCCATTTTTGTATATTTTGAAATATATTTTATGGCATGGGAAAAAGTAAATACATTTTAAAGCATTAAAAAATATATTTAGCCCTCCAAGGAAATATATTCCCGTCACATTGACAGAAAAACTTTGTTTATGTTACGAACCTGTAAACACAACAGTTTTAAAAAGGTTAAAATTAAATATACGTTCGACTTCAAAAATAAACTTTATAAAAATTCACTTGTATTTACCATATATTTAGGCAAAAAAAAAAAAGTTTTTTTCCATACGAGATGTAAAATTAGAAATGTATTAGCTTGCCCTTGAAATACATTTTGATGTTAACAATTGAATATATTTTTGAATTTGGAAATATATTTAGTTTTAATGGGACACCACTTTTTTAGAGTTAAACATTTGATTTTTACAGTTTTGGAATCCATTCAGCTGATCTCCGGGTCTGGTGGTACCACTTTTAGCATAGCTTAGCATTATCCATTCAATCTGATTAGTCCATTAGCATTGCCCTCAAAAATAACCAAAGAGTTTTGATATTTTTCCTATTAAAAAATAAACTCTTCAGTAGTTACATTGTGTACTAAGACCAACGGAAAATTAAAACGGAAAACTATTTTTTAGGCAGATATGGCTAGGAACTATACTCTCATTCTGCCATATTAATCAAGGACATTGCTGCCATAATATCAGATTCAATGGATTATGCTAAGCTATGCTAAAAGTGGTAGCGCCAGATCCGGAGAAACAATATTCACTTGAGCTTAACATTCTACAAAATGTATTTAGCACATACTTAAAATATTTTTTTGCCCAGAGAAAATTTTTTTTTTTTGCCGTTTAGAAAAAAGTGTTGGTAAGCTTTCATTCTGTACCCAGCGTTTTTGTGTTTTACAGACCTCCCTCGTCCACCTTCTGAAAACAGTGCGTCTGTTGCGTCTCCTGCGATTGCTGCAGAAGCTGGATGGTTATTCTCAGTACAGCGCTGTGGTTCTTACTTTGCTTATGTCTGTGTTTGCTCTGCTGGCACACTGGCTGGCCTGCGTTTGGTATGTCATCGGGCGCCAAGAGCTTGCCAGCAATGATCCCCTAACCTGGGACATTGGTGAGTATTCTGTTGCTTTCTTCAAAGCGTTGCTCTCAACATGAAAATGAGGAAATTGCAGTTACATTGAGGCATATTTCCTTTGTTACATCATTTGATTAAATCCTTCAGTGAATTTGATGCTAAAACAGTGCCAGTATTGATTGACTGCTTACTTAATAAACATTTATGAATCTGCGCAATTCATTCTTAAAAGATCTGCCCAATGTTAGCTTCTCTCATCTGAAAATGAAACTTAGGTGACCTAATTTGTTCCTTTCTTTTCCTGTTGTTTTTTTAGGTTGGCTGCAAGAGTTGGGAAAGCGTCTGGAGACTCCTTACACCAATGGTACAGTTGGTGGGCCGTCGTTACGCAGCGCCTACATCGCTTCGCTGTACTTCACATTGAGCAGTCTGACTAGCGTTGGGTTCGGAAACGTCTGTGCCAACACAGACGCTGAGAAGATCTTCTCCATCTGCACCATGCTTATCGGGGGTGTGTTTAACAGCTCATATTTCAGACCTAATGTATAATTAGCTTGTTTTTGGAAAGTTTGCTACCTATTTGACATAATTGTGTGTCTCATTTAGGGAAAGAATGGTTTTCAATTTAAACATGTACAGTAGAACGCATTGTTCACTGAGATGATTCAGACGGTTTAATTATATGTGACATTAGTTAGCACCATTGTTCCCTCTAAGCTATGTGTTTCTGATGTCCCACGCAGAGAAACGTTCAGTGCAGAAGGCAGACTCAGAAATGATGTGAATTAGTTGGATTTCACTCTTTGTCATGACTCAAGTTAGTGTTAAAGATATCAAGGTTGTATTTTCATATAATGTAAGATGATTTTATGTAGAAAACCGTAAATCACAAAAAAACTTAAGCTGGGATTTCACAAGCAGTGTCATTTCTTTTGAGCAGGGCTAAATGTACAGGCAGCATTATATTATCAGACAGAGATTTCAAGTTTATAGTGGCATATACGTTAGCCAACAGGGATATGTACTCATTATTATATATAAATATTGGCTCTGTCACGGTATGTAACGTCCTCTTATCATCTCTCACAGCGCTGATGCATGCGGTTGTTTTTGGAAATGTGACAGCCATAATCCAGCGCATGTACTCTCGCCGTTCTCTCTATCACACGCGCATGAAGGATCTGAAAGACTTCATCCGTGTGCACCGTCTGCCCCAGCAGCTGAAACAGCGCATGCTGGAGTATTTCCAGACCACCTGGTCTGTCAACAATGGCATCAACGCCAATGAGGTGAGACCCTTCAAATGGCATGTCATGCAATGATGGCTTTTGAACTTTTGAGACATGACTGATTATTTAAACAGTGGCATGGTAGTTTAAATTGCTTTATTGTAGCTCAGCGTATGTCCCTGTAGCTCACTTGCTGGAGCAGGGCATTAGCAGCCCAAAAGGTAATGGGTTCGATCCCTGGGACCACATAGTACACTGATGAAATGTGTACCTTGTAATGCACTTTAAAGGGATAGTTCACCCAAAAATGAAAATTCTGTCATCATTTACTCACTCTCGTGTTGTTACAAACACGCATACATTTTTTTGCTCTGATGAACACAAAGAAAGATATTTAGAGAAATGTTTGTAACCAAACCATCCGTGGGCCCCATTTACTTCCATTGTAGGAAAAAGAATACTATATGTAAATGGGGCCCATGTACATTTTCCAGACTTTTCCATGTTTAAGTGCTATAAATGGGTCCCCAGTGCATCTATCAACCTAGAAAATGTGAAAAAGATCAACCTAGTAACGTAGTTTTGGTAAACCATTCTCTGCAAGCATGTGAAAAATAGGTAATTGAAATTTAGCTCCTCCTGTGATGTCAGAAGGGGATAAAACCGCCCCTTAATCTGCACTATCCAACCACGGCACTGCCATTTAGTACAGAGATCAGCTCATTTGCATTTAAAAGGACACAACCACAAACAGCACATTTTTGCTCACGCCTACAAAGTGGCAATTTTAACATGCTTTAATAAATTATCTATATGGTATCTTGAGGTATAACTTTACATATGTACTCTGGAGACACTAACACTTTATTTTACATATTAAAAAAGTCTTGTGAAATGCCCCTTTAAGTCACTTTGGATAAAAACATCTGTGAATTGTAACAAAATGTAGTAATCTGTGTGAAGTAAATACAATGTCGACACAAAAACAGTTCAAACTGGCCTGGTTTCTGCTGATCTTGCTGGTGTTTCAACACCACTAGCTGACAAGTGCCTTAACCCCCAGTGAACCTGTTTTCTGGCTAATGTTTTAGTTGAATAAAGCGCATGTTATCACAAAACATAAAAAAATCAGTACTGACAGTACTAGACTTCTGTAATAAAAGCCCTAATCACAGTGGGATAACGTACTACTATTATCAGATGAAGGACAATCCATACGCACATCTGGGTCACATCTTTCAATGGAATAATTATAGCGCTGCACGACTGCACTAATACTGAACACCGTCATTATTAGGTCAGAGCAGCAGTAATAATTGAATGGCCCACAATGAAAAGACCCATATCTGATTATAACAGATGAGAGAAGATCTTAGGTGTGTGGGATAAACAAGCGACAAGTGTGTCATGCTTCTAATGTATTCAGTGATTGAGAAACACTGAAAACACTTCAGGCAGTTCACAGGAACTCTTACACCCTTCAGTTGCTGGTAATGCATTTTTAGATCATATTGAGAGAAATCATTCTGATATCTCAAAGAGGGATTACCTCATCAAAAATGTGCAAATTCCTACATTTAAAGGTTAGGAAACCTCTGTAACACCATGACACTTTTTTAATGTTAATTTATGTATTTATTCAGTATTTCCTTTGGGAAAATAAAACATGATTTTTTAATTGCTGGGGTATTGGCATATGGAGCAAAGAAAGATTATCAGAGGGCTTTTGATTGGACATAAAGCTGTAGCGCAAAAACCCAATGAATTTGTGTTCCACTCTAGGAAAACCTACCTAAAGTCATTTTTTGTGATTTATTGCTTTCTGCATAAAATCATCCTACTTAAAGAACATTCGGTGAAAATATAACCATGATATTTGTGTTTAACAAACGTTTGTCCAACAAGATAATCTTTACAGATGAACACAACTTTTATGAAAGTCTAAATTTGTTTGTTTTTTATTCTAGTAAATGCATTAACTTGTTGGACAAATCGTGTAAGTCATGAATGTCTGAAATAAATGTGGGTGGGTGATTCTCACGAAATCCAGATTTAGAAGTGTCCAGCATCAGATTTTTCAAAAAGCCCTTGAAGGCAATTTTTTGCACATATAAGATTAAGGTCTGAACTTACTATAACCATTATTTTTAAAGGATTAAAAAAATATTTCCTATAGAATTATTTAAATTTTTAGATTATCATTATAAAAAATTATCATTACCGCAACATGATATTACATTAAATATATGCATTTACAAACTCATGTTTCGGTAATGAGAACTAAAAAGTTGTCTAGGTACTATGACAAACAAAATTTCAACTTTTATCTGGAGAGAAAAAATAAGAACTGCTTACCTGGTGGCCATATTGAGTGAAAATGTTCCTTGGGGGCTTAAACAAAGATTGAAAATTGTTGCGGAGGATGAGAAAATTGGTCTTGGACACATTTATATTCATTATTGTTGTCCCTACATTTACCAATGATCACAAAATACCACATGTTTCTTTACTGTAAATGTTTATAGTATAACATGCACTGAAGCTTTTTATTTTTTTAGATCTTTTAATTATAAATATTTCCATGTCAAAAAAAAACAAATCCAGCCATGGACACATTGCGGTAATGAATTTTTTTTCCTTAAATGTGGAAAAAACAACAAAATTGTAAGATGTCATTTGAAAACATGTGCAAAATAGTACATGAAGAGATGTTTGTAACTGTATGCTTTTTATTTTGATACTCTTACTTTGCATTTACTTTTTTTATCAAAATGTTTCATGACACCTTGTAAGTCTAATTTCGTGAGAATCACCTGCGTGGGTCCAAAACTTTTCTGGAGTAGATGCCATTTCTTGTATTCTGGTGCCTTAATGAAACAATTGCTTTTATAGCCTAAAAGCTTTGTTTACCTTGTTGTGGTCGTGCAGCAGGCAAAATTAGTAAAAACACGAAATGGAGTTTAATTTATATGGACTCCAAATGAGCCAAGTGGAATGGATTTGAGAAAGCAGCAGTCTGGAAGTCAAGGCTGCAGCTAAAATGTGGAACTGAGTATAATTTATTAGGACAGGGCTATTCAAATCTTACCCTGGAGGGCCGAGCACTACAGAGTTTAGCTCCAACCCTAATCACATTTTACATTTTCAAAATGTAATAGACCACAAACATGAGGATATAAAATCCTAGATTTAACCGTTTTGCACCTATAGTATGTGGTGTGCTATGATGTGTCAAAGACAGCACACCACACACCAACAGATTTTCTCAACTGAGTCTCGACTGTGAACACAGGAAATCATGCAAAATCTCACGAGACTTCACAATATGCATGACAGATGATATGCAGGAAGAAATTTCAATGATAGTGTTTGGAATGATTTTCACAGACAATTCAAGGGGGAAAAAAAAGAAAAGTGTTTTGTCGTTGAGACAGCGGAAAATTAGTCTGTACAAGTTCACTTTTCATCAACTTCACTTTGTGCTGCGCCATGACTGCTTCCGTGTTCCATCATCTCGCTTTCCGATGGATATTGTTTCGTTTCACGTGATAATCTCAAGAGAGTCCCCACACACATCAGAATTTCTGATCGTAAATATTAATCATGTTTAATATTTACGATTTGCGATTGGGGCGGCTCCGTTGTTCTTTCGATCAGGTTCGGACACTCTTAACACACCTCACACCAAGGTTAAATCTGATAAGATAATCTATAGAACCAGCAAGATTACCGGGACATAGCTAGGATTGTCAGAAGGGGGGAAATCGGCCCCAAATCAGCCCGATTATCTTTTGGTGTGTACCCAGCATTAGTTTATGAGACTTTTCCTTTTATCACAGACAGCGTCACTTGTTCTTTTACTTCCTGGCACCATGGGTAATGTAGTCCATCTGTTTTCTCTTTTTTTTAGCTTTTACATGACTTCCCAGACGAGCTCCGCGCAGATATCGCCATGCATCTGAACAAAGATATTCTGCAGCTTCCACTCTTCTCCTCAGCCAGTAGGGGGTGTCTGCGTTCCCTATCTTTGCACATTAAGACCTCGTTCTGTGCGCCCGGCGAGTATCTTATTCGCCATGGAGATGCCCTGCATGCTCAACACTTCGTCTGCTCGGGGTCTCTGGAGGTGCTGAAGGACGGCATGGTGCTCGCTATACTGGGTATGTTTTCTAATGCTGTCAGACAAGAATCCAATTCCAACCAACTTCCTAAAGACAAAGTAGATCCAACAATATTGGTCAATATTTTAAAAAGGTGTTATAGTCAGTACCAACTGCTGTGGTTGTCACAACTGTTTTCAACAGTTTAGTGTGAGTTTAGATTAAAGGTGTACTATGGGTTTTTAGCAGCATCTAGCAGTAATATTGTGAATTGCAACCAACCTTAATTTTCGAAATGCAATGAGAAGCTACAGTAGCTGCCACAGGACAAACATGTCATCAACGTAGGGATGAAACGCGCTCTGTAGAACAGTTTGTCCATTTAGGGCTACTGTAGAAACATGGCGCCGACTTCCATGTAAGGAGACCCGCGGTGTATGTTGATAAAACGGCTCATTCTTAGGTAATAAAAACAGTACAGTTCATTTTGTAAGTTATTTATACACCACTGATAATATAGTTCTGTATACTATATTGCATTTCTGTCAAAGATCCTTGTAAAAGTTACACATTGCACCTTTAAATTAAGGCGATGCACTCAGTTGTATTTTCTGTGGTTTGTCCTTAGTACAATTTAAGTAAGCTGTATTGTGTGGACATCCAACAAGAGGTTGACATACGCACCTGTATGATGGTTTCTGTGTAGGTAAAGGAGATCTCATTGGTGCAGACCTGCCTGGGAAAGATCAGGTGATCAAAGCTAATGCAGATGTGAAGGCTCTGACCTACTGTGACCTACAGTACATCAGTGTAAGAGCTCTTCAGGAGGTTCTTGAACTCTACCCAGAATACAGCAGCCGTTTCAATGAAGATATACACCACAACCTCACCTACAACCTTAGAGAGGTAAAGGACATGTACATGTGTGTATATATATACTGTATGAGGAGCTCAGATGCAGAGCCACTAAATGCCGTCTATGGAAAATTTGAGAAAATGATATTATTAAACGACTGCTGTCTCACAACAGGGCCAGGCCAGATTCACTCGCTCAGCCCGTCTCCCACAGGTAACACAACAGGACACCTTTAAGAGTCCTGTTCATTATTTTGATGTTTTTGTTCTTAAAATCTATTTGCCTTATTCATACAAATGCACCAGCATACTCATATTGATGAAAAAGCCACATTACATAAGCTCCCAATTAATGATCTGCCGCCACTGTGTATGTGAGACATCAGAGCTGGCAGACGGACGCTCATCTGGATGTGTCTGTAACAGGTGAATTAGCAATCTGTTCGTGGCACTGACCCTAATGTCTGAATCCTGTGCCAGCTGTCCTAATGATCAGAACAAAAACACATGCATATAAGAACACCAAATCACTGAAGAACATAATGAGACAGAACAATGACTCATTAGTGATATTAAGTGTTTTTACATTGCATAAACAGATAGATGAGGCAAAAGGGTCTCAATAGCTGGGTTCCCATCCAAACGTGAAGCAAATCTTTTTGAAATTCGCAAAAAAAGAAAAACAAAGAAATTTGAATTTGGTGCATTTCCATCAAGTTGTTTGAGAAACCACCTGAAGCGAGTGTAAAAAACCTTTTTGAGAATTAAGGGATTTTTATCGAGAATTTGCCATTTCCATCACTTGTTATGCAGTTGTCTTAGTGTTTCTCTTGAAATGTATATATCAAAAGACACACAACTGAGTCAACTGTTGATGTAAAGTAAGAGTATATTGCAGAAAAAAAATAATGTGCATGCTTCAGATCATTTGCCCCTACACGAAATTAATGAGAAATACAGACTTTAGTATTTTGGCAAATCTGAGCACAGTTTGACGCATTTAAGAGGACTGGAAATTCACAAACGTTCAAATCAAAGTGGCTTTAACTGAACAAAATTTCCTTTCTTCTCCCTCTCTCCAGGAACGCTTTGACGATTCAAAAGTGCCGTTCATTGTTGAAGACCAAGAAGAGGAACCTGGACAGGATCTGGGCAGAAAACCTCTGCTCTCTGGGTTGGGTGGTCCTTCATCACAGTCTAATCTGAGTGCCATGTTGGGCGAAGAGTTTCGACACCTCGGCATGCTTCGTCTCTGCAAATCCCCCATTCAAAGCTCCCGGGTACAAAGCCCCTCCCAACAGATGGCACTCAATGAGGACCTGTCTCTTGGTACTGTGTCTGCCCCTAGAATAGAAAAGAGCACATGCCATAGGCCAGCCAAACTTCTCATCCCTGCCCTGAACTGTGTCAGCCCACTGGACCTGAGCCCCAGGTAATACGAAACTAGAACTCATTAGGTTATTTTTACCCGTATGTTCTTTGCTGTTGCTATTTACAGTGACACTTCCTCTTTAAGAAATCTGTTTTTACACAATGCTATGAAAGTACTTTATAATGCACAGTCAACCCCAGCATTGGTATTGAGTGCAGATATTGATTATTGAAGAACCGCTGTCCTCATATCCCTTATGTAGGGTTGTTGACGGCATCGAAGACAACGAACATGCATTTCACTTCAACGTCGAGCATAGCGAACTGTCTCCTAACACAGACGTCAAAGGTAAGGTGGATGTTTTTTATATGTAAGACAATTACTTTATGATTTTGATGCAATGCAGATATATATTTTTTCAAACGTTTATGTTTTTGACTGTGTATAAACATTATGCACATAAGGGTGTAACTTATGGATGTTTTTCATCCTTTTAGACCCATTTCAGGTGGGCGCGAACCTGTTGCTTGAGACAGAGGAAGTCAGGCAGAGTCTCCGTCAACTCAATGCAGAGGTATCAGGACAAGATTAATAACAGCAAAAGAACACACATAGGATAAATATAACATCTTTTCAATCGTCATTCAAATACAACATAACTCACAATATGTTCCCGTAGCTTACTTAAAGGGACACTCCACTTTTTTTGAAAACATGCTCATTTTCCTGCTCCCCTAGAGTGAAACATTTGATTTTTACAGTTTTGGAATCGATACAGTTGATCTCCTGGTCTGGCGCTACCACTTTTAGCATAGCTTAGCATAATCCATTGAATCTGATTAGACCATTAGCATTACAGTATGTTAAAAATGACCAAAGCGTTTCTATATTTTTCCTATGAAAAACTTGACTCTTATGTTATTACATTGTGAAAAAGTACCCCCAAATTTGCCTATTGACCTACTAATCATCCCCATACTGATCGGCACCCATACTGACAAAATGTATAGCTTGAATGCACTTTAAGTTGCTTGATTAAAGCATCTGCTAAATGTAAATGTACAATATTTGATTTGATCCTATTTTCTGTTTGCAGATGAACCACCTGAACCAGGAGGTGTCTTCACTGACCAAGGAACTTCATGAAATGATGCAGTTCCTACATAACCACGTGACTCCATCTCACTTCACTTCCTCTTTCACGCCCTTCAGCTCTTTTAACTGTCACACGTCATCCAGCTGCACAAATGTGGGGTCGTCCACCGCTGATTGGTCCTCTCGGCTGAGCTATAGCACGTCTGCTGGTGCATGTTTACAACCGGAGACCTCCATAAGAGATTCTTTAGGATCCAGCCACATGTGCATTTGCGGTGGAAGCCATGCCCAGGAAAGAGGCTCTGTGTTGGGACAGGAATTGGATACAGAATTCCTCCATCAAGCATCCAACACTCACTCAACCTACTCCCATTTTTCTTGCTGCCCTGACCAGGAAAGGGTTGCTACCTTGGGTGTAGAGAGTCAGTCGATACCTTGTCAGACTTCTAAGACCACACCCAACTCACCTTATCTAAGACATCAGACTATCCATACTGGTGAGTCTCTCCTGGGCTTGGCTTCAGCTTTTCCTGACGGTGGATTGGTTCCTCAGGTTAGAAGTGGAGGTTCAACTATCACCCCTAGCAACACATTGCCTCTCTGTACCTATAGCATCCAGAGTCAATCTCATCCTTCCCTGAGCATACAGCTGACCTCTGATATAACTTGCCAGCATTCCAGGGCTTCCACTCCGATACATTCATCCGTTACACCAATCGGCCCATCACAGCCTCTCACAGCTGTCAGTTCACTAACGCATGCTGGGATTTGTAGTACAAACTTGCTGCTTTGTCCCACAGGCCCCAGACAGAATGATCTGGTGGGGTCAAGTCCTATTCATGCACATGACAACATCTTATTGTCAAGTGAAGAAAGGGAAAAACCTGGACCTGCTGAGGAGTGACTTGGCTATTGGAATCTTGAGGATGTAAGGCTAAGAAATTAGGGAAAGGAGCTCAAAAGTGCTGGAAACAGGAGTGATGCATGTATGAGCTAGTTTATGTCTTCTTCTACTGCATGGTTACTGCCTTCATTAAGGTTAAATGCAGTGCATCATGGGATCCGTGTTTTGGGTACTTCTAAGTGTGTCTGACATGTTTTCTTGTAAATGCACATTTTTTATCAGGCTCTTATGTTTAGGTTCAGTAATTTCACTTTAAAGGCAATGAAGAGGTTTTAGTTGTCAAATGTCACTTTAGTTATTTCATTGGTGTTTAACTAATCCGACTTTCTTTCGCGGCAAAACCCTCTAAGTGCATGCAAAACTCTCCACACACAAATTTTCACTGTCCTTTCTTGAATTAAGGTAAAATGATCATATATTCAGTAAATATCCTACACTCTAAAAATGCTGGGCTATTTTCTGTGTTTCTGGGTATTTTTTATATGATGGGTTGTTATTTAACCCATGCTGGATTTTTATTTAACCCAAAATGCTGGTTGTTTTAATCTATTTTTGGATTAAATATTGAAAAAAGTAATGGGGTTAATTTCAACCCAGTTGCTGGGCTCGTAGCTTTTTGACGCATTTTTTAAACTGTATTATATTCAGTAAACCTCCTAAACCGGGTAAAAGAACCTTTTGCACCATGACATATGCGCGCCATCGTTCATAATGTTAATGTTTCTTCTGTGCACTTAGAGGACTTTGCAGGAAAATCGGATTTGGGGTTTAAAGGGATAGTTCACACAAAAAGGAAAATTACTCACGCTTATGTTGTTACAAACCTGTATACATTTCTGTTCTGATGACCACAAAGGAAGATATTTTGAGGAATTTTTGTAACTAAACCATTCATGAGCCCCATTTACTTCCATAGTATTCTTTCTCCTATTATGGAAGGGAATGGGGTTGCAAGGCTTCCTTCGTGTTCACCAAAACAAAGAAATTATGCAGGTTTGTAACAACATGAGTGTGAAATTTTCATTTTTGGGTGAACAATCTCATTATTAGATTCTACCATTTCTTTATAGGCTGAGGGATTAAGAGAATTTAAAGTGAAAGTATTTGATAATACATGCCGTGCGCATTCGTCAATGTCATTATCTTATTTTTGGTGGTGGCGTTTAGTCACTTTTGCATGTCAGCTCTTTGTATATTGTATTGACAAAAACTTTACACTCCCTGATAATGCCAGTTCCAGCGGTTTGCCGCTGTGGCTTCTGATTTTTGCCCACGACCCTTGTTAAAAGATAAATCAGTACTTCACAGTTACAGTGGAAATTGTCCGCCATGAGTCATCAGCCTTGTTTTGTATTTAGGTTAAGTGTGAAATCTGTTCCCACTGTTAGTTTTTATGTTGCTCCACAGAGCATGGTTTTACATTGGCAATTTCATTGTGTAGGTTTTGTACGCTGTCCCTCAGGACTGACTCATGCATCACAAAGTGCCAGATTATTCAGTCTCTGCTCTCACGCTGCATTTCTTCAGAGCCTGATTTTAAAACTCTTAAGTTTTTACAACTTGATACTTGATGAATGTCCTTCTGTTATTATTAATTCTATTACTCAGACATTTCAAAGTGTGTTACTTTTACTAAACTTACAAAAAGCATGTATAAAACAATATAATAACAATGATATAGATTTATTTTGTTGCTGAGCATCTGATTTTTGTCTGATATTTTGGGAAAAAGAAATTTTGTTTTATGCACCATATTTATTCATATATCTTTCTCTATTATGTCCGTTCTAAGGACTTGCAAAATGGGCCTCTTTTATACTGTTGAATAAATCTTAAATTAAAAGCCTTGCAACTGTAAAAAAAATTGCCTGTTAAAAATGTAATCTTCACAGAATAAATCATAAAGTTGTTTGCCAATCATTGCTTTTTTAATGGAGTTGATTTGATTGGCCAATTACACAATAATAAGGCTGTCTGGCCCTAAATAAAAGGTTTTTGTTTTTCTCCACATTTCTTTCATGTGCCTTAATATCTCTTTTAGGTGTGCTGTTTCTATAGGCTAAAAGATACATTTGCATATTACAAAATACCACATAAAGAGCTATAGTGCTAGCTATTTACAGTACTATACTCACATATGAGATGTCAACTATACTGTATATGTTTTTCACTTTTATTTCAATCTTTGATATGGCCTTACTCAGTCAATACACAATATATCAAGGTTATATTTCACAGAAGATGATTACAATAATGTTAAAGGGATAGTTCACTTTAAAATGAAAATTCTGTCATCATTTACTCATCCTCATGTTGTTCTTAACCTGTATGAATTTCTTTTTTCTGATGAACACAAAAGAAGATATTTTGAGAAATGATGGTAAACACACAGCTGTAAGTGACCATAGACTTCCATAGTAGGAATAAAAAAATATGATGGAATTTAATGGGTAACGTCAACTGTATGCTTACCATCATTTATCAAAATATTTTCTTAGTCATTTATCACAATACTTCCAAAATATTTTTTCCTACTATGGAAGTCTATGGTCACTTACTGCTGTGTGTTTACCATCATTTCTCAAAATATCTTCTTTTGTGTTCATCAGAAAAAAGAAATTCATACAGGTTTAGAACAACATGAGGATGAGTAAATGATGACAGAATTTTCATTTTAAAGTGAACTATCCCTTTAAAAGCAATAAATCACAAAGCAATTACATTTTTGCTGGATTTTCACAGACTTGGTCATACACTCTCAGAAAAAAGGTACATAAAGGTACAAAAGTTGTCACTGGGGCATTACTTTAAAAAAAAGAAAATTTTGTACCTAAAAGGTTCATATTTGTACACGCTGGTACTTATAGTCTAGTACCTCATCTGTACTTAAATGGTAGAAATTAGGACGTTTACAATCCCAGTGACAATTAGGTACAACTTTGTACTTTTTTTCTGAAAGTGTATATGCTTAACACGTTTAACATGCACATAGTCGCTTCCATGTTGCACAAATACTGATGCTCTCTTAAGCAGATATTTCTTTAGACGCCCACTATATCTCTCTTTTTTTCTCTCACCCTTTCTCTTTCTGTCTACATCAGGGCTCCAGACACATCATTAGCCGCAGGAGGCTACCCACACACTGCTTGGTTGTGGGATAATCTTACTAACAACCTGTTATCTCTCAGCTCCTCCCCATGGACTCTGTGATGTATGTTGACATGTTGTGAAGTGTTTACAGGGCAGTTTAAACTGTAAAGACTCTGTATCTTTTCTGTGGTTTTTATTTGATATTTAGCTGGCTGATGGGGTAGAGAGTGGGTGTTGTTTTGGCCAGCACTAATCTGCTTCACAATCACTGTAGATTTTTTTTAAATATACAAAAAATTATTTAAAACATTATCAGAGGCACAAACAAAATATATTAGTTTAAGTAAATTAACAAGGAGATAAAACAACGACTTGACCCAGCAGGTATCAGGACTGAAAGGCATAATTGGTTCTAAATTTAAAGACTATATCAACTTTAAATGTAAGTTTTCAACTTTTCGCCATAGTATAATAATAATTGTCTTTGAATGTTTAACATTTTCTTAGATAATTAGTAGAAACAGTTGCCAGTGTGTCAGAGTAAACTTTTGCCCAGTTATTAATAGTAGCCTATAAAGTAGTTGTTAAGAAAATGCGAGCATATGCACATTCACCGCCTCCGCACAGTTTTAATGACACGCTGCTCTTCACATAGACCTACCACTGCGGTAATAAGGGGATATTTTTAATAAGCATTATACGAAATATCATATTTAAAGGAACAGTATGTAGGATTGTGGCCAAAACTGGTATTGCAATCACAAAACGTGTGGCTGAAACTGGTGCTGCAATCACACAGCTGGTGGCCAATATACCAAACGACAACATAAACATCAGTTGAGGGCTGCAACTCCACTTTTTAAATGACAATATCCTGGCCGGACTGCTGTTGTCAGTGATATAAGTATTTGAAATGAAAAGGATTTCTTAATGTCTAGTGACATTTCAGGGCCATTTAATGATTAATTGATATAAATTTCTTACATACTGTTCCTTTAATTACTACTATGGATGGAAACTAAATAAAGGATATCAAAAATATCAGAATCATCGCAATTCAGTTGTTTTGGGGGTCTTATATTTTGGCGTTACTCTTCCTAAAGAAAACAACCGATTTCAACACAAATATAAAAATGAAGGGATAGTTAAAGGGATAGTTCACCCAAAAATGAAAATGTTGTCATAATTTACTCACTCTTATGTTGTTACAAAGACACAGAAATTTCTTTGTTCTAAAAACACGAAGGAAGATATTTTGAGAAATGTCTGTTTGTGGACCCCATTCGCTTCCATAGTAGAAAAAAAGAATACTATGGAAGTAAATGCGGTCCACAAACGGTGTGGTTACAAGCATTTCTTAAAATAACTCCTTTGTGTTCATCAGAACAAAGACATTTTTACAGGTTTGTAACAACATGAGAGTGAGAAAATGATGAGAGACTTTTCATTTTTGGGTGAACTATCCCTTTAACCCTTTAAATGAAAATTATGTCATCATTTGCTGACCCTCATGTTGTTCTAAACCTGTATGAGTTTCTTTATTCTGTTGAACACAAAAGAAGATATTTTGATATGATGGTAAGCACACAATTGATGGGTACCCATTGACTTCCATAGTAGGATAAACAAACAGGCTACCGTCAATTGTGTGCTAATTATCAATTATTAAAATATTTTCATTTGTGTTCAATAGAAATAAAAAAACTCACAGAGGTTTCGATCAAAATGAGGGTGATGACAGAATTTTCATTTTTGGGTGAACTATCCCTTTAAATTGTCAATTAATACGCGTGTAGCGCCCCAGCTTGGTGAAAACTGCTTAGTACATGATACTGAATTACACTTGAGGCTGTTTTGACATTTTCCATCACAAGTCACTTAACATTTGAATTCGTCTTGTTTCGTTTTGTATAGTTTTTAATATCTTCATGTCTAGAAATGACTGCATTTACATTGAAATTAAAATAATATTTAAAATATGTTTGTTGTAATAATGTTGTTATTTTGCCGGGAGTCAATAAAGTAAAATATAAAAAACATAATATTTTTTTTAATTGATGAAATTAATAACGAAAATTTTTAATAAAGGCAAACGTACGGATAAGTACAAATCAAAGCATTTGATTTCACAATTATTAACATTTATTATCTCTTAAAACCAATTAAATATTGTAAACAAGTCACTTATCCGTTAACACTGATTGTAGGAAAACCTTTTTTTTTCTTTTAGATTAAACTTTATTGTCATTGTGCATAGTACAACAGATAGCACTGTAAAATACAATGAGCGTCTAATCAGAAGTATGGCTCGTTTCACTTAATTATTAAACGATAATCGGTTTGGTACCTAATAAAAGGGTAAAGAAAGGTCCCTAGTCTAAATGAACATTAACTGTAATACATTTATTGGCCAACACCACGCCTGTCAAAACAAGCACCGCCTCGTCGGAAGAAGGTGGATCACGGAAGTTCATTCCTCAAAGCGGAAGTGAAGGCCAAGGCCCGTCGACTGGAGACGCTTCGGACTGTTGGAGGGGAATTTTATCTGAGACTGTCAACCAGAGATTTGAGAGAGAACGAGAACGTCTGTCGCATCCCAATCTTAAGGTAACCGCTGCCTGGCTTTGATGTCGGTATGATTGAGGTTAATGTCAGCTGATCGATGTTTACTGATACTGTCAGGACTGTCAGCCGATGCTGTGCCGCTCCTCTGGATCTTTTCTCTGGACGACATAACAATATTTAAATAATTAACGCGTCTATATGCATTCATGTCTCTTTCTGTGTCCGTCAGAGTATATGACGCTTGCATTATCAAGCTTAATGAAGTAATCTTCAATGTAACGTTAACGCGTTTATTAAATAAGCACACGTACATGTATAAATATATATATGTCAGCGAGCCTCTGATTTTCTCATCAGATCCCCGATCAGCAGCTCTGAAGTTTTATCTTCAACAGCAGGGCTTTATTGTTATCATGGTTTTGTCAAATCTGACAGTTGCGATGCACGAGCATGCACATCTCTGCGACACTTTAGTTGCGTGTTACTTCTCCAAACGGAGATCTACATATTTTGTAATCATTTAACAGCTTCTCAGCTCAGCAGCAATGGCAGTATCTTATCAACCGGCTTTCAGTTGAATGTCTGTGGTCTGAGATCGTGGGTGGGACAAATCAGAAGTGAAACCCATCGGCCTTCATCAGGAAGTCGATATCTCGATTATGGCCGCATCACAGACGTCATGGCCAGACAAGTTGTTTCATTAAGTGTGGCAGACGTCATATTTGAGAAAATAAAATGTTTCAGTTTATTTTGTGTGAGGTATGCTGTGGTGGGACGACTTGAGGAGCCTTGATTGACAGGTCAGTTAGATGCGTCATCACATTGTTTGTGCGTACGTTAATATATGAACTTGCTGATTGGAATGGCCGCATTCCCTAAGAGCTCTTTACATTTAGTTTGGGTTTTTAAAATGTATATTATTATCATTAGCAGTATATTATGTAAAGAGTCATCATAAAGGCATTTATTATTTAAAGCCATAATTACACGGTGCTATATTAACAAATCTCTTAGAAAGAACTGATAAGAGAGACAAGTAATCGATCCGATTATCTCTATTGTTGGACATGTGATCTTTCCATACAAATGTACATTACATTTATGACTCTATTAGATGGATTTATCCAAAGCGACAGTGCATTACAAGCTACATATATCAGTAGGTTTGATCCCTGTGGAACGAACCCATGACCTTTTGCGCTGCTAACACATTTGAATACCTATGGATGATTTTCCAGAGTGTTAGCTGAATGTTAATCTTTGATATGGGGACGTCTTTAAATGCACTTCTGTAACTTCAATTCACCATCCTGCATAGCACATAGTGAACTTTAGTTCGGCGGAGGCACTCGATGAACACATGACCATTGAAACCTGCATTCTTCAAGCTGTTTTACAGTGTCATGATCTCATTATCTGTAAGTGCTGTGTCTTTATAGCTTGGTTAGTAGTACTGGTCATACAGACGAACATCATCTCAGTGCAGTGATATAGCCTACGTCTTATCATAAGCACCATACGTGCTGCAGCTGAATATTAAAAAGGCTGATCATTGATACTGAAATAAACTTTTAATGGGTTAAGTTTGAACCATGTTTGTTGCTTTCTTGTTTTGGCTGTGACTGCAGGTGAGCAAACAAGTACAGAATATCGCTTTGCTCTCCTGGTTCTGCTCCGTAAAGCACAGTGGCTTTTCCCAGCATGCCTTGTAACAGCTTGAGGCTTTGTATGTCATTAATAAGGCTTTGTGGAACGTCTGTTAAAACAATCAAATTAAAATTATTATTTCTCATTACGTTCTAATGATCAATGCCAAATATTGCTCCTTTATCTAATGACTCATACCGAAAATGTTTCGCTGTTAGAGGTTTGATGAAAAAAGCAGGGTGCGATCAAGGTTATTTCCACTATCAAACATTTTATGTCTCTTCTGTATTTATCATTATGATTCTTGTTATTATTATTATTATTATTATTAGGTCTCATTGATGATCGAATGTGTACAGGAATGTTAAAAATCTCTGCGCTACTTGGAAACATGTTTAGGTGGAATGTACAAACCACCTGCTGGTCTGAGTAATCCAAACCTGAACTGGAAATGAAATGTTTGAATTGATGCTCCTAAGAAAATGAAAATGAGTTTTCAGATTATTATAATGATAATTTGACTTCACTGCGCAAACAGACACACAGTTAAAGAAAGCCATTGTCTGACTGTCGCACATAAACCTAATGAGGTTTTTGTTGTTGGACACGCATAATGGCATCTGTTTGGTTGTATTATTAATGAGGGCAGCTGTGACAGCATCAGTTAACCCCCTTTAGGGTTTTGGGCAGGGCGTGGGTGTGTCACTATCTACATTGTTTGTTCTGCCAAATGGCAATGACTTCTTAGATAGACAGACTATCCTCCCTACTGAAAAATACAGTTAAGACCAGTATTAGGTGGCAGTAGCTGGTTTAAGCTGGTCCTCCCAGCCTGGCAAAACTTTAAAAAATTCAATTTAAAAAGTGACCAAAACACAGCTAGACCAGCTTGCTACACCAGCAAAAACCAAGCTCGGAGACCAGCTAAAACCAGCTCACCAGCTTATGCTGGATTTTTCAGTATGGCGGTCTGTCACACACTATCATACCCTGTGTCTTTTTTTTATTGAAAGTTTATGTCATGTTGAAGATGCGAGTGATTTTCTTCTAGCTTTTTGGAAAGCATATCCTTTTTCCCTTCCAATGAGTGATGCGTTTTTACATAAAGAGGAAGTGAGCCACGTTTATTGCTGGAATGTTGCTGACAGTGGTTTAGGGGGACACATCTCAGCATGGTGGCCTGCGCAAAAGATGACAGGAAATGAATCACACGGTGTTAATTTTGATAGTAATAGATAGAATGATTGAAGAGCTGTAGGTGAGATAACAGGAAATTATAGCGGCAGTCGGTGGAGAGATTTTCTGGAATTTGGTTTGGTGGTTGTTAAGTCATTTTGTTTCAGAATTAATGGCAGTATGCTAAGCAAAACATATGTATTAAGCTACCCTAAGTGTGAGACATGTGGTCATGTAGCTCAATTGGTACTAGGGATGGGACGATTACCTAGCCTGGTTAGCCAGACCTACATCAAGATGTAAGGTCTGGCAACTCTTCACACAAACGGCTCAATGCAAGGGGCGGGATATAAGGTTGTCCCTCAAAATGCCTCTGCACGCAATAGGATAGCGCTATGACGGATCAGAGCAACGAAGAAGGTGACGTAGTTACCGTAACCAGTCGGCAAAACTCCAAACTCATCTTTCTTGCTTAAAAAGGACTTCAGTAGGGTTTATTTGCTCTTCTCTCAAAGAAAAAAATAAGTCTAAGTCCTCCAGAGTCGCGGCCAAAGCCGCTTCAAAAGATAGCTGTTCGCCAGCAGCAGCAGCCATTCCCTGTTTTCAAGTAGGAACCGTTGCAGCTCTGTCGTCATCATGTTAAGCCCGCCCCACAGACGCTACACACGATGTGATTGGCCTGACCAAATTTTGGTTTTTGGACCGGTTAAGTGTATTGTGAGTGCCTAGACTAAACCCTGGCAGCAAATATATTTTGCGGCCGCTAGGGTGCGTCTAGATTTCTAGGCTAACGATTACCTGTTCCACGATTAACCACATTAAAATGTCCTTACAGTTAGTATTATTGTTTAAAATTTTATTATCATTACAACCGTGTTTGATAACTGTGATTTTGAAAACTTGCGGTAAATGGTGTCCAGTAGAGCCCGACCGATAAAAGGTTATGAAGGCCGATACCGATACAAATGTTTGACCGTTTTAAAATCCGATATTCCGATATATCGGCCAATATTTTCACAGAAACGCACAGCAAAACATTAACAGATTTCCCTAACATTAGTTATTTGTAGTTATTTATGAGTTTTCACTAAAATAATATAATAATCACAACATGCTAACCAAATATTCACATTTCTTTTCTACTAAGTAATAAACTGTATTACTAATAAATACTTTGATGATAGATGCAGAAAGTACAATGTGCTGTTTTAAATTCAGATTCACATCACAAAAAAAGTCACATTTATGGTCGCACATGTGCGACTGGATGTAAAATTCAGTGGCACACTCTCAAATTTTGGTGGCAGTCTGGAGCCCTGCTGCCAGCACTTAAAAAAAGTTGCCAGCCAGCGCCAGCATTTTTAAAGTTTTTCACAAAAGTTTAATGCTTTAGAGAAAATGTTATTCTTTAACCTCCTAAGACCCGAGCTTTGGTTTGTCTTTTTTCAGATTTTTTCCAGCTATTTTGGGGTTAGGAAGAACCAATAAATATAATAACCAAATATTTTCTTTGAACAGGAAACAGTGTAATTGTCCACGTTTTTGATAATTGCATTTTTGTGAAGGACTTTTGATAGAGATCAGAGCGATGATCAAAACATGCATGGGGTTCTTACTTTTTCCCCTAAGGGGTTGCTTCCGGGTGTTAGATTCGAGGCATTCTTAACCTCTGTCACATGCTTTGTGTTAGACTGAAACTCAAGACCTGATGCTGGCAGCGACATCTCCGACTCCAACCCTAAAAACACTTCCATATTACTGCTTTGATCATCCTGTAGGGCTTCACATCTAGTTAAATCTTGCAGAAATGTAGTTAAAATGTTGGTTATACTTCTGACAGCATTTTTTTTAGTAAATAATATTATATTTTAGTATATTTTGACTCCCAGCCCTAATTAGGAATGTAGGCTTCAATACTTTCTCCCACTGAGAACATGGCTCCATCCATCTATTTATTGGCATCTATCCTTTATCCTCTCTCTGGCTGTTACTGTTTGCTTGCTGCATCTTTAACAAACTGAAATAATGACTTTACTATAAGTTTCCATCTATGCTGTTCCTATTATGTCCCACAATTTTTAGCAGTTATATTATTACCGTTGTGTCTTTGACCTTTGTTGGCTCCCACAAATGTTACAAATAAACACCGTAACGGTCTGTCATAAAAGTTTTCCCTCCTGCAGTTTTATATTTTCGTGTAAAAGTTTAATAAACACATACAGTACAGCTATCGTCCATGGCTTGTTTTGTGGAGCTAAATGTGGATTTGTGTGTCACTGCGATTAACAAATATACACTTATCAAAAAATAACAGGCAGAAATTAAAGCTTGGGTCCTGATCTGTTTACAGCATCTTATCGGTCGACATGGTGTAGGTTATTAGGGATCACTGATAAGTGCAGGTTATGTAGGAAGTAGGTTATGTGACATGGCATTGTGTTATTTATTGTGTTTACTTTCATTTTGATGCTTTTAAAAGTAATTGCTGTACAGTGTGGGTGGTTGGTAATGGAGATTGTTTTGATGTGGACCGTTGTTCCTGGTACATTCGGGATAGCTGGTTAATGGATAGCGGTGTGAATGCCAGTTTTAGTTTTGTTTGTAGCCTAATGACTTAGTCTGTCCTTTTTAAGGATGTTTTATAATGAATCTATTCATGTCTGTTGTTTGGTCAGTGTGTTTTTTGTTGATAAACTTTATCCTCTTTCTTTTTTCTCCAGGTTTATTTATCCATCCATCCATCTTTCTTTCTCTTTCTTAACCTGATTTTCTCTTTCTCTCTCTCTCTCTTTTTCTCCTCCTTGATCCTGTCCTCCTCTGCGCTCAGTTGATCCTGGTTCAGGGCCTGCTACCTTCTTAGATTCAGTCAGCTTTCTTTTCTACTTTGTCCGGCCTGTCGGCATGGCGGGGCGAGGTGGACCAGCGCGGACCAACGGTGCCGCCCCCGTCGGGAACAAAATCTGTCAGTTTAAACTGGTGCTGCTGGGAGAATCTGCAGTGGGCAAGTCCAGTCTGGTGTTGCGTTTCGTCAAAGGCCAGTTTCACGAGTACCAGGAGAGCACCATTGGAGGTAAGCAACTATTTCCTAAGGCAAATTTCATAGAAACTGGAAGCTGCAAGAACAGATGTTGTCGTGCAACATATTGCTGACATTAACATATCACCCTTTCACAATTACATGTGGCCCTTTAAAAGATTGTTTTTACGATCATATCTTGTATAAGTTGTAGTGATATTATCAGTGCCCTCTGTAAGGATTTGTGGACTCTTTATGGTTTGCGGTAAGAGCGCAGGGCCAGATCAAAAGAAGAAAAGCAGGTTCTTACAGTGATCACCTGACTGCCACATGAGCTTTACTACTCTGTAAAAAACGCACACACGTTTAATAGATCTCAAAATCAAACCAGTCTGGCAGACGGTATGAATCTATACATGCTTGACTCTCATAGTAAGAAATGTTAAAAGTTTTCAGATTTAGGAAACAGGAAAAGGAAACAGTTTGGCGTCCAAGGAAAAGGAAATTATCAACAATGGGTTCTCCGTTGTATGTGTTTTGTGTGTCCCGCATGTTTATTAATGATCAATTTTAGTGGTCTTTACTGAATTGGATTATGGACAGTTGTGTAATATTTACAGATTCTACAATAACTAAAGGGTAGAAAAAATGCTGAAGAAAAGATTCGGTACAGGCAGGATACCACATGCTTGCACATGTCTGAGAATAAGGAAATCCTCAGCACTTTTTTTATATCCTAGCAGCAGATGCCATCATCCTGTCGTCAGTGTGCAGGTCAAAGGCTGCAGTGCTCAATGCGCTGGAAAATGTATGTGAGCTATAAACATGTGACCAGGGCATCTGACTCAGCACGCAGGGATTAGAAACTTGCATGGTGTTTCTTTCTCCGCATTTTTGCAAACTTCCTTTATGTGAACTTTAATCTGTATGCTAGATTGGTACTTTTTGCTGCTTTTAAAAAAATCGCCAGGTTGCCAGGGCTTTCGTATGTGGTTGCCAAGGCGTTTTAAATGCTGCTAGCTGGCAAGTTAAAATAGTCCACCCTTATATCTCTGTATTTCTGTCCCATAGCAGTATGAACAATGGGACTGGACAATTTATTCATTTTAATTTAAAGGTGCATTGTGTAAGTTTTAAAAGGATATCTTGACAGAAGTGCAATATAATATACATAATTATATTATCAGTGGTGTATAAAGACGGAACTGTATGAAAAATGAACTGTATTGTTTTTATTACCTTAGAATAAGTTAGGACTGCACGATATTGAGGGGGAAACATGCGGTACGCGTTAGGGATACCCCGTTAGGGATATTTCCGCCAAAGTTAAAAAAAATTAAATCGGGCGTCAGCCGCAAATTCACGTGAACCGCAAAATGGACAAAAAACACCATTCGCGCGTACAACGCTCAATTCACGCATTTCGCATGAGGCTCCTAACCAATCAGGAGCCTGTTTGCTGCTGTGGTGGCAGCCCCACCCGGAGTCACTCATTCAACGCTTGATATTGTCCGTAAGCAGTCACCCGGAGCTATATGACACAAGTTCTTATTTCTATAGAGGAGACAGGAATAAAAAAGACATCGCTTGGAAGAGTGTCAGTGAAGACTTTGGGCAACCTGGTACGTTGTAATACACACTTCCCTTTTGAGTAACGTGACGTTTTTTTCCCCTATAGTAAGGTTACCAAATACAAACTGGTAACTCTCTTGATAAATGCACATTCAACATCAGTCATCTTGCAAACAGACAACCGCATAGCACTTGCCCATCCCACAAAAAGCGGATTTTGCCTCTGACGCGTGTCAAATGCTTGCTTTTTCCGCATGTCTACTCCGCGCGAATGCGTTCAAACTGTTCAAGCGGCAAACTAGGCGCGGTAGACGTGATTTTGACACCTGAAATGCGGTTGGTGTAAACGCACCATTAAAGTTTACAGTATGAATTAAATATGCACGCATTCGTATGAAGTACAACAGTTCTCCAGTGAAGAGCAGAGAGTGATTTTATTAAGAGATGAATTAGGTTACTGTAGCTTACTTAAGACGTTAGAGAGATTGTTCTGTTAACGTGCACTGACGACAGGCTGCTGTGTGTGTGCACGCGTCAGGTGTACGCAGACAAGAGCAGCTGTGAGGAAAATGAACGTTTAAACTGTCAAAACTTTAAAACGCATACAAATAATAAACTTTCGGCATGAGGTTGCAATTGTCTGCGATAGATATGTGTTGTATACGCTGTTTGATGGGGATGTGAAGACGTGTCACGCTGTTAGGACCAGAGCACATCCTCATAGAAAATACACATATATCTGTAAAGGTAAAGAGAGAAATCCATGAGCAACGGGTTATAAAAATGCTTGCACTGCGTAAAAAAGCCCTTCAACTGCAGCCGCATTCAGGAGCCGTATGATGACAAAAGTAAACACAAAGAACGGTTCATGAGATCTGCAAATTTCGCGAGTCATTTAATACTGTTTTCGGCCGATCGATTGGAGCAAGTGCACTTTACTGACTGCACCTTACTTGTACTTAACTGAAATACTTGTGAAGATAACCCTTTTGAAGGGATTTATTAACATTGTGAAAGGTGTAGATAGACTATAAATAGTATAGTATAGTATATTAATAATAGACAGTGAAGGTCTATAGATTATAAATGAGTCTAGAGAAAATAAATGTGATTGTTTTGATTGATTTATGTAAAAGCAGTAAAAGTTCCTCTCTTTCTATTCCTCTCTTGCCGATTAAAAATACTTAATCCACTCATTATTTCAGATTCAAAAGTCTACTTGCTGTCCCGGTGACGAGTGACTTTAGATGTAAAAAACGCAAAGCTGTAATGTACAGTCAGCTTACATAAGAACTGTTTGATCGTTTGAGCTATAATTGCTCGTTCAGTGCAAAGGGCTTTGCATTAGCATTGCTTATTTGCTACCATCTCTTTGCTCTCTGAGCAAACATTTTGGATATAAATAGATGGTTTATTAATAGTAGTAATATACAAATGGGAGAAAGAGAGTGCAGCGGGTGGTCGTGACTTTACTACACAAAGCCGTAGTTCACTGACAGTTGGGAGAGTTTCGCATTAATTATCGTGGATGTATCACCTGCAATAAGTATGTGATTTTTTCCCAGCTTGTCAGTGAACTACGGCTTTGTGTAGTAAATGCTGCTCCACCTGAAAGCAGGTGATGGCGATTTACTACCAATCAAGGAACCGGCTGTACTGACGAGATGGGTATGACAATCGGATGCGTTTTATCGTGCAGCCCTACTAGGTAGTAATCCTGTTTGGGTTTGTAAAGTTATATGCATTTCAAGCGATCATGTTAAACATATAAATCACGTTCCGCTGGACCAATGTGTTTAAGGCACTTCTGCTTTGATGCGTGTAGCCTTCTGCAACAACACAAAACAAATGCATTAAACACATTGGTTGTCTTGACTTTTTTGTCATGTGGCAGCTACTGTAGCCTCACTATGCATTTTGAAATGGAGTGATGAGCAAGGGGCAACATTCCGCCAATATCGCCCCTTAAATAATGCAGATTTAGGGGTGGTATATTATCCCCTTCTGACATCACAAGGGGTGCCAAATTTCAATAACCTATTTTTTTACATGCTTGCAGAGAATGGATTACCAAAACTAAGTTACTGGGTTGATCTTATTCACATTTTCTAGGTTGATAGAAGCACTGGAGACCCAATTATAGCACTTAAAAATGGGAAAGTCTGATTTTCATGATATGTCTTCTTTAAATCATTACACATAAATATTTCATGTTTTCCAGTCAATGCATATTTTTCCACATTTCTCTCAATTTCTTTCACTTTGTTGTTTCCTTGTTGAATCAGCTCAGCCTTATAAAACCCAGAATTAAGGAAGTGCTCGAAGCATAACATTGATCATAACTGATACGCTTTATCTTTACGTCAAAACCATTTCTGTTTCTCTTTCCATTCTAGCTGCTTTCCTAACACAGACAGTCTGCCTGGATGATACAACAGTAAAGTTTGAGATTTGGGACACAGCCGGACAGGAACGATACCACAGCCTGGCGCCTATGTACTACAGAGGTGCTCAGGCGGCCATCGTCGTCTATGACATAACTAACACAGTAAGCATCATAAATTCAGGCGACACCAAAATTAAACCTTTTGATTCAAAATTGTCAGGTGTTTTGCAAAAGTAATCATTCACTAGATGACAGTTGTAAAAATCTCAGCAGCAGTGTGACTTGCCGTTGCACAAGCACTAATAAAGCTGACATCACAGGTTGTGTTCAACAGAAGGGGTAAGGTCTGAATAATAAGCTTTCACCTGACTGACTGTTAAGGTTAATTATTATTCTGCAGGATGCAGTCAACCTTTGCTCAAAGTCATGCAACAATCTCAGTAAAGATGCCTTTAAAAAGATTTGTTTATCTACTATAGGTTTGGTTCTTGTTTATTCAATTGTTCATCTAATTTATTTCCTAGGACACATTTACTAGAGCAAAGAACTGGGTGAAGGAACTCCAGCGTCAGGCGAGTCCCAACATAGTCATCGCTTTGGCCGGCAATAAGGCAGATCTGGCTAACAAGAGAGCTGTTGACTTTCAGGTGCGTGTGATTTGTAAGAGCCTTTGTTTCATTGTCACTATATATATGCATATAACACATCTGTATGCTGCTTTCTAGGAGGCACAGGCGTACGCAGATGACAACAGTCTACTCTTCATGGAGACTTCTGCGAAAACTGCCATGAATGTGAATGAGATTTTCATGGCTATTGGTAAGATCTCATCTTTGCTGTTATTGACACTTCATGCTTCATGCCCAGAGCAAAACACAGCACTGTGACCAGTTTAACCTGCTACAACACATTCAAACGCTGTACAGTCACGCCTTCTCATGCAAATGCTAACCAAAAATACAATTTGCCATTTACAAACCCATGCAACTTTGGGGCACAAAATGTTATTAGGTGGAGTCCAGGGGGCTGTCAAGGTCTCCATTAAAGCATCATGCATGCATGCACCATATTGCTTGCACCCTATATTTCAAGTCTTCATATGTGATAGTTTTATGGGAGGAACAGATGGAAATTTAAGTCATTATTTACTTTATTTTGCTAAGGTCAACATTTGCTTCATTTATGGGAAAAAATGGCATGGACATCCTGCATGGAAATTGTGTTATGCTACGATCATTTCATGCATTAATTTTTATTTACTTTTCAATTCGCTCCGTTTAGCCAAGAAGCTCCCGAAGAGCGAACCACAAGGTGGAGCTGGGAGCGGTGGACGCGCTAGAGGAGGGGTTGACTTACAGGAGACAGCACCTCAGGGCAGATCTGGCCAGTGCTGTGGAGGCGGGAACTAACCATTGGACCAATCAGCTGGCAGATGCACCCAAGGACTGATACAGACACACAAACACAATATGAACCCATAGTGTGAAATCCATTCACTTAGCTCTTAAACTATGGCCTGTTACACTGTAACATACAGGCCGGCGGTTTCTGCTTCAGAACTGGAAAGGGGCCATTGTTACCCATTAACACCCTCTTAATATTTCCACCAGTTTTCCCTCTTAACAGTACATGCATACTTACACACACAGAAACTACGACATGTGCCTGCCATTTACGATTTCCAATCGATTTCTCTATAGAGTTCTGACAGAACAAAAACAAAATATGGAAATATAAGAACATCTGATCAGTTCTAACCAATCGCACTTAAAAGCTTTGGTCGTCTCTCTTTACGAAAGAATTTCCAAACTGCTGCTGGTGGGAAACAAGTCGTCTCACTCTTGTATTTCCTTATCATGAAATTTGCTTGTGTTTGAAAAAAAAAATTAGTGGTAATACCACTATTTAAACTTGCTCTCCCATTCGGTGGATGCATACTGCCAGTATTGAGTTACACTTTATTCTCTGGCTCCTCTTGGTCACATACTTCCTTTATAGAGTAACCATGTCAGACGAAGAGGATCAGATCAGAGAACAAGAGAAAAAAGGCTATTTTCCATCTATGTCCGGCTGTTCTATAAATTCTGTATTATTTTTATTGTATTAGTCTCTCAGACATCCACTACTACAGCACAAATGAAACCAGTATATGATTTGATAGGCTAGACCCTTTTTTCTAATCATTTACATATATTTACTTGTATATCTGTAGTGCATTAACAGGTGGTATAACTCCATTGTGTTGGTTTTTTGAACTTTGCATTAATGAAAATATTTCTGGAATCATTCAGACATGGAATATATGCATATGAACGACACAAAGCAAAATCAACCTCTGACCAAAACCACGATTATTGAAAGGGGATGGGATAATGTTGCTGTATTTGTACTTTTGTTTCCCCCCTAATTATTTCCTGCATATAAGATCTCAATCAGTGATGATTTCATTTCGGCACCATTTTAAGAATTTGTTTCTTTTCCTGATGTTTTTGTACATATGCTCGAGTGCACTGGGTCTTTGTCCTGTCTGACTGTGTCACTTTCCAGTCAATATTTTTCTGTCTAGTCCTTCTTGTTTCATGTTGAAGGACGTCTCTTACAACAGGCATTTTCAGCATCACCTGTGTTCTAGCACAACAAATGTGAACCATCATCCTAAGCAGGGTTTAAAAAATGTGAGAGATAATGGACAAAAACAAATTAATGAAAAACAAACCTAATAGATCTTGTAATTTTACCAATAAAGGAGGGGAATGTATATCATGTTTATCGTGTTGTTATTTGATGAATGTGCACCATGTATATCTAAAGGAGTTTGTGTTTTACCCTACCTCACCTTTTAAATATTTTACTACAATCCATTACGATTTATTAAAGGAGACATTTCACAAGACTTTATTAAGATGTCAAATAAATCTTTGGTGTCCCCAGAGTACGTATGTGAAGTTTAAGCTCAAAATATCATATAGATAATTTATTATAACAAAATTATAAAATTACCATTTTGTAGGTGTGAGCAAAATGCAAATCATTTTAAATGCAAATGAGCTGATCACTGCACTAAATGGCAGTGCCGTGTTTGGATAGTGCAGATTAAGGGGCTGTATTATCCCCTTCTGACATCACAAGGGGTGCCACATTTCAATGACCTATTTTTACACATGCTTGCAGAGAATGGTTTACCAAAACTAAGTTATTGGGTTGTTCTTTTTCATATTTTCTAGGTTGATACAAGCACTGGAGACCCAATTATAGCTCTTAAACATGGAAAAAGTCTGATTTTCATATGTCCCAATTAAAAGTTTAAAAGTTGCTATGGATAATTACTTTACTGCCAAATTGCTTGACCAGTTGAGCTACGGGAATACTTCAATAATTAACTAATTTGTTTAATGCCCCCCAACGGAGATATTAATAATATAACACTGAAGTCTTTTTTTTTTTTGCTAGAGACAGAATACTTTATTTTAATATTTGGTTAAAAAAAACAAATGGAAACAGTATTTGCAGTTACAAAGAAAGTCAATTACAGGCCAGCTTCTTGTGTTCTTGAGTGTTTAAGATGTTTCTCTAACAACCTCCCCAGGTGAGTCTTGCCACATGGTCAGTTTTCTGTTTTGTTGATTTAACAAAACCAAGGAATTCCATCTCGGAAACCGCCTGGATGAAACGAGCATTTTTGAGACTGTCGAGCTTGCCACACTCATCAGAATTTTCGTCTTTGTCTTCAGCTGCTGAGCTAACAGTCACAAAGGCCTCAAACCAATCATATAGATTAATAAGTCTTCCACACTCAAGATGAAGCTTGTATATGATGCAGAGGTCAGGAGCAGCGCTAGAAACTGTCCCAGCACGTGTTTTCAAGGCTTGATTCTGCAAATAGTAGAAAGGATGACTGAGTGCGGCTTGAATGGACGTGCGAGGGGCAGCGTTCAGTCGTTGTCGCAGGACTCCAGAGGAACTGTAGTAATAAACTTCATGGAGAGGTTGAAGCTCTGCTGGGGTCAAGTACTCTCTCACAAGGTCATCAAGAAATTGTACCACCTCATTTCTGAGCATTTCAAAAGGAGTGATTTTCTTGCTTCTTCCAGACTCTTTTTCCTGCAGAGTCTTCTGAAGCTGAAAGAGATCTGTTCTTCTCTTGTAATCATTTCCTGAAAAGATGACATCATCCTCAGGAAGATCTTCAGTGGAGGGACATTCTAGCTCCTCCATTCTGACAATAAAATCTTCCACTTGACGGAGCACATTTTGTATTTTCTTGCTTCTGGCTGATTTAAGAATCCCGGCACATTCCCGTAAAGCTGCAACAAGCTCATCTTTTGCTAGAATCCTCAAAAGTTGCATGGCTAAATCATACTCCTCTGTCTCCCACACCTTCTTCTCATTGCAGCTCACATGGAGCTCTCGTATTTGTTTTCCCAAGGGACACTTAGGTAGCAATGAGGTCAATGAGTGCAGACACTGGAGAATAGGATAGTAATTCTTGTGGTATTTATGGAGGTTTTTCAGCAATATCTGACACACTTCCTTGACATGTTCATCACTGGTAAGCAGCAAAACCTGCTCTTGGGGTTCCTGTGCCTCCACATATCTCATAAAAGAGGGGAGATGACGAATTCTATCCACATTCTGCTGGCTCAACATCTTGGCACAAAGCATGGCCTCCTTCTTCTGGCAACAAAGGACACTGAGAGGCTGGTTATTAAAGTGCTCCGACATGGAGAGCTGTAGGCCCTTAACAAAACTTTGAACAGAAAAGTCATGGTAAAGGAAGATGCCGACCAAAACCTGTATCACCTTACTGCTGAGCTTGAACGGGAACTGAGAATTCAGGATCAACTTGTCAAAGACAGCGGCTAAGTGCTGGGTACAGGAGAGAGAATGAAAGACTTCAATGCAGAGCAGTGATGACACCGAGTGAGAGAGCCTTTGCTGGATAGTGCTGGAAGATGTTGCGATACCAAAGATGAAGATGAGAGGAAGCTCCTGAACGTATTGACTGCAAATGAGGATGAAATCCTGTAAAGCTTGCAAATTGAAAGCCTCAAAGTCTTTGAAGATGACAACAATAGGCAAACTCCAGTGCAAGCCCTCATTTTTCATGTTGGACTTCTTAACGGTTTTGTACCACTGGCAAAGATCACTAATACTACATTGTGTTTTCTGATGCGGAGCTGTATCATCCTCCTGATCTTCATCCAGAGACAGTCCTCTTCCCATCAGCTGTCCCACAACCTTCTGAATCAATATCTTAACAGCTGTACATTCTTTGGCAGGAACTGACACAACAAATGGGGTGACAGAATCCTGAAGAAGACTACAAAGACTACGAAAAGTCATAGTGTGATCAGGTACATTTACACCCAGCATTAATGCAGCTGTGGGGATTTCACTAGCTCCTTGTCTCCAAACGTCAGATGAGTAGCAGAGTTCATACTTTTTAATGAACTGGACAAGGTTGTCGAGTACCTTTTTATTCAGCTGATCTTGAATTGCCTCTGTGTGTAATTGAACCTTTTCCAATAATTTCTGATAGATCCTAAAGCGATCTCTGCCATTATCATCACTGCCACACAGCAACAATCCATCAACATCTTTATGTAGTTTTCTTCTTTTTTTAGACGCCGACTTAAATACAAAACATCCCTTTGACACTGACGAAGTTGCAGTCATCTCTGTTCTTTATGAATAAGCTTCGAACGTAAAAAAATAAACGGGACACTACACGCTCGTGCTGCCTTCTTCTTTTTTTTGTTTAAATGGCGGTTGGCAAACCAACTAAAGGTGCATTTTCTGCCACCTACTGGATTGGAGTATGGAGCACTACTTCGTTGAATACATTTGGTGAGAACGGTCCGCTCTCCTTCCTGGGATTTATGGTCCCATATATGTTTATCCAAATGTTAAATTTACATGCAGAAATGTAATTTGTAGCTTTCATGAATAGGAAAGGAAAAATGATGTTTATTTTATAAACCTTATGTTTCTGTTAGCCAAATATCACATTCATAAATGTAATTTTTTTAAATGTGCAAACAAGATTTAAACATGAGATGAATGTATTTTGACACTACTGAATCTTCTAAAAACCCGAAAGCTATGAGAACAATCGCTGTGTTTAAGGAATCTGGCCTTTTTATTATTATTGAATCAAACATATTCAACACTGTTTTTACTGGAATCTGGCATATTGTTTTATAAATTGCCAATGATGACACTTCTTGCTAGTTTCTTTTTCTTTTCTTTCAAGCATTTAATAAAAAATGATGGTCCCATACTGAAGTCTATCCTACATCTCCCAGCATGCCCTTACGTCGCGCGTGCGTACTCTCTTTCAAAAACCATCAAAAAACTTTATTGACATTCGTCATAGTGGAAGTGAGCGCTGTGATCGGGGGTAACGCGAGGCTGCTGATATGGCGGACCCGGCGGCACAGACCTCCGCTCAGCCCCGGCTTCAACAAGCACAGTCCAGCGGGCCAGCAGGCTCCAACTCGAACCCCGCAGCCGGGAGCAGCGACCCGGCCCGACCGGGCCTGAGTCAACAGCAGTGGTCCACCCAAAAGAAAGCGCAGGTCCGCGCGTTTCCGAGGGCAAAAAAGCTTGAGAAACTCGGAGTGTTTTCTTCCTGCAAGGTAAATACAGCTCGGTGCATCACAATAGAGCGAGTACCCGAACCTGTCATGTCTCACTGCGTTACAAACAGCCTGCAAACTATTACAATCAAATATATGAACCATATGTCACTCATCATTTAAATGCTGTAGTGTTAGTTACGGTTAAATGTAATACAAGACAGGAGTTGCTTAGTAGAATATAGAGGAACGACTGGTTGTCTTAAAACCCAATGTGCTGCCTACCTAGAAAGGATTTTGGGCAAAGCTTGCTTTCCAAATAACATGGATCACACCCTTGCTGACACGAATATGCAGTGCATCTCAACCTTTATGACTTGAACAATATTTTTATTCACAATTTTTAACCAATAAATGATTCTAGCATAAATAGAAATATGTATATTATTATAAAATTCACCAAATGCCAAGAGATTTAGATTTTTAGTTGTTTAGCTTAATACTTGTATTTTTTATCATTCTAGGTCATACTGAGACCCATCCTATTCTAACATTTTCCATTACTAATACCATTATAGACCACTAGCTGTTGACCATTAAATCCATAGCAAAATTGCTTTATGTTGTAGGCCTTATTCCAATATAATTTAACGGTGCTTTATTGGTTCCCATCTAGCTGATAACGTCTTACCAGTAGAACCTCATATATTACCAATAAAGACCTATAAATAGGTTCAAACCAATACTATACCCATTATGGGGCAGTTTCCCAGACATGGTTTATCCTAGCCCCAAACTAAAATGCATGTTTGAGTTGCCTTAATTAAAAAAACATCTTGCATTGGCATACCACAACATATATCAATCCCATTGTTTTATCTTAAGATGCCACCAGTATTGTTTTTTTTTTTGTGAGGTATGTTTGTGAAAACTGCTTAAATGTCCTAATAAAACTAAGGACTGGTTCTGGATTAATCTAAAGGCAATCTAGTGGGAAACCGCACCATCAGGATTTATTTGATTGTTTTGTCAGAAGTGACATTAGATGTCATTCTGCATTTTTATTTATGCATTTTGGCAGACACCTTCAAAGTGACTTACTGAGCATTCAAGCTACCCACTGTGCCACCAGAACACATTATAATCAATATGCTTAGTGCTTTGACAGCGAACAAGCTAAAACCACTACCTACAATTTGCTGACATTACACTTTTAGGGTGTGGTCAGTTCTATGGTCTGCGTCTTAAATCTCAGCGGGGGCGGCACAGTGGGTAGCACTGCCTTGCCTCACAGCAAGAAGTTTCATGGTTTGTGCCCCGGCTAGGTCAGGTGGCCTTTCTGTGTTTGCATGTTCTTCTTCTGTCACTGTGGGTTTACTCCAGGTACTCCGGTTTCCTCCCACAGGCCAAAAACATTTAAGTTAGGTAAATTGGAGATGCCAATCCCCAATTTTGTATGGATAAACTTGTGTATGGATTAACCGGTTCTCGCCATGAATATAGCCATAGATGCTAGAATGATATAAAGAAAGAAATCTAAGCTGTGTTCTACTACTACAGGCTAATGATTCTTGCAAGTGTAATGGGTGGAAAAACCCAAATCCACCGACCGCTGCTCGCATGGAGCTCCAGCAGCATGCAGCCAGTCTGACAGAGGTCTGTCGAAGCTGTGGTCACTCTTTGGGTAAGATGAATGTACAAGCCCCTTGATTGGTGCACTCCATAAACCAATCCATCAAAATTTTGTTTACCTTTTTATCTTGTATATAGCGGAACATGTGTCTCATCTGGAGAACGTGTCTGAAGAGGAGATCAACAGGCTGTTGGGGATGGTGGTGGACGTGGAGAATCTTTTCATGTCAGTCCATAAAGAAGAAGATACGGACACCAAGCAGGTCTACTTTTATTTGTTTAAGGTAAACATTATTTCTTCATTTATGCATTAGTAGTGGTTACATCGAGGTCTTGATTTTTGTCTATGTTCTTTTGATAACACAATGGCTGTGTTTGGTTTCTGTCCTGTGTTTCTTGTTAGTTGCTGAGGAAGTGTATCCTCCAGATGGGGAAGCCAGTAGTGGAAGGATCTCTTGGTAGTCCTCCCTTTGAAAAACCCAATATAGAACAGGTTGGTGAGAGGGTTGACAGAAGCCGTGTCATTATTTATGTGGGACTGATGCTACACTAATCCACTGTTAACATTTAAGATGTGCAATTCACAATTTGTGCAAAAATAATCTGGCTTTTCTTTCTCTCAGGGGGTGTTGAACTTTGTTCAGTATAAGTTTAGTCATTTGGCTCCTAAGGAAAGGCAGACAATGTATGAGCTCAGTAAGATGTTTCTGCTCTGTCTCAACTACTGGAAGCTAGAGACCCCGACACAATTTCGTCAGAGAGCTCAGAAAGAGGATGGAGCCACTTACAAAGTGGATTATACCAGGTGTGTGATACGTGCCATTTGGTTTTCTATTGCTATGCCTGGTAATAATAGCTAATAATAACTAGTCTTTGAATACCATTAGTTTAAAAATGGAATAACAACACTTCTTTTTCACAAGAAAGGCTGTCAAGACACGTTTCCACTTTTTAATTTTCATTTGCAAGCAAGGCCTAGTCTACACGGACACAGGTTTTTTTTATAACCAGAGTTTTTCCTCCTGCTTTAAAGATAAAATTATGTCCACACATGCTCGGTTTAAAAGAAATCTCTAAATGAAAACTCAAAAACGCGCTGTCAAGAGCATGCCACACCAGCAGGCGGTGATATAACCCTAATCGTAAAGCCACATTGGCCAATCAGAAGCCTTATGCTGCGTTCCAGGCAAACGGTAACCCGTGAATCACGACTTCAAAACCACGACTCACGACTCTGAACTGGGAGTACATCGATCTAGTACGAGTTCACGGGTGGGAAGTCACGAGTTTGACTGCCGTTTCACTGCACTTTCACAGGTAGAAGGTTGTAAAAACACGAGTTACAGGCTGCCTGGAACGCATAGAGTCGTGAGTCGTGGTTTTGAAGTCGTAATTCACTAGTTTAAAAACCTGCCTGGAACGGAGCATTAATCAGAAGCAAAAACCCTTAGGGGTTTTCAGAAATGTTCGTTATACTGCGTAAAAAAAGTCACGGTTAGAAAAATACCCGTGTCTGTGTGGACTAGGCCTAAAATGAATTCAATAGTATAATTGTGATGTGCATATATGAATACATTAGTAAATTTAACACATTTCCATGTATGTTGCAGGTGGCTATGTTACTGTCATGTTCCTCAGAGTAACGACAGTTTACCGCGGTACGAGACGTGTCAGGTGTTCGGTCGCAGTCTGCTGAAGTCCATTTTCACTGTTACACGCAGACAGTTATTGGAGAAGTTCAGAGTGGAGAAAGACAAACTGCCACCAGAGAAGCGAACACTGATCCTTACACACTTCCCCAAGTGAGATACTTCACTGTCTCGATGTCGCACACCCAATCACTCTCGCATTGTCTAAAAATCATGCTTGTGTATTAGGTTTCTCTCTATGTTGGAGGAAGAGATCTATGGAGAGAACTCACCCATTTGGGAGGCGGATTTCACCATGCCGGCTTCAGAAGGGACACAGCTGGGCCATCAGACGGGTACATGTTTATAGAAGCAGAGACTGGGGCAACTGTCCTGTCACACATATATGTATAGATTTTATTAAATCATTAGTTGGTGCTGCTAACATAAATGCCACACTGTGCTTTATTATTAATTAATTAATTATTTCTCTCTCTCTGTCGCTCTCTCTCTCTCTCTCAGTGCTGAGTCCTGTGGCAGTGTCTGGTTCTCCTCTTAGTAAATGCAGCAGTGGTTCTGCTCTAGGGTCAGGTTTGGACTCAACCTCCTCTGAACCTATAACAGGTGAGCAGATCCTGTAGTAAACACATCATTCACTCATAAGCACACTCAAGCAAAGCTTGTTTTGGATTAGTAGAGGAGAGCGGGCCACAACCTTAACGCTTTTGGCTTCGGCTCTATCATTTAAAAAATATTTAAGTTAGATGAAAACATTTTTTACACAATCAACACACACATCTAAAGTTTGTTTGTGGGCCCAACCGTTATCGTACAATTACACAGAAAGTGACAGGAGTGCAAACGTTACAACCTACCCCATAGGTGGGGTTAATTGTATTAAACAAAGAGGGTTTGTTGTAACACATGCTAGAAAATTTAGTTTAAATACAATTAATTCAATAAAAATCTGTTTATATACTCAAAGTGGATATTGTTTATATATCTGCCTGTATTAGATAGACATCCATGCATTCATCCATCATTGATCCATTAGTGAAATACAGGGTTCCCATGGGTCATGGAATTTCTGGAATATCGTGGAATTTAAAAGGTCTTTTTCCAGACATTAAAGGACAAGTTCGGTATTTTACACTTAAAGCCCAGTTTTCAGATTGTTTATGATGAAATAGAACGGTTTTGACTGAAATTTGGACATATGATGCTGTCCCGAGAATTTTCGGGTGTTTGTTGTATCAGCCCCTACCTCTACAATGGGTCTATAGGTGCACTGGAACAATCCTTCCTAAAATGCATTAAAGTTTCGTTTACAAAGACGTGAAACTCACCGAGTGGTCAGGGGTGTTCACTGATATGCTCACACAAAAATCGCTGCAAAATACTCATTCCAACAGGTTTTATCGTAGTTTTTGTCCAACTCCATTGACTTGTATTAGATGTGCTGTGAGGTACGGTATTACTCCGCGCTGGAAACTTTGTTTGTATTCTTGCAATTGGCAAAGGCGGATTATCGCCACCAACTGGGCTGGAGTGTTTATTATTTGAGCTCTCAGCGGAAGAATATACGGGTGTGAGGCGTTTGGAAAAATAGGTCCACAAGTTTACAACGAATGCTAAAACACCTGTTGGAAAGCATCTTTTGCAGCGATTTTTGTGTGAGCATATCAGTGAACACCCCTGACCACTCGGTGAGTTTCACGTCTTTGTAAACAAAAGTTTAATGCATTTTAGGAAGGATTGTTCCAGTGCACCTATACAACCATTGGAAAGGTGGGAGGTGATAGAACAAACACCCAAAAATTCTTGGGACAGCATCATATGTCCAAATTTCAGTCAAAACCGTTCTATTTCATCATAAACAATCTGAAAACAGGGCTTTAAGTGTAAAATACCGAACTTGTCCTTTAAAAGTCAGGGAATAACATGGATTTTGTTGTTGCTTTAAATTTTAATTAACATTTATCAAAATGTAATCCACTTGTGACTTAAGGTATACCATTTCTGGGTCCAAGCCTTCGCAGACGACACTTTAACCCCTTCAGACCCTTTGTCCACTGGAATGGACATCACATGTTTTGTGGTTCAAACCAATAAAAATGCTGATAAACCAATCAAAATAAGGCACACTGATTAAACACCTGAAAAATCAGGTCTGAAGGGGTTAAACACCTGTTTATTGGCACTGTTACTAGGAGTTGCTGACATGTTTCAAAATGGTGTTATGTTTTGGGTAACAAGACAGTGATAAAAATAATATAAGGTTGGATTTGGTGACCCAACTCAGGAATCAAAAAACATGAAGAAATTTACTTCCATGCCTCAAAAACACTCTTTGTTCAATATCTTAACGAAAAAGCATCAAAACTTTTTACAGATTCACAGGAGATCATCTTCCGACAGTAAGAGAAAAATACCAAAAGCACAGATTGCTCAGCCCTCTATGAATATGTAAAGTAGCTGTGTTACAATTAACCCCGCGTTAGTTTATGCCTTGCCCACCCCTACATAGTATCTAGGATGCAAAGTACATACACTAATAAAATATACTGTTTTACAATAAAATGTATGTGCAAAAATGCACCATAAGGCACTTTTAATGAAAGCAATTGCATAAATGTAACATAACGTGTACTAGGGTTGGGCGATGTCCCCATAAATTGGCAGTTGACGATGGTTACGTAAACCATCGCGATGGACGATGATATCGTTAGGCGGGGGGTATTTTAATTTTTCGTTATTATATAATTTTTATTCGTTATTTTACTTTATTACTTCCACTTAAGAAGAGTTGTGCACTTTTTATTTTAATATATATTTTACATAAATACTATTCTGTACTTAAAATCTATAATTTTGTTATTTTACTATCCCAACTAATGTCTCTTTCCTATAGGTTGCACATAAGGGGAAAAGGTAGCTTTAATCCACTGAAGAAGAGTTGTGCACTTTTAAGCACCTTTTAATCTCTTTACATAAATATTTTTTTCTATTTAAAAGCTATAATTTCATTATTTTACTAACCCAACGACTCCTCCGCGCTTTCCAAATTTTGCACGTAAATATCTGTGCATATGTGCCACCAGTACTCCGTCAGAGAGCGGGTCTTCAGCACCGCGGGGAGCAGCCAGCACTTCAATCCGCAGCTTATTAAAACTAGACAAAGTGAACAGGGCCAGACACATCTAAATTTAAACATGGTCTGTGTATGTAAATCCCGCGTTTCGGTCGGAGTGTTGTTCCCGTTTTCTTGTTCTTGACGTTCCCTGAATTCTGGGTTTATATCTTAATCTGCCGCTTCAGTGCAGTATAGCCTCAATGTAACAATGAGCACGATCTCCCGAGACACTACAAAAGGCTACTAATAAATTATTAATATGGGCTGTTTTCTTGTACAAAATTAAATATTTTAAGATAAATGTACAACATGTAAAAAGACAAGATTCTAGCAATGTCAAGATTAGGGATGGGCATTTTCCAGTAATTTACTAATTTTTTAATATTTAATTTTTCAAATATTTAAGCTCTTAAAGAACGAATATTCGTTTATTTAAATTATGTTAATTAAGACATGCGTGTTTTGTATTTTTCATTTTGTCATAATTTCACAGAAGGCTTATAATTAGGAAATATCCACAGCAAGCTAAACTTATATTTAATTATTGCCATTAAACTGCCATGTGCAGTTATCCGGTTAATTTTCGAAAGAGCACCGCAAATAATAAATGTTCTCCGTTTCATTTCGTTCTCCGTGTCTGTCTCTTTATTAACAAAATAAAGTAGACTTTATAACAGAAAGCTTACAAATCTCTCATGATGTGTTGATTCGGGCGGCGGAGAAGCACGTTTAATAACACGTGAGCCCTCACTGAGCCAGTGGCCAAATACGGCGCGGCGGGGACAAACCCGGAGATAAAAGGAAAAACTTAAATTCGTCTGCAATCTGCATTGCCAAACAATCTGAAATACATACAAATTAATGTTCATGTATATTTTACATTTAAGTCTGTAAAAGACAGTAGATGAAGTGAAAAACCATTAAATAAGTTGTTACCCTTTGGTGGCACATTAAAAACAAACAAACATTCGAATAGCATTTTTTAAATTCGAATTATTATTGCCATTCGAATATCCGTGCCCATCCCTAGTCAAGATCAAATGCCCGACATTTCACAGACTAACACACGTCACGTCTCACGTCTTCTATTTAATTTATAGACCAATTCACGCAAAGATATTAGGTTAACTATAGTCTATATAGAAGAGAGTAAGTGTATGTCGACTCGCAGCGGAGTGGGGAGGGGGCGTGGCATCACGATGGTGTCTCTCCATCGTGATGTCAGTCAACCATCACGATGGACGATGATATCGTCTATCGGCACAACCCTAACGTGTACCGCCTACAAGTCTTTAGTTATTACATTGTAATGATTTCTTTTAGGAGAGAAGCGCAAACTCCCAGAACCTTTGACTCTGGAGGATGCAAAGCGGATTCGAGTGATGGGTGATATTCCCATGGAGCTAGTCAATGAAGTCATGAAAACCATAACAGACCCTGCTGCCATGCTGGGGCCAGAGGTCAGAGTTCATAAGATGCTTCTAATCCACCATATCATTATCACTTTATTAATATGTTCACTTAAATGTAATCTTCTAGTCATTAATGTTTCTTTCGCTGGTTTCTCAGACTAGTCTGTTGTCAGCCAACGCTGCTCGTGATGAAACGGCCCGTCTGGAGGAGAGGCGAGGCATCATTGAGTTCCATGTGATTGGTAACTCTCTCTCTCAGAAGTCCAATAAGAAGATTCTAATGTGGCTCGTGGGCCTACAGAATGTTTTCTCCCACCAACTTCCCCGCATGCCCAAAGAGTACATCACACGCCTTGTATTTGACCCGTAAGTTTGACCTTTGACTGTTCCCCCCTTTTCCAAAGAGCCCGCGGCTTTCTCCAGCCTGTAGCTGAGAGGGCGTCACTGTTGAAAAGTCACGGGTTTTAGTTTCTGTGTAATAAGACACTATTAACCCTATGATATGTGTGACCGCAGGAAGCACAAGACTTTGGCTCTGATTAAAGATGGACGCGTGATAGGAGGAATCTGCTTCAGGATGTTCCCCACTCAGGGATTCACAGAGATTGTCTTCTGTGCAGTCACTTCAAATGAGCAGGTCAAGGTATGGAGACGTAAAGTGTACGCTATGGAATATCTCATGATGTGTAGGCTGTTACAAATTATGGCCGTTTTGCATGAATCCAATATTGCATGTATCCTAAGGCAATCCCACTATGCATTGCAACAAAATGAAAAATGATTCCACCTTAGTGGACGGAGTTAAAGAAAATGCTAATTATAAATATATGTTATTTATTGTGTGTGTGTGTTTAGGGCTATGGCACACATTTGATGAATCATCTTAAGGAGTATCACATTAAACATGGCATCCTGTACTTTCTCACCTATGCTGATGAATACGCCATTGGCTATTTTAAGAAACAGGTATGGACTGTCTGTCAATCCCCCACTATCAACCTTCCTTCCAATCCTTCCCACTTCATCTAACCTACTGTATGTTGCTGGCAGGGCTTCTCCAAAGACATCAAAGTGCCAAAGAGCCGATACCTTGGTTACATCAAAGACTACGAGGGAGCCACGCTGATGGAGTGCGAGCTCAATCCCAGAATTCCCTACACTGAACTCTCACACATCATAAAGAGGCAGAAAGAAGTAAGAGTGCACAGATTTACCCTGCTGTTGAAGGGAATCATGTTTGTGTTACATTTCATATGTTTTTTCAATTATGATTTTATGGGAGGGGCTTTTGGACACCAGTAATCGAACTGAAGCTTTGTCTGAAATCGGCATGCTAAACTATTCATCAGTCTCAGTAAACGGATGAAATAGCACAAAGCCAGTCTTGATTTTGTATCTTTCCCTCTCTGCTGCAGATAATCAAAAAACTCATCGAGAGGAAACAGAATCAGATCAGAAAAGTTTATCCTGGACTCACCTGCTTTAAAGAGGGAGTGCGACAGATTCCTGTGGAGAGTATACCAGGCATCAGTAAGTCTGAGTTTGTGTGTATACATTACAGTTGTGCATCAGTGATGCGCGGGTCAATGTATAAACAACACGCACCCACCCGCAACTCGGACCGCAAAATAATACAAAATAAATAGTGTACCCGACCCGCTCCCTGGCCCGCATTTTTTAAAAGTAGTAATTGTTTAAAATAGTTAACTGGCATCTTTATTTCAAAGGACCTGACCGACCGCGACCCGAATTTCATTAAAAATATTTTTGGATGGCTCGTAACTGCGGGTGACCGCAGGCACAGGCTCATTACGGATCAACCCGCGCATCACTGTTGTGCAACCACAAAAATGTCTTCTCCTGTCACCTATTCACAGTCTATCGTTTTGTTTTAGGAGAGACTGGTTGGAAACCCAGCGCTAAGGAGAAAAGGTCAGAGGGAGTATTTTTATAAAACATTATACCAAGTCATATCCAGGCATGATGCAATAATCTGAAAATGCTCCTTTGCTCGGTTCAATACATTTCTAGTGTGAACATTTGCATTACTTTATTACTGAATTACAGTGAATTTAGGTTCACATTCTTTTTATCGTTATGTGTGATTCCTCGGAATTGAACCTATAACCTTGCACTGATAATAAAATTATTCACTAAATAAGGTGCAACCAAGCGATTGATGCGCTCTGGTTGGGTAGGACGTGGTGTTAGTGTGTGTATCAATTCACAGATGATCGTTCAGTTTAATGTTTGTTCTAGCATATGTTAATGTGTGTCTGTGATGTTTCTGCAGTAAGGAACTGAAAGATCCAGACCTGCTCTACAATATGCTCAAGAATCTGCTTGCGCAGATTAAAGTAAGAGTTGTTTTGTCACACTCAATTGTGACCCTGCCTGTTAAAACTTAATTTTTTGTGTTTTTGTACAAAAAAATTGTTCTACATAATGTAAAAAGCATTTTGTAACAATAAAACCTTTATCTTTAAAGGAAAACACCACCGTTTTTCAATATTTTACTATGTTTTTACCTTAACTTAATACATACCTATTTTTTTTTCAATGCGGGCATTTTTAATCTTTGCACAGCGTCTTGTGAATGTGTTAGCATTTAGCCTAGCCCCATTCATTCCTATGGCTCCAAACAGGGATGAATTTAGAATCCACCAAACACTTTCATGTTTTCCCTATTTGAAGACTGTTACATGAGTAGTTACACGAGTAAGTATGGTGACACAAAATAAAACTTTTGTTTGGAGCCATAGGAATGAATGGGGCTAGGCTAAATGCTAACACATTCAAGAAGCGCTGTACAAAGATTAAAAGTGCATGCATTGAAAAAGGATAGGTATGTATTAATTCATTGAGTTGAGGTAAGAACATAGTAAAATATTGAAAAACGGTCCTGTTTTCCTTTAATATTGACTGAATAAAAGAAGGTCAAGGATTGAAGTCAATCTGAAGTCAAACTTTGATGCTCCTCAACTCATTATTAGATTGAGACTTCACAGACAGGCTCACAAATGTTTTTTTTTTAACACTCAAGCATTTCTGATACGCTCACTCACTTCTTACCTGTCTATGTGTTTAACAGACACATCCTGATGCCTGGCCCTTCATGGAGCCTGTGAAGAAATCTGAGGCCCCTGACTATTATGAGGTCATTCGCTTTCCCATTGGTGGGTTCTTATGTAATTTGCATCATCATCAAGTCAAATCAAATCATAAGTGCAATTTTACCTGCATTAATCCATTTGATCCTTCTCTCCTCAGACCTGAAAACCATGACGGAGCGTCTAAAGAACCGATATTATGTGACGAAAAAGCTGTTTGTCGCCGACCTGCAGAGAGTGATCACAAACTGCAGAGAGTACAACCCTCCAGACAGCGAGTACTGCAAGTGTGCCAACACGCTGGAGAAATTTTTCTACTTTAAACTGAAAGAGGCTTTTTGAAAAGGGACAGGCCATTGAACCAGTAATTAATAAGGGACCAGTTAGAAACCATAGAGAATGTGTTTTTAAGCACACGTACACGCATATAAACATGTCTACACATCCAAACCTGTTAAATGTGCTGCTTTCAATTTTTTTGATGTTCCTTCCCTACAGTAATGTTTTAAACTCAAGGTTATGTTTGTGTGTGCGGTTAGCCTATGCAGTGCCAGTGCTTTAAGGGAAAATAGAAAATGAAAGCGTATTCAATGTGGGTGTTTGCTTAGAATTCACTGTAGCCAAGTCTTTTCAAATACTGATGACTCATTCACATCACGAGTTTTTGCTTTCGCTCTACATATACATTTTGTTATGTAACAAAGATCTCGCTCTCCCCTTCCTGAGATGCTGCAGCCAAAACAGATGATGTTTGGCTTTTGGTGATGACGTGTCACTGTCATGCCTCTATTCTCAGCCAATGCTGTTTGTGTTATACAGCAAATTAGTCATATACAGGATACGCCCATTCAGTAAGTCTGAAAATATTTCCTTACGTTTTTTTCCTTCCAACTTGAATTGGAAGCTCCAGTCTTTGTTGCTATTTCTGATTAAAGTGTTTGATGGCTTGTTCCATGACAGATGGGTTTTAAAACAACAATAGTCGGTACTTTTTCCCTCTTGGGCAGTTTGCTTTTGTCTGATTGGCATTGGTAAAGTGTTTTTTTTTTTTTTTTTTTTTTTGCTGACCAATATTTTTTTTCATAGCTTTCACAAGCATTTCTGTGGTTCTGAATTTATAAAGTTTTTTTGTATTTTATTTTTGTAACTACTATACAACAAATTTGGGACCAGGAAAAAATTGAAACTGGTTCCAATTCATTTACAACTTTCTCAAGCATTATGGAGAAAAGTCCTAAATTCAAAAGTTATTGATCCATAATTAACAGTAGTATTATAAACATACAGTATCTGCTACTATACTCAGTGGACAGTCACACAAACCTCTATAGCCAAATGTGTATGTATTTTTCTAATACTGCATGTTTTCTGCAAGTTTACCGTTCACACATACAGGTTGTATGGGTTTTTTATTCACTCTTGTAATGGCCGTATACTTGAATTATGACTTTGAGAAACTGCTGCATTGTTGATGTTCTATCAGGGTTCTGTATTTTTGTTTGATGTTCATTGTAAACTGTTTTAACACTGACACCTCTCAATAAAAGGACAGACTGTTGTGCTTGCAATGACTTGGCTGTGGAATATGCATGTAAATTGCTTTAGTTCAATGTATTATAGGTCATTTTTTGGAAATAAACTTTTTTTATCTACATTTGCTCTACTGTGGTGTGTAATGCTGGTGGCTTATTATAATATAAACTATTTAAAGACATTATTTTGAAATAGCAAAAGATAAACCGGGTCAAAAACTAAAGCTTAGTTGAGAAATTTAGAAATTTTCTCAATCACAATATTGTCTCAGAAGTCCCAGAATCTGTTTACATTGGCATGACTCGTTAGTTAATAACAAAGTAAAGCAATCTTTAGGTTTTGATTTCCTAACGTCACTTGCTTTCTAATGTAGGGCTCCACCAAGGTCTGTCGCGTTGCCTGTATACATTCCTTCATAAGCCAAAATTAGTTTTAGCTGCCTGTACAAAAGATTTGTCAAAGAAAATAAAAATCCTTATAAAAGTGCAGAAGAACATATTCAGCTTATTAGGATGTTAAATATAAATGCTTAATAAAGGTAAATCATTCACAAAGCCACATATTTCTGCTGTCATTGAATTTGGTCTATCTATCGTCGTCTGTCATTCATCACCTCAAGCTGCGCCCTTGCTCTGTTTTTGGTTTCGTTTTCTGTATAGAGAAATGATCAAGCGAATGCTTTAAAGATCAGCGGAGCTCTTCCTGTCTTTAAAGTAACACACAGATCTCTCACAGCTGAAGTGACAGCAGCACAGGTAGGTAAATACAGAATACAGGTACATCTATCTTTAAACATTTGCTTAGTTCCTTTATATCTTTGCAGGTAGAAGTGTTGAAATTTTGTGCTGATATATTTATATTTTTTAATATCTGTACTGTACCTATCTTAAAGGTGTATTGTGACTTAAACTAAGTGCATTGATTATTGGTTAAATACGTATTTCACATGAATGTATTTAAAGTCTATAAGAAGTTTATTAAGAAATGATCCACACACAGCACATAACCAGATGCATTATTGTGCGTAAAAGCTTCTTAAAGGGATAGTACACCCAAAATAATTTTTCTCATCCTTATGTTGTTCTAAACCGGTGTAAATTTCTTTTTTTCTGATGGACATGAAATAAGATATTTTGAAATATGATGGTAAGCAGGCAGCTGATTGTAACCATTGACTTCCAAAAACAAATACGATGACATTTAATGGGTACTATCAACTGTGTGCTTACCATCATATTTCAAAATATCTTCTTTTGTGTTTATCAGAAAAAAATAAATGTATACAGATTTAGAACAACATGAGGATGACATTTTTTTTTTAGGGAACTATCCCTTTAAATTTATGGCAACAAATCCTTTGAATCAAATTTTAACGATATTTTATCAATGCTCAATCCCTTATACACTGCTGCTTTTGTGTGGGGTGCCTAAGGGGGCGTGCACACCAAAGTTTTTGCGCCCGCAGCCGGCGCATGTTTTCAATTGTTTCAATGGAAGTACAGCATTTTTCAAAAAAGCCAGCAGCTGGAGGATTTTTTCGCGCATGAAAGCCCGGCGCTCAGCGTTTTTTTATGCGCTTAGCGCTGAGCGGCGAGAGTTGAAAGAGATTCAACTTTGGGTAAAAAGCTCCGCTCGTCAATGTCAGTTCTCACACGCCTGTCCAATCACAGTGGAGAAGGGACAAGTATCACAACAACCAACCGGCTCACAGCTCACGTATCACAGCCACTAAAGTGTTCAGTTGAAAAAAACAGCTGTCAGTCGGCGTCCTCCAGGTTTTCAGCCACATAAAAAAGCTTTGCTGTGTCCCGCCCCTAATAGTGCTCATCGTGTGCATCTCAATCAATGGGTTTATTTTTTTCATCTGTGCACTGTTCACTTTTACTCTGTAGATGGCGATTGATCTTCGACCGTACCAGGAAGAGGTAGTGCAGGCTGCTCTCAGAGGAGAGAACAGCATCATTTGGCTCCCCACAGGTGGAGGAAAAACCCGTGCTGCTGTCTATGTCACCAAGAGACACCTAGAGACAAAAGCCAATGCTAAAGTGGCAGTGCTTGTCAACAAGGTAAAGCTGGATTAGTTTATTACAATGGGTCTGTGCACGATACTGCCGTACATTTGTATTTTTCTCTCCTGACAATAGTTTGGTTTTCTATTACGTTTTTACTCAATTGTGTACTCCATTAGCGTATACTACTGTATGTTGTACTTGTTCCCAGGTGCACCTGGTAGACCAGCACTATGAGAAGGAATTCAAACCTCTTCTTGGGAAAGACTATAAGATCATGCCCGTCAGCGGTGACAGCGATGAAAAAGACTTCTTTGGACGCGTGGTCAAGAAATCTGACGTTGTGATCTGCACTGCTCAGATCTTGGAGAACGCCCTGACCAACATGGATGAGGAGAAACATGTGGAGCTCACAGGTATTGTCTGCTTCTGCTTGACACATTCATACATGGACACATAAATGTGATTCAATGGGATTAAATGGAGACATTGTTGTTAAAAATGAATTAGCACAATGCAGATGTTTAAATATATTTTGTCTCCTTTCAGACTTCACCCTGCTGGTCATAGACGAATGCCACCACACAAATAAGGATGCCGTCTATAACAAAATTATGAGCCGCTATGTGGAAAAGAAAGTGGATAAAGAAGGAAATTTGCCTCAGGTTTTGGGTCTTACAGCATCACCTGGTACTGGAGGAAACAGGTCATTGGATAAAGCTGTTGAACACGTCCTGCAGGTGTGTGTGTGTGTGTGTGTCTGTAAAATAATCATACATTTTCCTAAAAGTTCAATATGTCGACCAACTCTAGTGCACAAAAAGACAGATAACAACACAATTTATTTTGCACTATATACAAATGATCGAATGATCACTCTCACTTGTTTTCAGATCTGTGCCAATCTGGATTCTGTAATTGTGTCCACCAAGAACCACAAACCAGTGCTGAAAAAAGTCGTCCCCAGGCCCATAAAGAGATACGACATTGTTGAAAAAAGACATCTGGTACTGATCACAAACCTTTAGATTTGACTTTACTCTTCATGGTATACTACAGTACTGTATAGCTGCTCTGCACTTACACATTCAGTAGCATTCGGTATGTTTTTTGTGTCATACAGGACCCGTTTGCTGACCATCTAAAGTTAATGATGTCAATGATTCATGAGTTCATGCCGCCAACAGTGACTTTTGGTCTGCGTGAGAAGGGCACCCAGGAATATGAAGCTGATGTTGTGGAACTGCGCAAAACAGGTCAGAGGTCACCAGCACTACATAGGTTAACCCAGTGGTTCTCAAACTTTTCGGCACAATATAATATACATAACCATAATCATATCAGTTTTGTATAAATTCGTTCCAAAATGAGCCGTTTTCATCTACATTCACACTGGTCCTAATACATAGAAGTTGCCACTTGGGTCATTCTTACTATTCGGTGCCATTTGTGTCCCCAAGACATAATAGTGTATATTTTATTAAAAAATGCAAATAGGTTTTGCTTTAATGAAATGTTTTGTTGTTCACTGGTGTGATGTCCATCCTGTTACATTGTGTCCACCTTGTTGCTACTCTGTCCACCCTGTTACCAGTGCAGTTTTTTATATAAATTAAATAAAATCAACAAATATTATGCATGTATTTTTGGTTACTATACTTGCAAGGAATTAATTGACAAAATGAAGTCACTTAAAATGGAAATTAATTGCATTTAAGTACCATTTTAAATTAAATTAAATGCGACAAAAATTCAATTTACTGTAAAACATAATGACTTTCTTTTAGATAATTCTTGTTTACTAATACTTTTTTTTATAAATTTATTAAAATGACAATTTTATTTCATTTTTATTATTTTTAATATTAAAGTAACTATTTATTCTAAACACTTATTAAAACAGATGGGTTACACTTTATTTTGATAGTCCACTTTTAGACATTCTACTAACTATAAATAACTTTGCAACTATGTCAACTAACTTTCAATAATTTGCAACTATACGTCAACGTCAACTAACTGTCATTAGAGTATTAGCAGACTGTAAGGGTTGGGGTTAGGGAAGAGGTTTGGGTTAGTGGAATAAGTTGACATGCACCTGCAAAGATCCTTATAGTCAGTTGAATGTCTGTTGAGATATCATCACAATAAAGTGTAAGTAGATATTAAGCAGACAGTCTACTAATTCTCTAAAGATTGGTAGGTGATATAGTTGCAAAGTTACTTATAATTAGTAGAATGTCTAAAGTGGACTATCGAAATAAAGTGTTACCAAAATATGAGGATGTCCTGTAACAGGGGGGACATTTGGCCTATGTCACATGTGAAAAATCTGGTTAAAATTATTAAATCATAATATCCTGAGCTGGACCAATATATATTTTCTTACAGTTTAATAAACGGTCTTTCAGCTGAAATTATAAACTACCCTGAAATTGGACCGAATAGAATGACCCATTTCACGCTATCATGTTTGTACAGTAGCCCTAAACGGACAAGCTGTTTTATAGAGCGCGTTTTGTAACTATGTTGTCTAAGACGATGACATGGTGGCTACCGTAGCTTCACTATGTGTTTCAAAGCAGCTTTATAAGAAAATAAAGAAATTGGAAAGCAGGAAACTTAATAAATATATAGCATACATACTGAAGAGGTGTCAAAGAAGAGAAAATTATATAGGAAAAATATGTTACATAAATAGAGAATTTCTGATGGTACCATTAACAGCAATGAAATAGAGAATTAACATTAATACCATTAAATTAACTTTAGCTTTATGTTTTGAATAAAGTTCTGGAGTTATTAACCACTCTTCTATATAATAAAAGTAAAATGGTACTGGGAATGTCCAAATAATAAACTCCCTAATAAGTGGACCGTACTCCATACAACTTCTATTCCAAGCTGAGAAAATAAGTTTTTACTGAAAATCATTGCATATTTGCTCACAAACACAAATCGAGATTGTTGTCAAATGGTGTCAATGTTTCATTCATGTCTTAGGTGTACTGCAGGAGAACAGATTGATAGCTCAGTGCGCTCTGCATCTGCGGCAATACAACGATGCTCTGCTCATTAATAGCACTGTTCGCATGGTGGACGCGTTTCGGCTTCTGGATGATTTCTACAAGTCAATGGAAAACAACTTGCTGGATGGCACTGACTTTTTTCTCCAGGGACTTTTTGAAGGTGTGGTATAAAGTTTAAAAGGACTAGCTTATTTAAAAATAACAGTTTCATTTGGGGTTGTTCTGTACTCTAAAAATGTCTGGGTTATTTTTTACCCATAATGGGTATATATTGGACAGAACACATGCTGGGTTTAAAATAATCCAAGGTTGGGTTGTTGTTATGCAACCATGGGTTATAATAATCCAGCAGTTGGGTTAAAACAACCCAGCATTGGGTCAAAAGTTATCCAGACATTTTTAGAGTGTTGGCTTAACCAGATTGTAAGAGATCTCATCCAGACACACTTATGAATCTGATGAAGCTGATAATTGTGCTTTTCTATTTCTTTTTAGAGAACCGTGTGGAGCTAAAGCTGCTGGCGTCGAACCCCTGCTTCGAAAACCCCAAACTGGCCGAGTTGGAACACGTGCTGGTTGAACAGTTTAAAGACAAAAGCTCTCGTGGCATCATCTTCTCAAAGACCCGCAGAGGAACCCACAATCTTCTTGAGTGGGTTATATCAAACCCTGAGCTGCGGAGGGTCAACATCCAAGCTGGAATTCTCACTGGAGCGGGCACGGGTGCACAACACATGACCCAGGTAGGTTGCAGCCACACTTTATGCTGAAGAATACGTAAAGTATGAATTATTAGAAATAATGCACACCCAAGGTGGCATGACACGAAGCGGCGTGTGCATTATTTTCAAATAATTCAGAAGTCAATTGGTTGGCTTCCACAGTAACAACAGACATTGCTGTGGTTAGGTGTGCATTTATCAAAAATAATGCACACCCATCACATAACCAATCAGAATAAAGCATTCAACAACCCCGTATATAAAGTGTGATATGCTGCTTTAAAAACAGAAACAATGAAGAGGCTGTAAATATTTTTTTTGTGTTTTCTGTATCTGTAGAGTGAACAAAAGGAAACTATTAAAAAATTTCGAGATGGAGGCCTCAACCTCCTAATTTCCACCAGCGTAGCTGAGGAAGGACTTGACATAAAGGAATGCAACGTGGTTGTACGTTATGGCCTGTTGACCAATGAAATCGCTCAGCAGCAGGCCAGTGGGCGGGCTCGAGCTGAGAACAGCATCTACTCAGTGGTTGCCGAAGAAGGGGGACGTGAAATACGCAGGGAACTCACCAATGAGTATCTGGAAGATCTGACTGCAAAAGCTATTGAACAAGTGCAAAGCATGACTCCCAGGGAGTTCAGACTAAAGGTGCAATTGAAGTCGTCTTAAATCAGTTCAAAATGTGTATTTTATAACTTAATAAATCCAACTTCTATTGGTGGGAAAAAACAGTCGCTTATCTGTACAATATCAGATTTCAGAGCTTCAGAAAACTGCTGTTATGATTCGGATCATGGCTGAAAAGCAGAAGGAAGAGAGAAGTCAGCGCTTCATTCCTGCTGGTGTACAGTTTCTGTGCAACGGGTGCTTTACTCCTGTTTGCCATGGAGACGATTTCAGAAGTATAGAGAATTCACACCGTGTTAACATCAATCCTCTGTTTAAGTAAGTTATCTTTCGTTAGTATGATAAAAAAAATCCAAAACCACACAATTATGCTCCCTGTTTTACTAAATATTAGAATAGCTTTGCCAATCAAATTAAAGGTAAGCTACTTAAGCAAAAGTGCATTTTCATAACATTTGTTAATTTTTTAATATATGGCAAAAGGTGTATATGACACATTGTGAAGTGAAATAATTTTCTGTGCATATGTTTCATAGGAGGTATTATAATGTTGGTGGTCAGGTGACTTTGGAGAGAAGGTTTGAAGACTGGGAGCCTGGAAGGATTATCAGCTGCAGTAAATGTGGAAAGGTACAGTCTGTTTTATGTTAAAAAAATACCATCACATGCAAATATTGTGCTTATAAGCGTATTTTCCAAAACACCAGGATTCTTTCATCATTTTGCTCATTTTTTTTTCTTTTTTTCCCAGAACTGGGGATGGGAGATTAAATACAAGAAAGTGGCAATACTCCCCTGTTTGAAATTAGAGAATTTTTCATTGAATACTCCTGAAGGCAAATGTTCACCTAAGAAGTGGAAAAAAGTTCCTTTCCAAGTGCAGGATTTTGACTTTACTAAATACATGGAAGACCGTTTAGATGATCTGGACCTAGACGACTAACACACCAGCAAAACTCTTTTATAGCCACTGTGTCAGCACTTCACTGTGTGTTGTTTTGGTGTGCGCACTGTAAAAAAAAATGCAGCATGAAGTTAAAACAACTTGGTTTTGCAAGTCAATTCAACATACTATTTTAAGTTTTGACTTGTGAATAGTTGACATAACTTATAAAAACTAGTTGAAGTTGTTTAACTTAAGTTAAAAGTAGCGTAATATATATGTTGATTTGACAAAAATGCTTCATTTAAATTTTTTTACAATGTGTTAATTGTTTATAGGTTGTGGTTTATAGGGTAAAACTTTAAGTCATAGCAATAGGTGGTGTAAACTAATATTTTTAAACTTATTGTTGTGTTCATTTCTGGAATCAGACCAACAATGCACTTTCATTATTAGTTATAGTTTATATTACTGTATGCATAGAAAATGCACTTTAAGGTCCTCATGACACAATAAGTACTAGTGTGACAAATTCATATGACAAATTGCTTAATTGTTTCCTAATCTTTGTAAGTCGTTTTGGATAAAAACGTCTGCTAAATGCCTAAATGTAAATGTAATGTGCTTAACACTTGACCATCCAATAGCTGTATACAGGAAAAACAAACAAACTTTAAAGTCTTCTTTCTAAATATGTATATGTATGTCATATCATGGGAGTTTTAACACATTTTTTTTATTCAGGCTATAAAATGTATTTTAACCTTTCTATATTATGAATATCATGATTTTGTTACATTGATATTGTGTAAGTCAAAGCATATATTATATACTGTAAAATCTAGCAAATAAAATACTATAAATAATGTTTGGCATTTTTCACAGTTGCTGTGTACATAAATGGAGACTGGTTTTACCATGAATTTGAGTAAAATATATATTTTAAAAAAGAGAAAAAAAGATTGTTGAAAGCTACTAAAATACAGATTTTCTTTTATATGTAACGGTATCGACAAAATTGACATTTATTAAAGAAACCCCTGCATTTTTTGTTATCTTAAAATAAACCACTTGTCATACTCAGATAACCCTTGTATTAAATGTATTTGTATAAATAAATTCAGTGTGTTAGCCGCTAGATGGCGACATGCATTCTTTATTTCCTTCGGCGCGTATTAGGTGTTCCACTTCATGCAGAGCTGCGCAGACCGATCGTCGTATGACATCACAGTCCCGTGAGAGCGATTCGAAACGAGTGCTCCCGCGATACTTTTATGTCACACGCCGATAGTTCTGCACAGTGCCGCATTACCTGCTATTTACACATGTAAACTTTCTTCAGTTTGATCTGAGTTTTGATTTATGTACGCCCACACGTGAGTAAACCCGTTTTTAAGTCAATACTCTATCTTATTTACCTCACCCACTGCATTTGGGTCAAAGTTTGTCAAGTTTTTTTATTATTGAATTCCCAAGGGTCGTGTTTTTAACAAATACATATCAAGTAGTCTAGTTTGTTCGGACCGGGTTATGTAATGGCATTCAAAATAATAATTTATGCATTTGCATAGTAGCATGTCATGGTTTTTGAGGCACAAAATACCTCAGATGGAATGTAAATTTGGCTTTCATAATGGAACTGTGGATATTATCAGAGGAAATCTTTGCTCTTTGTACAGTTATTAAATAATAATTGTATGACGTTACTCGGTAGAGAATTGGTGTCTGCAAACAAGATAACCAAAGAAATTTAGTCTGGCCAAATATTCATGTGTAAATGTAATATTAAATGTAATCAAAGCGAGAGAGGGAGGCAGGGGCTTGACATAAAGGGTAATGTTGTGCCAGTGTGGTTTTGCATGGATCAGTGCCTCAACGCCCACAGCACCAATTTCACCCCGCGCTCATACTCACACAATGCCCGCAGAACAAAACATCCACTCACACAGACATGTTTGCTCATATATACAGACAGGCTTTAGCAAGGACATTCAAAGTCATTTTTAATATTCTGTCATATAAAGAGTTGAACCGCAGACTCACTTACAGATCACTCTCATGCGCACCCACCTTTATGTATTGTAATGAATTCTTACCATTAAGTCTATATAAGGTCTGTGCACTTTAGTGTGTTTTTATGACTGTGAGTCCAAATGTAAGTTGTTCCTCATTGCATGCATTTTACATTGCATGCATCTGCTTTGAATCGAACCCAGGACCTTGGTATGGGTATGGCCATACTGTACCAGTTAAGTTATACCGCCTGCATAATTTGACATTCATTCCTTGCCAAACCCATTTGTTTGTTGAAATTATATGATATCTTTAAGAACCAGACCAAAAATGCAGCTGCCACATCAAATATAGAGTTAAGTGGACATTTTAATAGCTGTTAAAGAGAGGATTCAATGTGAAATTGCCTCTGTATTCAGCGCACACAAAGGCAGATGCCATAATCACAGATTTTTAGGGGGGCTGAGTAGGGTCTAGCACCACTTATGGGTCAAACCTATGCCAAGCCAGAAATGTACAGAGTAAAGCACACACACGTGCAGACATATTCGCACATAGCACAGATGCTGTTGTGTTTGTCTGCCCAGGACTGGCTTTATCAGACAGGATTAATCATGTCAGTCTAGGGTTTATACTGTTTATTGTGTAACTCTTCCTCTTTTTGTTTGCATGCGTGTCCGACAGTCCGTATAGACCCAAGAGCAAAAAGAGATGATGAATGAATAGACTCAAATCAAATATTTTTTCTGCTGTCAATTAAAATGACTCGGCACACATGTAGAAACTGTAAAGCATTCCTTTAGATCCAACAATGAGTCTGTAATAGAAAGCAAGTGTCTCCAATGGTTATGGTCAGTTCAAAAGGATTATAAAACAGCTACACATGGACTTGTCTCGTAAAGCGAATTCATATTGTTTGCAATTTTTATACTAGTCAAGGCTAAAGACGGTCTGTTTATTACAAACAAACAGAGGCTGAACTATTCGTGGACTTGTGTGCTGTTTGTGCCCAGCTTGTAAAAGCAAATATTTGAAGTTCAAATTTATATATCCATCCACTCTGCACTAATGACATGCTGTGATGTAGTATACAATATAAAATAGTATATTTTTAAACAAGGGATTGTTATAGAGGACAAGAAAAGAAAGAAAAAACCTGCACGCCGTAACGCTTTGTCAATCATTTGTCTGTCATTACCGGTACAGTCGCACTGTCTATGCATCTTTACTTCACTCTGTCTGTCTGTCTTTTTGTCTCTCTCCACCTTCTCTGTTCTGCTTTTGTCCGCCTTGTATGAAAAACACCCTGTCAATCTTCTTTTCTTTTATTCTCTATTCTATAGTTAATAGGTTTCTAATTTCTTTGATAAGAAGCTGCGTATTAATGATCAGGTAGACTGGCCTGCTTATACAATGGAGAATAATGTGTGTGTGTGTGCGCGTGCGTGCGTGCGTGTGTGCGGGCACAAAGATGAGGCTGAATGGATGTGTTGACTCTCTTCAGATAGCCAGTAAAAGACAAGGAAATTGGCCCAAATGGGGTATGGGTAATTTCACATCTGCGGTGTTCAATCAACCTCAATCTGGCTTTTGTGCAGGCCAGCTCTTGACAAACAGGCAGGTGCATGTGAGTGTGTTAGCATGCGTGTTTCTGAGTGTGTGTGTGTAAGAGTAAGAAAAACATATAGATTTACAGAAATGGTTAGAGTCTGTAATTCAGTGACAAAATGTATATGTCTGGTGTAAGAAACGTTGTGTAATATTGGAAAACAAAGACTCGTTGTTTATATTTTATTTCCAAATCCAAAACCAAATTTACAGATCATATCGGTTAAATTAGACATCATTGGCTGGAGGAAGAGGTGTGAAGTTAACATGAAATGCTGTTCACATAATCATTTTACTTCTGTTATCTGAAATACACTATTTCTGAGTGACAGGCTATTCAGCGCAAAGAAGGGCATGATTTTATCCATCAGAAATTAATGAGATTGTATAAAGTGGCTGTCACACACCAGAATGGAGGCAGGTGGCTGGAGGGGAGGGGCTGGAATATTAGGCTTGATGATATCAGGCGTGATATTGAAATGAACTGCCGTGTTTCATTATTACAGTATGAAAGAACTGATGTATGCGGTGCTAACAGCGCATGCTTTTAAACAAGATGCTTTGTATTCAACTAATTATTTTCTACATTCTTTTACTTATCTTTTCTTTCAAGTGTACAGATTGTCAGTGACAGATTGCACATTGAAATGCTTAAAGGTCCCGTTTTTCCTGTGTTTTTGAAGCCTTGCTTGTGTTTACGGTGTGCAATATAACATGTGTTCATGTTTCGTAAAAAACGCAGTATTTTTCACACAATTTACTTATCTGTATAGTGCTTTTTTCACTGTCCTAAAAACGGGTTGATGTCTTCCTTGTTCTATGAAGTCCCTCCTTCAGAAATAAGTATTAAGTTCTGATTGTGTAGCTTGTTTAGTGTGTTGTGATACGACCAGTAGCTTAGCAGAGCCGTTTGAGCTTAGCTGGCGACTGACATATTCCTGTGGGCGGAGTTTAGTCAAAAACTTTTTTATTATCATAATTCAACCAGGAAGTAGAGGCTTGTAGTCTAAACCGGCCATTCACTGTAGGCTTTGAAAAGTGAATTCTGTTAAAGAAAATATATCGCATTGAACTTTAAAGCAACACTAAAGACTTATTGCTCTTTGCTTCCCCTACAGGTTAGAAGCGTAATTGTTCATTACCACTGTCGTAAATACTGCAGCATAGCTGGCTCTGATTGGATTGTAGGTCTGCCGTAAAGCAAGTTTTTGTAGTTTTCACTCGAACTACAGGACCACTACCCACAGTTGGAAACTTCTTTAGTGCAGTTTTGGCCGATAGAGGGCTGCAAAGCGAATGTGAAAGTGGATGAACCACTGAAAACTTTTTTGGAAATGTTATTTTAAGGTAAAAAAACTCTTTGGTGTTGCTTTAAGCTTTATAATTGTGCAGATATGATTTATGCTGTAACAGCAACATTACACACTAACTAAAATAAAAAAAAATGCGAGCATGAAAACGTGACTTTTAATGTGAGGCACATTTAAAGGAACAGTATGTAAGAAATTTATATCAATTAATCATTAAATGGCCCTAAAATGTCACTAGACATTAAGAAATAATTTTCATTTCAAATACTTATATCACTCACAACAGCGGTCTGGCCAGGATATTGTCATTTAAAAAGTGGAGTTGCAGCCCTCAACTGATGTTTATGTTGTCGTTTGGTATATTGGCCACCAGCTGTGTGATTGCAGTACCAGTTTTAGCCACACGTTTTGTGATTGCAATACCAGTTTTGGCCACAATCCTACATACTGTTCCTTTAATTCAACAGCAGAAAAAAAAAGTTATGTACAGTATATATACAGAATATGGGAAGCCTGATTTCACTGGAATTCATACATATTTTACGAGTTAGCTAATTTGTATGAATTTGTACGAAGTAAATCATAAAAATAATATAGTTATCATAATAAATAATGAAACCTAACCTTAACATCACACAAATGAAAACAAATTGTTTTAAAAAGTACAATCGTGGTCGTATGAATAATACAAATTAGTAGAGGATGGCCAATAATAATTACTAAGTTGATCCCTGTTTGCCGATAACCGATTAATCGAACGATAGTTTTTTTATAATGGATACTGGATGAAAAAACATAACACAACATAACATAACATAACACAAAAAGTGAAACAGTGCTGAAATGTATTACAAAAGTAATAAAACAACAGCACTGACCCATAAAAATTTGCTAAATGAAATAAATGTATAAATAAAAATATATTAATAAGTATTGAAGTAAATACATCTGTGAAATATTCCCACTGGTAAAATTCAAATGAATTAAAAACTTAAAATATGGATAAAAGTAACCAGCTGAAAATAAATGAATGCAAATTGATATTAATTATCATGACATTAAACATTTGGGTTACACATTGGATTTATCTGCGTGTATTTTTGCAACTGTTTGAGGTAGCCTACTACTAATATTATTGTCTTGTCAGCTTTGACGACAAACTTCCTGCTGTTGTTTCTCTGCTAATGCAGCATTTATTTAGTAAATAAATTACTTCATAATGATATGAAGCAATGGACGCATTCAGAAAAACTATTGGCATGGAGTTTTTGCAAGTAGTCGATTGTTCCACCAGTGAACTATTGGTGCCGATTAATGGGCAAACTGATGAATTGGTCTACCTCTAAAAATTAGCCACCTCGTAAAATACGTATGAATTTCCATGAGATTGTGGTTCTTTAATCTCTATAATATCATTTTGCTTTGATGGTGGTTGTGACGGCATTTGCCTTAATGTGTATATGTGGATTGACTGGCATACATTTTGGAAGGCCACCTCACAGACACTGTGGGAATCCGTGATAATGTTTAATAATAACAACTTTTTTGGGTCTGGAAAGATCAGTCTAGTTTTTCAGTGTGTCCCCGCTGGGACTCGTGTGTAAGGTGGGTGGTGGGAAAGTGGGTTTGCTCTGGTGGGAAATGGCTATTTATGTAGCTGCAAATGGAGTGACACACACACACATTCATTTTCTTCCTGTCTCACACACACAGACATGTAAGACACACTGCCCTGCAGGCACAGGTAACCTTCGCTAACCGATGTACACCAATGAAAAGACAGGAAAGAAGTGAGAAACAAGTGACATGGGGGAAGGAAGGTGAACAGGGGTTGTATGGAGCCATAGGCGTAGATGAATGGTGGGGAAGAAACAGACGAAAACCATCAGTTTTTTACGTCATTTGGTTTGAACCATTTTTAGAAAGCAGCACTCTTGCATCAAACAAGAAGCCCACTGTTTGGCTCCTGACTCTCAACTGCCCACTTCCACCTCACCCCGCTCATCACCACACCCCCAAAAAACTCAACACTTTACTAAAAGAGCTCTTAAGCAAAGCAAGCGATTGCTTTTCTATTTAAACCAGGCTTATAGTGCCAGGAAAAACTGCACTGTTTTTTATTAAAGCTACATCCTCTGTTTGTTTTTCTGTTTACTAGCCTACTTGTTGTGGCTTGAAATGTCTTTCGCCAACTCCTATGACCAGAGTTTAAGTAAGAGCGATTGCTAGCCTATGTCAACAAAGCGTTAACATTGATGTACCGCCGCTGTTTTTAATCAGCAAAGCGACGGAGGATTGAAGGAGATTGAAAATGAAATGACCGAGAGAATGATGATGGGACGGGGGGATTAAAAGATGAAATTAGGTTAGATGACGAGTCATGGTGTGTGTTACTATTACAGCTATATACACTCTTACTTCAGGGCAATGAATTTAAATGATCTACCATGATGCGTGCCTGTGCGCTACAGAATATGGGAAGCCTGATTTCACAGGAATTCATACGTATTTTATGAATGAGCTAATTTGTATGAATTTGTACAAAATAAATCATAAAAAAAGTTGTGGGTAGTGGCGAGGCTACATAAGAGGCAGTGCCACCCTGGCCCACTCAGATTGACGGCTGGCCCACCCATTCAGAAGAGACACAAACTATTTTTGTAGAAAAGCCAAAAAAATCACACATAAATTATCAAATGGCTCAAATACGCACAATTCAGAAATAATAAACTGGTTTTATCATTTGCATGTGTTTCTAAATCTTGCAAATGTTAACATTCAAGTCATGTTAAACTATGTGATTTCAAAAAGATGTTAAAGTGAGCTGCTTTCTGTGCGCGCAGACGCACATACTTACTTAATGGACGCACACTAATAAGCACGAGCAATGAGACATGCGTTTCAAAAAGCACACAAAACAGATTCTCTCTGCATTGACACGACACATTCACACAAAATAATCTTGAAATTCAACAGTCTTGGCAAGTATTCTAATGAATACACTCAGTTATGTCTTAAAGTGAACGCAAACATTTCATGTTTGTGTTTAATTATATTTCATTTAAAGAATGAAGAAGAGTTGATTAAATTTCTAAATACTGTACTTTATCTGTAACTTTATTCTTTTCTTTGCTTATAATTTCTTGATTTGTCCTTATTTCCCTTTTTTGCTGCTCTAAAAAATTCGATCCATGACTCAAAAAACGTAATTGTTTAAACGCATTATTGTAAAATTATGTAATTTAAGAGTAGGCATTGAGGTCCACCCTATTTCACCGAGGTCCACTCGTTTTAAAATTTTTGGCCTTGCCACTGGTTGTGGGCCTATTAGATGTTTGGCAACAAAAACAGCATTGGCACATAATAGGTTGAAAGGGCTGCAGGTGGACTGGGACGGTTCCACTGATCTATATAAATGACTGGATTGCGCATGACGTCACACTTGTGAAGCCACCGCGCCGCCATGTTGGTATACCCAAACGTTCTATTAAATCAATGGACGTTATCGGATTTTAATGATAAAACATCACTTTACTCGTCTTCGTTTTTATATGTGAAGTTACCCTGTACATTATAACAACACAAACGTCCAAAGCATGTAAATAGTTATTTACTGAAAGTTGTACATTTTGCGTTTTAAACAGTTATTATACATTCATCTTTATTACAGTATCAGATCAGCAGACAGACCGCAGCATATTTAGTATTAATGACAATAAACGTGCTCATTCTGAAATCTAAATAAATAATCATGCTTTGTACCGTATGTGCATGCAATAATTTGCTAGTTTTGTAATTATGTTATCTAAACTTACAAATTACCTAAACTTATTTAGAGATATAACGCTGACCGTCACAGTGTAGCTGAATGTCAAAAAAAACTTTATTTATACCCGTGTCATTAACAAATGCAACAGACACACTCACATTAACGGTTTTTTATAAATCCATTATCCTGCCCGATTAAAACATAAACATTGCAAATAACACCAGAATTAACAAATAATTTACGTACACATATCCTAAAAATTAACCTTGTGTAACTGATACGCTGTAAAGGGGGTAAATTTTGATCATGATTTTGAATGGAAGTCAATGGCGCTCTCTGCCGGTTGGGTATACCAAGATGGCGGCTCGAACTCTGCGCTGGCTTCAAATCACGCAGTTACGTCAAGCGTTCTATGCGCAATCCAGTCATTTATATAGATCAGTGGACGGTTCATTGTTTAGTGGTGAGTTTAGGTAATGACAGACCCTCATACTGGCACGCTTCCTAATGGGTTGGCAATCAGGGGGCTTAGAGGATCTAGTCCTGATTTTATTCCTCGAATTCCTGGTTGTAGTAAGTGGTCAGTGATTTTGCGAGAGGAAGTGGTTTTCCCTTGCCCTACTGATCGTATCTGCCCCAAGTTGAGAGGACTCGGCTCATTTCCTATGAATGCTTTCTGTGTTTTGTTGATTGTGTGTAAAACAGAGTTTGGAAGTATATGAAGATTCAGGTTATATTTTGATGATTATATACTCTCAGAAAAAAAGGTATAAACTTTGTACCAGCATGTACCTATGGGGTACCAAAATGAAAAGTGTACTTTTTGAAAAAGTATCGCCCCTGTGACAACTTTTGTACTTTAAGGGGCGGTTTCACAGACAGGGATTATCTTAATCCAGGACTATGCCTTCGTTTAATTAGGACATATAAGTAGTTTTAACAAACATGCCTTAATAAAAACATTACTTGTGTGCATTTTGAGTCAAAACAAATGGCACTGATGTATTTTAAGATATGTAAGTGCAAGTTGTTTTCAGTTTGGACAGCCCTTAAAAATGTTTTAGTCTAAAACCTCCCCTAAATGTACTTAAGTCTAAATTTTGTAATGCTTGAATTGGTGCTTACTATAATTCTTAAGGTAAGGTAAAATAAACTAAGGTAGTCCATATATACATTTAGGAATAAATCAGTGCATGTCTTAAATTAGGTATTTGTCTGCATGGATTTCCATTTCTTTGGTGGTGGCATGCAAGAAAAACCTTTAAATGGATTTTGGGGTTCACCCAAAAACAAAAATTCTGTCATCATCCCTCACGTTGTTTTAAACCTGTATTAGCTTCTTTCTTCTGTTGAAAACAAAAGAAGATAATTTGAAAAATTATGGTGACCACACGATTGACGGTACCATTGACTTCTAGTATTTGTTTTTTCTATATTGAAGTCAATGGGTACTGTGTTATTTATCAGAATAACTTCTTTTGTGTTCAACAGAATAAAGAAATTCATACAGGTTTAAACAACATGAGGGTGAGCAAATGATGGCAGAATTTTCATTTTTGGGTGAACTAGCCCTTGCAAGAACTAGGCTTGCAAGATGCAAGTGTTGTGCCTGATCTGGCATCTATAATTGAGTAAAAGTTTTTAGTTGAATAAAAAAATAATTTCTAGATTTGTTTAAAAGTTTGTAAGCATTGATACAAATCATTGATGTGTACAGATTTGTGATGCAATTGAAATCGTGATGGAAAGTGTAGTTCTGCTAATGCAGTATATGTCAAACAGAGTAAATATCTGTGTACCTAAGTGTAAGTTTTGTTTTGTTTCGGGGTGCTGTAGAGTGCACATGTGTTCTGTGTGGGTGGATTAAAGCCACTCAGCTGCACCTTTTCAGACCTGTTGTCAAGGGCTCTTATCATTTGAGGATCTCGCAAAAAGCGCATCATTTCTAGGTGACATTCAGCTTCCCTCTGGTCAAGGTCATTTTAAGAGCCTCTCCACTATCACATCTTTTAAAAACTTTACTTGTAATATTTCTGAAGGGACATCAGTATCAACACCCATTTCTGTGAGCAGACATATACTGTATATATTATTATATTCATGTTATCTATATACTATGGCTGTGGGATAATGTTCCTGCATCCGATCGAATGAGTGATTGCCAAACATAAACTTGTCTGGTTGTAAATAAACTAATGACGTGTGCTGTAACCATTGCAAAGCTGTTGTTTATTGTAGTGTTCAGATCTGCAAACAATTTATACCGTAACAAGTGATTCTGAGGCCTCATATATCAAAACTAGAGAAATATTGCATGTTAGTAACAGGTTTAAATATATGGGTGTATGTGTGTTTGTCCACAAGTGGAATTAAATAGCTCTCACTCCTACACTCATATCAGTGTTCACCAATGACTCACTTCTCATACACATACAGGTTGGGTTTGAGTTTGGTCTACAGGGGTTTACGGGGTCCTCCGGCTTGCATGCTGTCGTTTTCCATTACATTACAAAATCATGTCATCAATCCCCTTTGGCTTTTTTGTGTAGGCAGTTTAAGCATCCAGAGAGATTTTTTTTAATGTGCTGATGTCAGATGTTGCCTCAAAATGCTAATCATAATCCATTTCATTATATACGTTAACTTACACTTCTCTATTACTGGATTCTGAAAGTCAAAATAACATTGATAGTGCTTGTGTAAACATAAATATTATCTTTCAGCTTACCTATTGAATTAATTCATGTCATTTTAGGTCTGGTTATCTTTACGCAGTAAAAACCTTGCATTATAATGCACTTATTCTGATCATTGCATTAATTAAACGATGGCCTAATTAAAATGCAAAAATACATAAATGATCACAGAGGGCACGTGGTACCTAAAACAGGTCACCTCTATTCATTTTTTAATCTGACTCATAAATAAATAATAAAAAAAATGCATTTAGTGAAATGAAAATGAATGAGAAAAAAATTATCAATTACAGATTATGATTCAAAGAAAGGCTGCTTACATTATAATACTAATATTGACATGCATTGCACCTTGTATCTTGTACCGATCAAAGACATAATGAAGTGATTTTTTTAAAGCGATAACGTTGGTTATGATAGCTTGAACAGGACTTCTAAATTCATTCATGCGGCGTTCATTGGGGTGTGAAGGTGACCTGGGTCTTTCGATTCCACTCAGTACACCTTAATGGTTTATTGATTAAATTCAAAATAATTAAGAGCCACACACTCAATGAAATGAATGGTGTGCAGTCTATCGTACTGGAGGACAGCTCCCTTGAACAAATTAAAGATCAAATGCTCCTCATCTACTTCATTAACACAGTTAAATGTGTTTGAAGTGTTTACTGCCCACAGTCTCTCACACCAGGAAAATGGATCCCTGCAGATTCCAATTTCAAAAAAGCTTCATTGGCATGAAAAACCTGGGATTACACGTAAAAGACATGAACACGTTTAAGACAACATATGTACACTTTAAAGAGCACCTATTGTCTCATTCATGATTTTACATTTCCTTTGGTGTGAGAGTGTGTATTAGCACATGTTAACAATATGCAAAAGGTACAAACCCCAAAGTAAACGATGATGCGAGTTATCGTCTCCAATCTTAATCTTTTTTCTTGGACTACAACAAACACACGGATTGTAGGCAACAGTTTACTTCCTGGGCCTGTTGACGTGGACACGACCGACATTATCATAATTCCTCCCGCTTCGGAAAAACAGCATGTAAGTTAACTCCTGTTAGCATTGCATTGTGAGCGAATCTTTCAAACATAGTAAGGAGTAGGGCTGCACGATGTGAGGAAAAGTTGCGATTTGTGATGACATTGTTTAATGTTGCGATGACGATGTCAGTTGCGATAAATATTTTATATTTTTTCATGTTTTAGGGGCCATTCACGTCGCGCCTAAAACGCGTGGAAAACGCTAGATATGTAGGTTATTGTCACATGACCTGCACGCTGCGCTTGTGTCATTTTGAAAAGTTAAAATGTTTTTGAAATACCTGGAAAAAACAAGTGCGTCGCACTGCGTGCGAGTCGCGACCACGGCGCTTCCAGAGCGCACATACATTTGAAATAATGAACTTGAGCGCACAATAGACGCAATATGTGAATCACCGCTTCCACAGTACTTGTGTTTGCGGCGTCATCTCTCATAAATACAAAAAAATTCCATGACATAGCTGAAGTGCTGTTCCTTTTCACCACAAGGTCTTCGTCTGACAACACATTTTCCTCACTCTTCTCTCCTTCCTCCGCCATCGTTTTGTCTAACAGGCACAGCGTCGCAACTGACACTTCACAAATCAGCAGCCATATCACCCTGTAGCCCAAGACAGCTTGCCCACTGAAGCTAAGCAGGGCTGAGCCTGGTTAGTACTTGGATGGGAGACCACCTGGGAAAATCAGGTTGCTGCTGGTAGAGGTGTTAGTGAGACCAGCAGGGGGTGCTCACCCTGTGGTCTGTGTGGGTCCTAATGCCCCCTGTATAGTGACGGGGACACTATACTGTCAAAAAAAAAGCACCGTCCTTCGGATGAGACGTTAAATCGAGGTCCTGACTCTCTGTGGTCATTAAAAATCCCAGGATGTCCTTCGAAAAAGAGTAGGGGTGTGCCCCGGCATCCTGGCCAAACTTGCCCATTGGCCTACTAATCATCCCTCATACTAATTGGCTATATCACTCGGTCTCCTCTCCACTAATAAGCTGGTGTGTGGTGGGCGTTCTGGTGCAATATGGCTGCCATCGCATCATCCAGGTGGATGCTGCACATTGGTGGTGGTTGAGGAGATTCCCCCATTCATATGTAAAGCGCTTTGAGCACTGGAAAAGCGCTATATAAATGTAACTAATTATAACTCACCAGACATAACAACCAGTAAACTTACCACAACAATTGCATATCCCCTCTCTTTCCTAACTGTTTATAAAAATTAATTACACTGACCACCATAATAGCAAAGAGAGGAAAGGGTGGGGTAATGAAGAAATTTGATAAAGCATTTTATAGTAAGATTCGTTCCTTGAAATTACTTCTTGGAAATACTGTAATATACATACATACAGTAAATATTGAGGAAAGTGGGTAGAGATGAGCCGAAGGAGTATTTGCATTACCTGAAGTGATGCAATGAGCTCGTACTGTAAGTTTAAGTGTAACTGTTACTTTTTAAAGACTTGTAATGAAATATATGCTAAAAAAAAACATGACATGAGTTTGATCTCTTGTTGATTACTCCCCTTGGAAAAGTAGGGGTGTGAGAATTGACATGAAAGTATGGAAAAATGAAATCAACAGGAAAATTGGAAGGAAAAAATGATTGCCAGAGGGGATGTTGTGTCATCTACAATTATAGTTTTGCCATCCTCTGTGATAAATGATGTGTTTAATCTTTTGAAAAAGCAATCAAAATATTAAATCAGTGCATATGCTTTTCATATAATCTACTAGGGCCTCTTAAAAATAAAGGTGTTTTAAAGGTTCTTCACAACCATGCCAATGAAGAACAAATTTGGGTTCCCATTTAGTCAAAACATTTTTTGTTCACTTTTTGTAGTAGAAACTCTAAGAGCTTTTCTCTATAACATTTTGTGAAACAGAAAGGTTCTTCAGATGTTTAAAGTTCTTTTTATGGGACCACACACCCATAAATGGTTCTCTGTGGCATTTTGTAACACCTTTAAAAAATCTGTATGTGACTGCATATAATTTTAATATATGAGGAGTAAAGTTGGAGCAGAATAGGTGATTTAGTTATGAATGCATTTATTGTCTCACTAAGTATTTGGTCAGTGACAACAACTTTTAAAGAGCCAACAAAACGCACTTAGAAGCAAAGCAGAGAACTTTATTTCTTTTCATTCATCCATTTAACAGAGTGCTTTTATACCCGACTGGTATAACACCTTGTTCAACCCACAGAGTGTTGGACTTCAGCTGCTTTTGTTTTCTCTCATCCTTTCACTTTTCTTTCAATCCATTAAATTTAATCTTTTCACAGTCCCTCAAAAAGCTCCATTCAGCACTAAATTTGAAAGTCCCTACTGTTTAAAAGCATGATGTGCAATTTACTGCCTGTTACCATGGAAACCCGGTGATTCAAATCAAAATGTGGATTGGCTTTGAAAGCCAAGACTGATTGGATATGTTTTGATTTTGCTTACACTGTATCTGTGTGTATGTTGTGTGCGTGTAGTGTGAAATGGATAAAGTGTGTGTCCCTACTTACTCAGCCATCCTTTTGGGACAAATTGGTCCCCAGAACAGATTTTGTCAGATTTTGTTCACTTGCATGAACATTTAGGTCCACGTTTGTAAAACCCTATGTAAATAAAGTTTTTGTTAAGTTTTTTCTAAATGTTTTCTGTTTATCCTATTCCACAGGGAAGGACTCTAGTTATTTTGGTCAGCCGGTAACTGGTTGATCAAAATGTCAGAGTATCCTTGCACAGTGGGAAGGATTAGTGAAGTTCCAAGTGTACTTTCAAGATCATCCATCAGCTAAGTAGTGACAGCAGTAACTGAACATGCATACACAAGCTATCGTATTCTACTAAGAGCGAAAGGCATAAATACTTAAAAGCATGACAAGCCTGAGACAAGTGTGGCCTGTGACGAGACCAAATGTGCCTGAAATCCAGTATAGTTCCTGTTAAAACCCCCAGAAGTGAACCAACAAATAAAACTGAAATATGAATGTTGTTGTTTTAAATATATTTGAACAACACATCAGACTTTTGTGTGGGAGCAAAATACTTTAAAATGGGTTGAAAAAGGGTAAACTAAGGCGATGGTGTTTAATCTACATTTTACATGGAGTCTGGCCTTGAGGACATTTAATACTGTAAGTGCAATAACGCTCTAGCTCACTGCCCAGCACACACTAAATGATTCACAGTATGGTTCAGGTGTGCACGTCCTATACACCAGGGGTTTTTAAAGTATGGGTCGTGATCCATGTGTCCCTCCAATTAATGACAATGATTATTAAATGTGTAATTAAACCTATATTTTATTTATAGAATGGCAAGGAAAACAAAACTAGACAAGAGCAAATGTGTTTTCTTTCATATTTCTGTAACAAAATATTTTGGTGGATCTTATGATAAATTGGAATAAAAGTTTGGAAACCCTTGATATATAGGCTACTAAACTAGAATTTTTGTCCACTACAGCATAATATCAAATAGCTTTTGTGTCCCAAACTTAACTTAACCAGTAGACTTTTACAAAAAATCAATAACAACTGAGTTTTCTCTAAAGTAGATTTCTGATAAGAAAGCAAAATAAATTAATAAAATGGCCTAGCTCAAACCATATCTAAAATGTATCAACTACTACACTGAGCTAAAACCACTGTGCAAACCTAATGTATACAATGTTAGCCAGAGATGCTCACAAGTCTCTTAGCTCGAGTCCAAGTCAAGTCTCAAGTCTTTGAGCTCGAGTCCAAGTCAAGTCTCAAGTCTCCCGGCTAGAGTCCAAGTCTTAAGTCTCATTGTAACAAATGAAACTCTAATAACAAAGAAAGAAATTACAAACATTTATAAAAAAGAACAAAGTTGCACATTAAGTAAGGTCTAAAATTAGCATAGTCTTATTGTACAAATTAAATATTATTATTATTATTATTAGAGCAACAGAAGTGATTTTCTGTTTGTCTTGGGTTGTTTGATTAACACTAATGACACAGACTTAAGTAGGTTAATTGAGATTACTGTCTCTTTAAGAACAAATAAGCACAGACTGGTTTCTGACTGGTTTCTTAAGACATAAACAAATGTTTTTTATTAGAAAAAGAATACTGTGAGATCATTTTGTGTGTATGTGCCCTGTCAAGAACAGAAGATTTTATGCTGGCTTACTTTTTGAAACACTTCTCTCTGTATGTGCACTACTGAGGGCACTTAAAGGTATAGTTCGGCCAAATTATATTAAACCTATAATTTACTCACCCCCAAGCTGTCTGAGTTGCATATGTCCATCGTTTTTCAGACAAACACATTTTCGAATATTTTAGAAAATGTTTTAGATCTTTCAGTTGATTAAATGTTTTTAACATTGCATCGTGCTCGAATCTTAACATTGCATTGTGGGTGAATATCAAACATGGTAAGGAGCATCACATTTCTTGCTGACTTCAGAGGTATTCAGGCCAATCACAAAGTACAGATTAGCTGGCCAATCAGGGACACAGAGCTTTTCAAAACCGGCATGTGGAAACTAATGTGTTTTTTAACCATAAACCATAAACACACATTGTATTATACCAAATACACAAAATATCGTGTTTTTAGCAATGAAATAGGTGCTCTTTAACCAATCATCAACAAATTCAGAGTAGATTGTGGCCTACCTTTGATATTATAATTGCAAATTAATCATGGTTATCAGCCCAAAATGATTACCTTATAATTAATGACAAAATTGACATGATGATGAGTAGTGGTGACAGTAACCATCATTAAACATTGGTGGCGCACGCGCGGTCCGTTACATCACTCTATCAGAGGAAGGTGGGAATGGATTTATGACGGCGATTATTTTGCTGTCCTTGAGGTGGGAACTTTGAGAAGTTAGTAGTATTGTACCGATGCCAGACACATTAGGTGTTGATGGGGCTCAAATTTAATGCAGTTTTATTTATGGGAACACATGTTGTGCAAGGGGTATTATCTGTCTTGTTGCTCTGACGGATTTAATAGGTCGGTAATTTATAGCTGCCGTGTCGTGTAGCTAATTGAACTTAACCTCGATTTTAACGTGAAGCACATCTGAAAATGAACAATAGCGCTCGATAGTTCCGTCTGAGTCACTACATTCGATTTTAGACATTGATAATATGACTGAAAACATTTTCTCTCTGTAGCCACACAAGCGTTGTGTGTTTTCTTAAGTTTTCAAGGGTTTTTAAGGAAGTAGAAGTCTGGAAAGTTACCCTGAAAAGTGTTTGCGCTTGCCGTGACTGTGAATGACAGGAAAGCTGTTGGTTTGCAGGCTCGCGCACTGACGCACGGGTGACCATTCAGCTGCGCGGGGTGCTGCGAGAGTATCAGTTCAGTCTGGGCACACCGGAGCGCGTGAGGCACGGTTGTAATGTTGGGCTCCGAGGACCACGGAGAGATTCGCAAACGAAACGCCACCGGTAAGTACCCCGTCCATTCAATATACTTTTACTGTTACCCTCGGTTAAGATGTAAACTGGCAGGTGTTAAACTCAAAGGCAGAAAAGTTTGGAAGCGTGTTGGCTTACTTAAGTCATCTGTCAGAAAGTAATACATCAGTCATACTGGTAAAAGATACCCGTGAACTTATCTCAACTTACCACCACTATGCCCCGAAAGGAAAAATGCGCGTAAACGCTGGTAAAGGAAATTATTTAGGATCAAATGGAACATTTATTCAGTATGCAAGGACACAGATAAAGCATTTTTATCGACATTCTTGCGGTTTATTATCTTAACTTGGCTGTCAAAAATGAAATACTCCACAGGCATCCTAAAAATGGATGAAAGTTGAATGAAACGCCGCGTGACGCTCAAACAATCTCATTGCTTCAGACAAGCGGTATTACCCCGCGATGATGAATGTGCCCTGATATTGCCTTTTTTCTGTTTACGGACTTTTGAACAAGAATATTAGAAGAAAATACTTGGAGAGTCTCAGCACCATATCATGGGAAATACAACCATTGTTTAAGTTTTTACATTTTCTTTCTTTTTATTGTTTCTTTTTTTAACTGATATAGCGTTGCAGAAACTTTACTAAAGAGCAAGACTTATGCTACTTAGCTGATGTTTAGCTTTCTCACTTTAAATGTATATTTGGTGTTGCTTTTGCATCTATATATTGCATCCAAACATTGTTTAGCACAAATAGTAATAATACGGCCTCCCTGAGACAAATCTCTCTATTGTTTTTCTCACTTTAGTGAGTCAATTTGGATAAAGCAAAAAATGTGATTTGTTTCTCTCAATCTCTGAACAATGATTTACTAAATTTTGTAGTGGGTGAGCTAAAACTTGTACAGCATAACAGAGCAGGTGTACTGATCTGAGATGCTCGCCCACATAGGGGTTTGACTTGTATCACCCAAACATGAAATCTACACCACAGTGCTTCCCTCTTTCAGACGGCGGCAAGCTGAGAGATAATGTATGGAGCCATTTATCTTCAGTTGGTTTGATATTTGAAAAGATTTATCTGACTCACCTGACTTATTATTTGTTTATTTGGCTTTCGTTATGCATTAGAGAAGTTAAAGTTTGTGATTTGTAACATGGATGTGGTATAAAGTCTTGGTATATAAATAAAAGTCTATTTGAAAATCGTCATTACACATCAGAAGCATGTTGCTTAGTCTGACTAAAACCTGTTATACAATATTCAAAATAGTGTATAACACACATTTTGTGCTATAGTGCCATGTGACTCAGATCTCGCTTTGTTGTCCAATGCTGTAGTTTAATAGATTAAGATTTTGACATGCTTCTCGAAGTCTCTGTTTACTTTAAAGAGTTTCCCGTTTACAACTTCTTATTCCTTAAGTGGTAGGGATGTTAGGTTCTTCGCTGTTATGTCCTGCGGTGTCCTTTTGCAGTGATTGTGACTATAACTGCACTTAGCTTTCTCTTCACTTCCTGTCTTAGCCGAACAAATCTGAGTAATGCATATGAACATACTGTACCTTTGGAAACACTAATTTCTTGGCAGGGGCTTGTAAACGTCCATTTATCAGATAGGTGTACAGACTACATGAGGGATGATTTGTCCAGTATGCCAGATATTAGACTGTAGAATGAAAAGGCTGCATGTAATTTTGTTGACAGGGCTGAGTCATTCATATTCACATCCACTCAGTGTTTAATACCGGAGAACTGATAATATCCCATATTTTTAGGTAATATATCATTGATATGCTTGTTTATGTTCAGATATTCTGCCTGCGTTTATATGGGGTGCTCCCTTATCTTCAATCAAGGAATACTGAAAGAAGCCATAAATTATTACAGGCTGATCGTTCTTTTACTTTCTGAGACAGTAAATCAAAATACCGTTTCATTGGCTTCTCGGCAAATGCTGTATGGATGAGCGGTTGGAGAAAACATCTTATTTAATAATAAAGACAGACATCATTCCTTTATATTTATGGCATGTAAATGTTTTTCAAACAATTGTGTTGTAGGAGCAGGCTTCACACTCAATTTATTATATATATTATAAGAGTGCTTGACCAGACTTATAAGTAATTTCAAAGAAAAAGGCCGCACTTTGCATATAAAACGTATATTTATTTGCACAGACGCGTTTCGGCTTTGCGCCTTCCTCAGTGTGCTTCAAGCACACTGAGGAAGGCGCAAAGCCGAAACGCGTCATGTAAATGTTTTTATCATCCACATTTTTATTTGAAAGACTATAATCTAGATATTTTATCTACAATTTTATATTGGCACACTTGGGTACAGATTTAGTTTAGCATGTTAGCTTACTTTGATATGGACTAATACACTGGTTTACACCAGTTATGAGTCTAACATCTGGGAAGGTTGCCAGTACTTCTGCATAAACATTTACTTTCTGAGCAGGTGAAAAAATATTATTTTAAATGTGATATCTGTGAATGAAATGCTCTTTCCAAACTCTGTGGGGAAGAGAGAAACGAAAGTTTGTTTACAATACAAGATCTGATGTTGTCTTTCGGAAGCTTGCTTTGTGTGTGAATATATGTGTTTAGACCTGGTATCAGGTATCAGAGATCAGATTTCAAGTGGTGGTGCTAAGTACAGGTAAATAGGTTTTAAAAGTTTTTGCGAAGGAATCACTCAAAAAGCATTCAAAAGTTTCCAGTAAAAATTTAATAGTGTCCCAGGTAGCAGTAAGGGACTGCCAGCTCACTGATGAATCATTGAGTTTGGGTTAAATTGTTTAATTTAAGGATCTCTAAATGTATACCATAATAACATTTACTATAAACCAGCAGTAATGTTTCTATATGTGTGTGTTTAGTCACGTGCATCTGTTTCTCAGTTTTGAAGGGCATAAGGGTTATAACACCTGTTGTGTTTGATAATAGCCGTATTGGAATGTAAACTGTTACTGTAAATGCCTTCCTTTAAAATATATTTTCTCTCTCTTGTCATTTGCTTTTCTCAGCTCATCACTCCCTCCTGATCCTTCATTACCTCTTCAATCATTCTATTTTAATGGCAGCGAGAAAGATGGTGATGGAGAGATATGTGAGGTGTGAAAGAAAGAGAGAGAAAGAATTTGAGGCTCACTAATGCATGTTAATGTACGTACAGTACTAATAGGTGCAAACAGGTTTAGCCTTGTCTTTTTGGAATAAGAGTACTGTGTTCTGCGTCTACGTAATCTAACGCTCACACGGCAAAGCTCCCTCCCCCAGTCTACACACAGTTCATTAATGGAAACTAAGCTGCAAAAATAGGCCAGTGAAAAAATCATCAAGCTTTGACCGCACATTTATATGTCAGCACCTTCATATTTAGCAACTTAAAGCCACCTAAAGTAGATAAATGACTGAAGGAAGGAAGCATGTATGGTAACATGTCACAGAGATCATTTACACATACAAGTCTTAAAGGTACAGTAAGCTAAACTAGAAGTCAGGGTGGAAATGGTCATGTAAAAATACACTGTATTATAAGAGGGTTTAGTGCAAGAAATCTTCAATAAAGGTCACATAACACACACTGTTTCTGCTAATCTCAGATTATTGTTAATCTTGAGTACATATAAAGTAGGGTTGTCACGATTCTCCAAATCCTCGATTCGATTACATTTTCGATTCTAAGGTCATAGGTTGCTATGTCAGTTTTATACTAGATTTTAATGAAATATAATATCTGACCTTGAACCCGGAGATGCCCTGCAATGTTAGTCGTGCTGCCAGTGAAAAAATAGGGTACACGCACATACCTGATAAAATGAAACTTCCTGTCAGATGAACATTCCTGTCAGTACTTTGCACCTTAAAAATGCGCTTTTATTACCGTCAGACGAGATTGTGAGACTATACCCCAATAAGTCATGTTTAAATGCTGTTTTCATAACTCTTAAGCAACTGAAATAAGTTGTTGTGAAACTCAGAGAAACGACCAGTCCTGGCACAGATGCTGTTCTGCTGTGCACACGCAAGTGCTCTGATTGAGTTTAGCTGAAGGCGGGAGGCTCGTGATGTTTTTTGTTTCCCATGTAAAGAGCAGCTCGCGTGGTGTCTCCTGCATCTGCCATGCTATCTTTTAACTGGCTGTAGCTAGCTAAGTTAGAGGAGGTTGAGTCGCAGCACTCAACAAGTACGTTTTTTTCTGCTTGGCAAGCCGACCGGACGTGATATGGGGGCGTGCAGCATCGACAATTTCATTTTTTAATTCGAAGTTCGAGGTTGTGATTTTGATTTAAAATCGAAATCGTGACACCCTTACTATAAAGTAGTATTACATCCTTCATATGTGCGAATTAACTACGGAAGAGTCAAGTTTTAATGGGAAAAATATCGAAATTCTTTGGTTATTTTTGAATGCGATGCTAATGGTCTAATCAGATTCAATGAATTGTGCTAAGCTATGCTAAAAGGGGTACCGCCAGACCCAGGGATCGTCTAAATATATTCCAAAACGGTAAAACTCAACTGTTTAAAGGTAGGGTAACACATTTTGAAAAATGCTAAAGGTAGCCGCCTAGCAATGAAATCCTGATCCAACCCCTCAAGTCAAATCGCCATCCAAAGTCACGCCTCTTTCCAAACACATGAACACGCACAGATCAGACGGTCACGTCTCATGTCTCATTCACCAGTGAGAAAACTTTGCAGTACAAAGTCGAATAACACTTCCAAAATAACCAAACAACTGGTTTACATCAGAATTAGTTTAAGCACACGTTCGGTTGTGTAGACGTAGTAACTATATCGTTATGCTAATCCGGAAAACGAACACAAATTTCATAAGCAACACAATGATTCATCAAAGTAGAATATCTGAATCCATCTCAGTACAAACATATCGTGTACCTACCTTACCAAAATAAACAGTGCAACGACCCTTCCAGACCCTTTGCCTCCTGCAGCTGTTTCATCTCGTGGTAAAGCAGTAAAGTTACCGATGTTAATTTGGGTTTTTGCTCTTGCTGATCCAGGCAGTTTTTGCTGTTGTTGTTATAAAAGATGTCTTTCATTGTGTGCCTCCTGTGTAGGTTGTCAATTCAGCAGAAAAGTTTGCCATTCTCGCTGTTTACAGGCAGGAGAAGAGCGCACGTGAACGCGCCGATGACGTATGGTGTCTGCGTGGACTCGCTGCACGAGTGGGCATTTAAATTACGCTTAAGTATGTGGACAAAAATGGAAACGTCCGTTCGGACCGAAATCTATGATTTGTTGAAAATTTTTTGGTCCTACGCCTTTCACAGATTACATTAATTTCTACAAAGAAATTTAAACAACTTAACACAGTGATTGCTATCAGGATGTGAGAAGACTTTTAACCAGCATAACAAAAAATGTTTCAGGATCAAATCTGTCACCCTACCTTTAACTTTAGAAGAGCTGTAAAATAAGAATATTTTTTTAAAAAGTGTAGTGTCCCTTTAAGAACAAATAAAATGATCAAAGTGTAAGATCTGTTACTAGTTCAAACATCTTAATAGGTTAACCTTGAAATTTGTAAAACCAGCTGTTTGCCTAGAATGCAATACCGGAAATGTATTGGAAAGTCTTTGTTCTGTTGATGTGTAGGGAGGGACTCCACATAGCTCATAGTATAGGTGTAGCTCAATGTTTATTAGAAAAAAAAGTGTATTAAAAAGTTATTACTTGCAGGTGAATTAAGATGAGCAGTGTTTAAATGTGCTCATATACTGTAAGTCTCTGTTACTGTATATATGTTCACACCTGTATCTCTACATTCCACTGCGCCTTGGTGGCTGTCCTCACTCCAGCAGACAGAGCGGTCAAGTGAGACAACCCCTGTCATCTCTCTCTCTCTCTTTCTCTGTGTGTATTGCTGTATCTTTACCTTTGTTCCTCTCTGCCTCGCTTTTCCCCTGTGTATAAGTGTGTCCTTGTACATGTGCTTCAGTGCTGTATGTTATGGTGTCTGACAGCTGTCTAGGGCCCCAAGGGCACGCAACCTGCCCTTTTCTGAAGTGCGCCTCCAGGGCCCCTCATCACACTGTCTGTGTTCCCCGCAGGGAGCGCTCGACACTGGGCCACGGTCAGCGGGGTCTGGCCTCTCCTCAGCGGGTGCCCAGGGGTCTTAAGGGTTAATGTTTCAGCACTGTGACCTCTCCCATTTCCCATCACCTGACAGCTGGTGGCTACCGCTGCCTTTCTTTTCACTACTGTACAAGGCACACATACTGTACATACATTCTTTAAAAATGATTTTTTAAATAAAAATATTAAATTAGTTTTTTTGATTTGATGTTGTGGGTGTATGATAAGAGTACTATGATAATGACAGTTTAATACACACACACACACACACACACACACACACACACACACGTAAATACACTTGCATATACAGTGTGATTGTAGGTCCTCTTAATAGCCCACTCATTACTACATAGAGGTTTTGTGTAAGCCGGTGGTGAACCTAAAACACACACATATACACTATGAACAGAGGTAGCGTGTGTAGAGGAACAGGTTGGCATTTTTTTTTTAAGGCTTCTTCATGCCGGTGTAGTATAAATGAGGGCACTGTTTGCCTTTTTAGCAAAAAGCTGTGTGTGTTTTTATATCGTGTTTGTATGAAAAGCAACAGGTTTTTGCTCTCTGAGTGAGTGGAGTGTTAAGTAGCAGCTCCACCTCATAAAGGTGTTTCAAAGTGAGCTGTTTATGTTTGTGTACCGTATGTGTGTGAGTCTGCAAATGCCAAATTGACACCGTGTATGATGGTATCCGAAGAAAAGCAGTGCAACTTTTTCTCTTTTGCCGCTGCACTGTTTAAAAAATGAAAAAGACTTTTAAAAAGAAGTGTCTCAGTTTTTTACTGTCTAAAGAGGCAAAGTTTTTCCTGTCATGAGCCATGATTTGGTATAAAGCAATGTGTTTGCCTCAGGGTTAGCATATGTTAGTCGCGATTAATCTGTTGCATAATAAAAGTTTTTGTTTACATCATATATGTGTGTGAACGTGTTTAATGACTTTGTATAGATAAATGCACACACATGCATGTATATAAGGGCTGTAACGATTAATCGTGCAAATGCGCGTTTTATAAATTAATTAATTTGAATGAATTACGGTGAAATCATGGCACATCCCAAAGCCAGGGGGCGCTCTCGTGCAGAAACTTCCTTTATGCCACAGAAGAAGAGTGTTGCTTTTTTAAATGCACGTTATAAACGACTCCGACTCATAATGATTCAGATTCGATTTCAGACAGGCATTTTTAATGGGACATACGATTAATCGTTACAGCCCTAATATAAATATAAATAATATAAATTTTTTCTTAAAATTATACATGCATGTGTGCATATTTATACATACATAATTATTATACACAGTTCACATACATATATGATGTAAACAAAAACTTTTATCCTGCTATAGATTAATCGTGATTAATCGTTATGCATCGCTAGTTTGCGTGGTTTATGGTTCAAAAAACACATTTTTTTCTATATTTTTCACATACTGTACATTTTTGTAGCTCCAGATTTACCTCTCTTCCTGAAACTCACTGATTTTGTACAAAACTCATTGATTTGAAAGCTCTGTGTCCCTAATTTGCTAGCTAATCTATACGTTGTGGTTGGCCTGAATATCTCTGACGTCAGCCGGAAATGTGACGCTCCTTACCATGTTTGAAAGATTTGCTCATAGTACATGTCGTTAAAGTACTAATACACACTACACACCAAAGGAACTGTGGGTATATGGTGAATCAGACCCTTGGTGTTCTTTAAGCTTTCTCTTGTCACTAGAGCAGTGCTAATTCAAAAAAATGAATCATGACTCAATTGTAGTCCATAGTTGTATTCCTTTTTTTTGGTTTTGTATATTGTTTTAAATTGATTTTCATAAAATTTTTCATAGGCAGCCGCAGCACAGTAACTTAGTCAGTAGCATGATTGTGTTAAAGCAGTGGTTCTCAAACTTTTGTCCTCCCTTTTGCATCCCTTTGCCCCCCTAAAGAAAATTCATGACATAAAACAATCTCAAACCTAGAATCAGAATTAAACAAAACATATTAAATGATACAATGACGAATTGTCCTTCCCATGTGTGTGTTTGTGAGCGTGCGAGTGAGAGAGAGAGCATTACAGTCAATGGGTTAGGGTTAGCATCCCTGTGGATTGAGAGAAACGATTGGTGTTTTTATTGTGCTTACACAAACCAGCACCCACAGTCACTTTTGAATATTGATCATGACACTTCTGCCTATGGATAAGATGTTACAATACTTTAAAATCAGCTGTTTTTGTATGCATAAGTACTACTGATGCGTACTACTGTATATACCCGTCTGATGTTCTGATGTGTGTGTGTGAGAGAGAGAAAGAAAGTAAGAAAGAGAGATGGCCAGAAAAACAGGGACTGATTGCTACAGAGGTCATTTAGTTGTGTTATGATCAAAGAACTTCTCAAACCTTCCAATTTGTTGTAGTTTTGTTGCTTGCTTCCATCTTCAGGTCTCCTGTTTGAACCCTTCAGACCATCCTCTGAGCCTCACTCTGTCACTCTCTCTCTCTCTCTCTCTCTCTCTCTCTCTCTCTCTCTCTCTCTCTCTGTCTCTGTCTCTCTCTCTGTCTCTCTCTCTCTCTCTCTCTCTCTCTCTCTCTCTCTCTCTCTGTCTAATAGCTCGCACCCAGCGTCTCTCATCATGGTTGCTCTGATCTGTTCTGCACTCACACTAATCTCTACACACACCCTCTCACTATACTCTCATACACATGTGTTCATCCTCTATACATTTATGTCTGTTTAATTTGTACATGGGTACATGCTGTTGGCATATCTGCTTGTAGATGAATGAATGGATGAAGTGGATGAATAGTATCAAAGTTTTTATATATCCTTTTCTTCTTTTTGAGTGTGTCTGTGTTGTAATAGAGAACAGTAATGAGGCTCTCAAGGACAAAAACACACACACACAGACCCCCACACATCCCTCACCCACGTCCAGTTTCTGCTCTGGGTCTCCTCGTGTGACCCCCTCAGCCCACTCCTCTCTTGCCAGGCAGCGTGCCTGTGAGGCAGGTACGCAGAGAGCGGGAGCCCCTCTGGTGTTCTGGAGCTCTGAATGGCTCTGGAGGAGATTGTGACGTCTGGACCGGGCTGACTCACACTGAAGAGGCAGGCTCTTGACTTGATATCCCCCTATCTTGCCTTTTCTCTTCCTCTTTCTGTCTATTTTTATTTTTCTCTCAATACGTCCTGATCTGTTTCTTCATCTGGAGTCAGATTTGTTATTATGGAATGGTGAAATTGTGTTTTCTGTCAGCTTTTTTCGGTGTTGGTACATTGCCGAGAACAACCCACAGTGGGTGTCTAAAAGATTGAGCTCAAAATGCATAGCAACACTGAGTGATTCATACTTTGAGCAGAAGATTTGCTTTGAATGTACACATCAGCCCATGAGAGGATGAATAGGTGCTTGTGTATAAGTTCCTGATTTTTTGCGTGTGTGTGTATTTGGTCAACAAGTGAACTTTTCCTGATGATTAAAAATTCCTGATGACCATGTAGCGGATACTTAGAGCCAACGCTTGGAACAAGACCACGCTGTGTGTGTGTGTTTGTTTTAGATGGCATGCTGGGTATGGTACGGAGGAGGTATGGGTGCTGGGGTTAAGAGCAAGGAATACAGTGGAGCACTGTACTTACCCAAACACGCACACACACCTCATAGCCTTATATTTCTATGCCCCACCCCTGAATTCAAACTTTGCATTAATTATAACAATTAAATCCTACAACCAATTAATTGAACTGTTTTCTTGTGATTGTCTTGATTTCTAGTTAGATTTGTGCATTTGGGAGACACATTATCCACTGCATCCAAGCTATGCATTTTATGATCAACACAATGCTCTACCAATTCTTATGGACATTTTTGTTTTCCGAAGTAAACCCACCCAAACACTCATATGACTATCATGTAGTTTAAATTAGTATGATTCTCTTTATTCTGCTGAATACAAACCAAGATATTTTTATAAATGATGGTAACCACAGAGTTCACAGTGTTACTGTATTTTCCGGACTTTCAGACTGCAGGCTGAAACGACCCAATTCTGATTTTTTTGCCCCTATGCGACCTGTATCTGATTTTTTTCATGATAGTCTGAAAGACACAGATCCGATATTTTCAATTGTGACCCAGGCCACTTGGTATGTGGTCCTGAATCCGATACGTATCCGATCTTTTGAAATGCGACCTCTGTCTGAACGGCCAGGCCACATGGATCCGACCCGTACGTCATTGATACTCTACAAACGTCATAATTCTGCATTGAAGTAGGCGGGAACGAGAAGATAAACAACAACCATGGCGAACGCTGCTAACACTGCTCCACTTCATTAAATTTTGGCGTATGGGTGCACTCGTTATATGATTTCACATATAACAGCTTTCTCCCAATATATTAACTCTTTCACCGCCAGCGTTTTTGTATAATATATATATATATATATATATATATAAATGCATCGTCAGTTTTTATTCGTTCATCACTTGAAAGACAGTTTTGGTAACTTTATCAGAAAGTTGTTTCTGTGTGCTGCTTGTGAAAGAAATTAAAGTTGCCAATTTGTACCTGGTCTGGCCCCCTCCCAACCCACGCACACAACCATATGATTTTGCTATCGGTCGACTATGGAAAGATTCGACAATTCTGATTAGAATATGTAAATCCTTAGTCTTCGTAATGGACACCCCTAGAAGATTGTAATTGTGCTGGCTCCGTTGGGAAAATAACTTTAATATTGCAAAAAGAGCTCCGCTGTTGACTACACATCCATGTTTAACGTTAGCTTACAAGTGACGTCCTTGACCGTTGAGTACTCTTATGCGCATGCGGGTCACTTCTGGGAGATTTCCCGTTCACCCAGGAGATCACAAAAGGTCGCATTTAATTGGAAATGTGAAAGGCCTTGCAAAAAAATCTATTTTTTTCAAAAAATCGGAATTGAGCATTAAGCCCTGCAGTATGAACGTAGCATACTTTTGTCATAGTTTGGCGGGTACTGGAACTTGTGAGGTGCGACTTATACGTCAAAATTATTTCATATAAACAAAGAGAAACCCTTACCATCTACAGCCACGAGAGCCTGCTCTATGCTGCTTCTGTATTTATGTAATTCAGTGGATTCAGTGATGCAGAATGACTTCTGGATCTTTTTTAACTTGATTTGGCTGGTCGTGTTAATTTAGCCTATTCAGCCTCTCAGGTATGTTCTGTATGCTATTGTGTATCGTGTAAATAACTGTTTATGTTAGTTTACCATGTACAGACACTTATTCAGCCTGCTGTTCTGTGTGCTTTTGTTTAGTTGAATGAATAACTTGCCTTTCCAAATTAGATGTTTGTTCTTCGGCTTGGATTTTGTAAAATCATTTTCTAAATAAATGCGACGTACCACTCTAAAAACAAACGGTGCTATATAGCACCAAAAGTGGTTCTTTGCTCGTAATCATAGAAGAACCGTTTTTAGTGCCATATAGCACCGGTGAAGCACCAGTGAAGCACCTGTGTAGAACCATATAGTGCTTTGTAGAACCATATGTGGTGCTATAGTGGTGCTATATGGCCCCTATATGGTTCTACACAGGTGCTTCACTGGTGCTTCACCGGTGCTATATGGCACTAAAAACGGTTCTTCTATGATTACGATCCAAAGCAACAGTTTTGGTGCTATATAGCACCATTTGTTTTTTTAGAGTGATAGTCCAGTGCGACTTATATATGTTTCTTCCTCTTCAAAATGCATTTTTGACTGATGCGACTTATACTCCAGAGCGACTTATAGTCTGGAAAATACGGTATTACTGGCTTGCATAGTATTCATATTTCCTACTGAAGTCAACTTTGTGCTTACCATCATTTATCAAAATATCATATTTTCTGATCAACAGAAGAAAGAAACTTTTCATTTTTGGGTGAACTAAGCCTAACCCATTGACTGTAATGTTATCTCTCTCTCTCTCTCTCTCTCTCTCTCTCTCTCTCTCTCTCTCTCTCTCTCTCTCTCCCTCCCTCCCTCTCTCTCTTTCTTCTATTCTTCTTTGTCTTTAAATAGCATTAGAATGGCCCATTAAATGCTTTTTAAATGATTTTTTCTGCCTGTCTTTGACCTTGGCACACATAATCTTCTTCAGTTAAATGTGACGTCTGATTCACTCCAAATACAGCTGATGAAAAGAGTGAGATTTTCTTCAGTTGACTCTGAATATGGATGCCCACTACGCTGTTATCATCTGTACTGAGTGGGTGTTGTTTGGACACACAGACCTATGGAAACAGTCATTCCCAGATTGCCTTTGCTGTCTACTGACAGAGAGGACAAGATCCTCTAACCTCTAGAGATTTCTCCATCTCTTATTCCCTCATCATCTTTTTGTCCTCTCTCTTTTGTTAAATGTTCTTTTTAACCTGGCCAAGTGTCTTGCTTTCACGGTTTACTCCCCACTATTGTGCTTGAAGGGGAATATTACATAAGACTAAGACTGCCACACACACACATGTTGGCATATGTGGTTTCGGGGACATTTCCATAGACGCAATGCATTTTATATTGTACAAACTGTATACTCTATTCCCCCTAACCTACCCCAGTCCATAACCCTGACCATCACAAAACTCTTTGGTTATTTTTTAGCAGGATGCTAATGGACTAATCAGACTCTATGGATTGTGCTAAGCTATGCTAAAAGTGCCAGCGCCAGACCCGGATATCAGCTGAACGGATTCTAAAACATTAAAAATCAACTGTTTAACTCTATGGGAGCTGGAAAATTAGCAAAAGTGGGGTGTCCCTTTAAATAATTTTTCAAAGATGGGTTCAAAACTTCAAATTCACTATTATAGAGTGACCTGAAATCTCTTTCTCTCTTACTCTCCCTCTCTCGCTCCCTATCTCTCTCTCTCTCTTCAGCTACCGCTTTAATGGTAGCACATCTGTCACTTTGAGTGCAATTTTGTTTTCTCCACAGTAACACATCATCACCATTGATTCTCTCTGTCTAAGTGCCTATGTGGTGTGTGTGTGTGTGTGTGTGTGTGTGTGTGTGTGTGTGTGTGTGTGTGTGTGTGTGTGTGTGTGTGTGTGCATGTGTGAATTGCATTGATGAATATGTAACGTGTGAAAGAGCATGTAAACACATGCTAAGAGGGTCTCTGCATGTGAAATGGCCTAAAATTATTCAAAGGTCTAAGGATGCACCCTCAGTAAGTGTGTGTGTGTATGAGAGCATGTCATAAATATAGGTTCATTACAATATTCTAAGGAGCTCAGTGTTGTGGAAAATGCAAGCAGGTGGGCAGTCGTGACAAGTCTGTGTTTTGTGTTTGTGCGTCGGGGTGACTTGTGTCCCCTAGTCGAGCACATGTCTCATCCTGGCACATGTTTGCTCTTAAACTGTTTTGGGTTGCCAAGGCTCCTCTGGGAGGTATGGGCCGCAGGAATGCAGAGTACACTGGTCCTCCGCTTTCGGCAGACAATTATTTATCCCTTTATTTCTGCATTTTCCTACTTCACTTAATTTGATTCACTTACTTTTAGGTTGGACATTATGCTTTGTGTGTGTGCGTGCATGTAATCCTAGAGTATGACAACAATTACTTTTGCCCTCTGGGTCCAATTAACACCCCACAGTTTCACCCAGACTTTATCCCATATGTATCAAAGGCTAAACACACACACACACACACGCACGCGCACACACATAGAAATAACTCTTGCGCATGATCTGTACAACATTATTTTAAAGAGTAAACAATCTAAAAATGTGCTAGGTACTGTAGTAATGACAATAAGTAAAAATAATAAAAAAGAGAGCAAATAATTTATGAGATCTCTATTAGAAATTGCATTGGCTGAAAATATTAGAATCAGTGATTGAACCGATTGCTTATCCAAATCAAAAAACTTTATATACTATATCCTTTGTACACAGCTCTGCTGCAAATGCTTTGCAAATACAAATGTTCAGTATTTGTCATGCCAATAAAGCACACTTAGCACCAATAAAGCACAACAGCAGCTGGTGAGCTTATCACAGCACAGTCCAGGTTTATACCTAATAACCTTTGCAGAACCTTCACACACAGACTTTAGGAGCTATATTAGTAACGACCTCTCATCACCTCAATGGTTTTAATACTGCGGTAATGATATTTACTGTACTCTACACTCTCTTAAAAGGTACAAAGCTATCACTCGGTCAGTATCCTTTTATAAACCACACTTTTGTTCCTAAAAAGTGGATTTTAGTACATTAGAGGTACATTTTGGTGCTAAATGCATACATTTGTGTACCTATCAGGACCTTTTAAAAGGGTCTTTTAAAAGGGACTTCATTGTCACCCAAATCTATTGCAGTAAATGATTTGGCCAGAGTTCGTACAAGTTTCGGAAAGTTATTTCTTTTATAGTGCAGGAAGTACAGCGGAAGTCCTTATATGGGCACTTTAGCACTCACACATCAACTGAGAGCTGATAGGAAATCAAAGTTACCAAAGAAGTGTGTTCTTGTTTGTGGGGGAAATGTATGCTTGTTTAGCTACCCAAAGACCCCAGCACTATGGAAACAATGGATAAAGTTTGTTTATCCGGGGAAGCAGCAGCATTGTGCAAGTGTGTTTAGTTAAAGGGGACAGAGAATGAAAAAATTTTTTTTACCTTGTCTTTGTTGAATAATGGTAGTCTACCCGCATTCACGAACATACAAAAAGTGCTAGACATGCTAAACATCTCAGTCTCATAGAAATTCCTCTTTTAGAAATGTCAGCCAGAAAACGGCCCAATCTGAAAACTGATGCTTATGACATCACAGGCATCTCACTGCCCCTCCACTTTAAAATAATTGGCTACATTTTTTGAGTGGCAGCAAAGTCAGCCAATCAGTAATGAGATTGCAAGTAAAGCCAGTAGGGGGAGCCAAATAGGTGCAAAACCACTTGTTTAAAATCCCCTACCCTAATAGAGCTATCTGAGAGAGGTTTTTAGGAAGCTTCTAAGGCATTACAGACCCAAACAAAAAATTTTTTGTCTACTTGTCACATCACAGAACAAGAATAAATACCCCGTTCAATCATTCTATGTCACCTTTAACGCTGGATAGCACAGAAATGAGACTGTCCCAACCGGGTCATGAGTTGCAGGCGGTAAGTAAAACTGCATCAAATCATCTGATAAAACCAAAGCCTCTTTGGATACAAGATTAACATGAGATAAGCAGAAAAGTGTGTGAGCTTTGGGTGTAAAAAAAATTCATATAGCCCATTTTGTATAAAATATGTTTTTTACATAAACACGAACATATCAAATAACATGTTTAGCTATTGTTTCCAGTCGGGCTAGCTAATGTTAGTTAAAACCACCTCCTTGTGACTGTTCATCTGAGGGGCGCAAATTCAAAATATGTGTTCAGAGTGTCATGTGTGTTTCTCGTGTTTTCAAAATATGTGTTTGTTGCGTCATGTGAACCATGTGCATCATATGTTTTGTCAAAATAAGTGCCTGCTGCACATGCGTCACAACTGAATAAGATAAAAGAGACGCTCACGTTCACATAATACACGCAAGACACTCCCTTAACTCTGTAAACTCTGATTACACATGAGATTACGCAAGCGTCTCTTTTATCATAAACCGTTTAGATGCATCTGCAGCAGGCACTTATTTTGACAAGACGACACTTAATGCACATAGGATCACTTGCCGCGCAGAACACATATTTTGAAATTACGAACCACACATACATGCTGTGACAAACTTCACATCATACGACCTTGAAAAAAGAAGTCACTGGCTGCCACTGGTTAAAACTGACCCATATTGCGTAAGGAAAACATTTTCAAATCAAATTTTTTAAAGGACCACTTCAGATATCCTCACAAGTAGATTTGTCATGTTAAACTATATTTGTAAGGACCCTGTGCAGACATTCAGTGAGTGTTTTTAGTGATGCATGTTTACACAGGCAGGTCATTTTTTCTATGCAAACACCTGGTGTACCGCTCACAATTAAACCTCTGTATTTAAGAGTGTGGCTTGTGTGTGAGTGTAAAAAGTTTTACTTGTGCAGTACATTCATTCATTTGTTTTTTCTTTCAAAACATACCTTACATTTGGTTAAAAACAGTTTTTTGGGTTATTTAGATATTTATTTATACATTGTACTGAAAGAGGCTCTTTTGTGACAAACCCCCATTAACCAGTCAAATTTAATTAATACCCTTTTTATATTTTTTTATTAATACCCACATAGTTTTCTGTCTGTCTGTTATTCTAATGAGAATAAATACTGTACTCTCTGACAATGAAAGCCATCTAAGGATTCATATGTTGACATGCAGTGTTTATTAAATGCATCTTAATACATGTTCATAAAATAAACCGACAGCTATTTAAGAGATGACTGGCGTTGTTGCATTTGACCTGACGGCTGGAGTGTGCGTGTCTGTATGTGACAGATGATCAAATGGCAGCATGGTTAACCGTGCCTGGAAATGTGGTCGGCCATTTCTGGAATGTGCGTTTGGTCACTGAGCTTTAAGCCTGGCTGTAACTATAAAGCCTTTAAATAAAGTTCATTCAAAATATGACTTCCTAAAGTAAAACTACAAACAGGAAGATCAACACAGTGTGCCATTGTCTATATCTGGCCAATTTTTATTTATCCCGTATATATTTGATGAATTCAGAGTGCACCTTAACTTATAAATCAGATGACATTATGCATCTATCATTTTATATTTGTGAGTGTCTGTGTGCCGTATGCTCGGCAGGTGTATTTCTGTCATGATTGACGGGGTAATCGGGATGGATTAGGGCTAAAGTACATACAAATGTGATGGAAAACGTTTTAAGTTACAAACTAAGCCTTCAGTTGACTAATGTAACCGTCTTGCCCCCGCAAACAGATACACACATACATTGATACAGATGGTTGTAGTGACAGTAGCAAAAGGTTATTGTATTAGCCTGATAAGGTTTCTTTTAATGTTAGAAAGCATCACATTAATTTATATGTTTGGTTTATATGGGCTTTGTGATATTTGTGTGTGTGTCTGCAAATAGCCTGGCTCCCCTTCCAGCAATGCACAAGTGTTTGACATGTGTGGAAACAATTTAATAAAGCATCACTTGAGGTCACAACATTTTTAAACCATTTACAGAGAATAGCGCTACTGAGTAAATGTAAAACCGTGTTTGATGATTATATTATGAAGCTGATGTGATTGGGGTGGAATGAAGATGGCAAGATACAAAATCCCTTGAAATCCTTCCACGTAAGTGACGTGGGACCCTTAACTGCCCTTTAAACGCAAATATATTTTCTATATTTTTCCACATACAGTAAATATCCAATAATGAGTGACTTTTATCAAAAGGTGTGGTGATCTTAAATTGTGGATCTGTTTGTTAGACTTTTTAAGCAAACATACCTACTTTACAGTATTTAAAAGAACCAGTGTGTAGATTTTAAGTAGCATCTAGCGGCAGTGGTGGCTCGTTGCTGCTCATCCGAGGGGCGCTAATTTAAAATAAGTGTTCGGAGTTTCATGTGTGTTGCTTGCGTTTTCAAAATATGTGTTGTTTGCATCGTGTGAACCATGTGCATCATGTGTTTTGTCAAAATAAATGCCTGCTGCATGTGCGACAAAAACATTTATGATGAAAGAGTTCACAAAATACACACAAGACACCCCCTTAACAGTAAACTCTGATTACGCATGAGATTATGCGAGTATCTGGCAAACGCGAGCGTCTCTTTTATCATAAACTCTTTAGACACATCTGCAGCAGGCACTTATTTTGACAAGAGACGTGATGCACACAGGATCTCTAGATGCGCAGAACACATATTTTGAAAAAAGGAACCACAAACATGACAGGCTACATACATGTTGTGACGAACTTCGCATCGAGCGCCCTCGAAAAAGAAGTCACCAGCCGCCACTTTCTAGCGGTCAGACAGTGAATTGCAACAAACAGCTCAGTCCACACCTCTTCGAAATGCATAGTGAAGCTACGGTAGACTCCACAGGACATGTCATCATCTAAGACAGTGGTGTCCAACGTCGGTCCTGGAGGGCCTGTGTCCTGCAGAGTTTAGCTAAAACTTCCCTCAACACATCTGCGTCAAAGTATCTAGTCTGCCTAGTAATGCTGCGTTCCAGGCAACCTGTAACCCGTAACTCACGACTTCAAAACCACGACTCACGACTCTGAACTGGGAGTACATCGATCTAGTACGAGTTCACGGGTGGGAAGTCACGGGTTTGACTGCCGTTCCAGTGCACTTTCACCGGTAGAAGGTTGTAAAAACACGAGTTACAGGCTGCCTGGAACGTATAGGTCGTGAGTCGTGGTTTTGAAGTCGTAACTCACGGGTTTGAAAACCTGCCTGGAACCCAGCATAAGACCTTGATTAGTTGGATCAGGTGTGTTTGATTAGGGTTGGAATAAAACTCTGCAGAGACACCGGCCCTCCAGGAGCAGGATTGGACACCCCTGATCTAAGATAACGTATAGTAACAAAACGTGCTCTATGTAGGTTTTCCATTTAGGGCTACTGTACAAACATGACAGAGCAAAATGGCGACCTCCATGTAAGGGGAACCGTTGTGTATGCAGATAAAATGTCTCATTCTTAGGTAATAAAAAATTAATACAGTTCATTATTTAAGGTCTTTGTACACCACTGATAATATAGTTATGTATATTATATTGCATTTCTGTCAAGGTATCCTTCTAAAAGTTACACATTGCACCTTTAAACATACAGTTATAATAAAGTGGGGAGCTCAGTAGCTCCCTGTGTGTAATTGATAGTGAAGGTCAAGCTGTAATTTTACAATCGTTCCTCCAAACCAAAGTTTTTCCAAAAGTCCCATCACATTCATGACCCCGTCCCCTACACTGTAATGTCACCCGGGATTTATGCAACACAAAACTGGTGTAGACTGTTATCTTTAAAGAAGCAATGTATTGAATGCAAATGTCACGTTGTATTGAATTCCATGGCTCAATCACTCTTATTTTGATGACCTTTAAAGGAACCGTTTTAGATGTACCAAAATGCGTTGATCCAAAACTTAGCCCCTTTCTTCTGAAAATATAAATCAAATTTAGTTTTTTTTTTTGAGCCTGTCCCTGTCAGGTTACATTGACTTTACCTACATTTCAAAGACGTAAGCATTTATTTAGGACTGGTAGGGTTCAAATGGAAAAAGTATGAGTTGAGATGACATAGGCCTGAGTCAAACCAGATATCAGATGTTTTTTTATTACAGCAGGATTCAGTAATTATGGGGATTTTGTGTGTTGCTCTGTTTTCAATGGCTATCACGACTCAGACATAAGACTGTTTTGTAACCATTGTGCACTTTGCTCTTCACTGTTCAGAAGGCTGGAATAATTGCTTAATGACTGTAATGATGGTTTTCATGTGTTTTTTCTCTTAATAACCTGCGTTAAAGTGTGTGCATTGTGTCATTGTGAGTGTGTGCATTTTTTTTATTTGTGCACGTGTGCAGTGTGTGCAGTGTGCATGTACATTGTGTACACACACAGAGAGAGAGAGAGGGAGGAAAAAAAAAGAGTTCAGATGCAAAACCCGCTAAGTGCGTCTGTCCTGATTTCGTGTTAATTACCATTTTTTTAAATTAGACTCTTAATGGATTCTGTCTAAAAACTGTATTTCTGAATGGCCTGAGCGCAGAATTCTTATTATTATACTCAGGTTTAAACACTGACATATAAGCAGTGCCTCTGAGCAGCCTTTATAAAAGACTAAATTTTGTGTGCACATGTTGGTAAAAAAATGTGTAGAATCAGAAAGTTGCTTTTAAACCCTCAATGGTTTAGACTTTGTTGCACATTTTGTAAATGTGTGTGTGCGTGTGTGTACCTGAGCATTGACATTTTCACACTTAAGCAGATGGTGCTAGTCAGTTAAGTGGCTATTCCAGTGAAACAGTTGTCTCTCACAGGCCCTGTTTACACCTGGGATGCGTTTTGGTCGATCAGATCACAAGTAGACGATGCTAAATACATGTGTTAATGGGGTGTAAAACATTTTGAGATAATTCCCTTTCAACCTCATTCAGAGGCACATTCATATTGCTTTTATGGTGTAGATGCTCATGTGGTCGAATATCATAAAAATCTCAGTTCCTGGTTTGAATTTACTGGTTCTAGATTCCCAGCCCTGTTCATAATGCTCACATTTATTTAGCAGTCCCCTGTTGTTCTCACCCTCATGGAGAGTCACTTATCATTGAGACACATGAAGCACACCCCAGTCTCTTCCCCCTGTGGAAAATATGGCACTGTTTTAGAAAGCAATGTCACTGTCACTGAGAAAGTGCAGGAAAGAAAGGGAGAGCGAGATGATGTTTAGTTATGCTAATGCATACCATCAGCCGGCCGTCTCCTTCACTGCAAGTTTGCTATCCGCTGTGATTTGACTTCACCTGCATAATTCTGAATTTATAATGATGTTATGTGGTGGTGTAATGCTTAAGGAAAGGAGACCTGGACAGATCGTGCTGTTTTGAACCTCTGTGATCTATAAGGCATCTGTTAGCATTACTGCAACAGAATACAGTCTCATGCTAGATTGTGTTTGTCGTAAAAAAGGAAATTACTTGCTCTCCTCTCGTGTTTGAAGTAGCTCAACTAGTAGAGCGTGGTGACTCCAGGGTCATGGGTTGGTTCCCAGGGAATGAAAGGGTTGATAAAATATGTTTCAATTTCATTGTATGCTGCTCTGGAGCATTTGCCAAATGTGTAAATGTAAGTAGTGCTCTGAAATAACTTTCCTTCAGTCATCCTAAATCATTTGAAAACATTTGATTGAAGCCCTGTTTTATAATAGACAGCACTTGCAAACATACAGTATAAACCCAAACATACAGTAATGTAAGATGATTAACTGAACATAAACTGAATTAAATGGGTAACAGATGTTAAGAAGTCATCAAATTCCCTCTCATCCCAAATGAGCTGAACACACACATTTTTACACAACATGGCCTGAGCAAACACACTCATTTTCTCTAGCGATGCTAGCGGTCCTCAGCAAACTTATTAGTAAGTGTCCGGTCAACCCTTCACATCATGCTCCTCAGGGTTATGTCTCCAAGGCAGACAGGACATCACTTTAGTGGAAAACCCACATAATGCTCTTTATTTCAGAACTACACTGGCTGTTTATAGATTCCTGTGAACATAAGCCAGTGGCTAATAGTGTCAACCTTTCATTTTCAAAAGTGATTTCAGATCAGTAGACAGCCTTTGAATTTTAGCTAACATGTTTTTATTGTGTGTCATAGTAAATATCACTGTGGCAGTCCTAAAGGTGCAGTGTGTAGATTTTAGCGGCATCTAGAGGTGTCATTAGGTATTGCACCCCTCTTTCATATAAGGGGACCCGCGGTTTATGTAGATAAAACCTGCTCATTCTATGGTAATAAAAACAATACAGTTCATTTTGTCATTTTAGGTATTTAAACATCACTGAAAACATATTTAACTATATTATATTGCATTGCATTGCAATAAATTCACACACTGCACCTTTAAGGGTGAAGCTGGTTTGGTCTTTCGTCACCTATGAGCACATGAGAATGAGAAACTGATCAGCTTGACAAATTGTTTATGATTTTTGACTCAGTCTGTGAAAAGCCTACTTAATTTTTTTCTGTGTGTGTTTTTCTATGTTTTCTAAAATCAACCTACATAATGTTAAGAATAATCTGTGAAAAATAACCTTAAATTTAAGTGGATATTTCACAAGACTTTTTAAGATGTCAAATAAATCTTTGGTGTCCCCAGAGTATGTATGTGAAGTTCCGGCTCAAATATCATATAGATTATTTATTATAGCATGTTAAAATGGCACTTTGTAGGTGTGAGCAAAAATGTGCCATTTTTGTGTGTGTCCTTTTAAATGCACTTAAATGGCAGTGCCGTGGTTGGATGGTGCAGATTAAGGGGCGGTATTATCCCCTTCTGACATCACAAGGGGGGACAAATGTCAAAGACCTATTTTTTCACATGCTTGCAGAGAATGGTTTACCAAAACTACGTTACTGGGCTGTTCTTTTTCACATTTTCTAGGTTGATAGAAGCACTGGGGACCCAAATATAGCACTTAAACATGGAAAATGTTTATGATATGTCCCCTTTAATATCTTTAATATTGACTGAGCAAAATCATGTCAAAGATTAAAAATCAATGTGAAACCAATGAGTGAAATCAAATCAAATTAAATAGTTTGTTGTCTTTTTGAAGTGTTTTGGGGCATCTTAAATTTTTATGAAGAAAATGTTTGGAGACAGAACCAGGACATGCTAAAACCAACAAAATCAGGACATTTTATATTTATTTTAAATATTTTTTGGTTTAAGAACATTTGAGAAGACACAATGGTATATCAGCAGCAGATATGTAAAAATAATACAGTGACTATATACACTGTGTGTGTGTGTGTGTGTGTGTGTGTGTCCGTTTATGCGTTTATAATATTCTGCCATTTAAAGGACTTATGTCTGTATAATTAAGTATTAATTAATACTGTATGAAGCCTGACGTGAAAGACAAATTCAAACAGCGGCGCCATCGGGCATGAGAGGTCACTCCAGCTCAACAGAATATTTTTGGAGCACTAAACAACTTCCTCCCTTCCTCCTATATCAGTTTCTCACAGTTCTCATTCGTTTCTTTGTGTTCCCTGTCCTGGTGTTTATGCTTTTGTCAGTGTGTGACAAAAATACACATGTATGTCTGCACATCAGGGTCTTTCAGCAGGATATCAGGGCACTGATTGATATGGCCTCCCAGGGGAAGGATAGGATGGAAGAAAGAAGTGTGTGTCTGTGTAACAGGACACGGGCAGCGTGGTGCTGAGGACCAGCACTCCCCTTGATCCCCTGCCACACCTTCAGCTGTGTGTCGAGATGACAGCGTTACTTCAGAGCTCTTTTGAGATGCTTAACTTAGACCAAACAAGAGGTCCAGCTTGCATTTCGTCAAAGTGACATCAGTGAGCTCAGTTTACAGTTATGAAAATGACAGCAAGTTACTGTAAATTAACCTAGTTAAAAAAAACACAGTCATATTGAGGATGATGATGATATTTAAATAAAGAGTGATGAGTTTGACTTTACTGTTTATTTCTTTTTAACTTAACCAATCATAGTTTGGGTGTGGTGTGTCAGGTGGGGTATGTTTATGAGGTGAGGGTCTGGCAGCAGACAGATGCGTGTTTGTGCTCGTGGTAAGGGTGGGGTACAGAAGGTGCTTCAGGATCAATGAGTCCTGTGTTCATTCATGTGTATTTATAAGTGCTCTAGTATATGTTTATTTTGTGTGTGTGTGTTTGTGTGTGTGCGCGCGCGCGTGCGTCTCCGTTTGACCACAATCTAGAAAAGATGGGAGAGTTCTCGAGGACGCTGGTATGGCCAATCCTACATTTATACATCACGTGCATATAAATTGTTTAGGCTAATAAAAAACAAAATAAGTTTAAAGAAATGTTGTGGTTTGTTATGCATAATTGACTGTATATATACTGTACAGTAACACGCAGGACTTGTATTAGTTGTATGAACTGCAATGTTGTTTAATATCTCCCTCTAGTGGTCACAAGAGCTGCTCTTTCCCCGGAGAATTTAAATGTGGAGCAATAATACACAAGTTTAACTAGATGAATGTGTTTAAATTAATATAGATTCTGCAATATCTTTTTTAACATAATTATTCATCAGCTTATTTTTTCTAGTCAATTCAATAGTGCATTCATATATTCTCATATAGACAAAAACAGCATGCTTAATACTTATTAAATAATTATTTGATTAATAATAAGTATTTGAGAAAAAAATGTTTCATATCAACTATCCAATTGCCTGAAATATTTTAAATACGACTGTCAAAACTTCTTTTCACTCATTTTCTCTCTCTCTCTCTCTTCAGGAATGAAGCGGCCTTTCAGCCCTGCCGAAGATGAAACGCTGACACAACTGACCAGGGACGAGGGCGTGTCCTCTGACGGGGTGGAGTTTACGAGACAGGATGCCACGCCCACCAGCGCACGTCCGAAGCGGGAACGTAAACACAGGTCGTACACGCTCTGTGAAGTGTGCAACATTCAGCTGAACTCTGCAGCACAAGCACAGATACACTACAATGGCAAAACACACCAGAAACGGCTCAAACACATAAACAACAGTAACACAGGTATGATTATGTGTCGCTCTCTGGTGTTGCTTTTAATTTCATGAATCAGCATCCTTTGATGGACCTGGAACAACATAAACCTGGGTTTGCACAGTTTTAGGATGCCGGTTGGTTGATGCTGTGTTGTTCCTGGGCCAGCAACAGGATGTAGATCCAAAACCATGTCCATATGTTTGAGTGCATTTTGCTTAACATGATTTAGCAAAGTAGGATGACATTCATATCAACCAGTCAGATTTTAGCTGTATGTGTAGGATTGAACCTTTTTTTCCCCAATCATTCCAGGGTTCCCACGGGTCCTTGAAATCCTTGAAAGTTTGTGAATCTGGGGGAAAAAATTCAAGGCTCTGGGAAGTTTTTGAAAATATACATACATAGATACAGGTCATTTAAAGTGCTTGAATCTATTTTATGCAAGAAGTTTTCTGGAAAAAAATCCATATTATCCCCTGTGTAGTGTAGGATAATATCATAAAAATTCTAGACTTTTTAAGCACACGTGCTAAACTATTCGCTTTAAATACTGATATTTTCTGTATGCGAATGTTGATTCATACCAAAATGCTTTTTTGCATAGTTGTGTTTGACACATGAAAACATCTCTGGTTACATATGTAACTGTTATTTCCTGAGAAGGGAACGAGACGCTGCGTCTCCCTTGCCATACTTCCTGCGTACTTGTAACACCGTCTTTGGCAATATTTCAGATAACGATATACTTCCTGGCTCCCACATCACCCTGTCTTTGTTGTTAAGCCTCACCGTTGGTTAAATTTGATATACACATTCAGACACACTTACCCCTGCAGGCGTCCCCAAAGTGTCACCGCAGTGACGCAGCGTGAGTTCCCTCGAAAAGGAACTGTTACATTGTATCTTAAAAGGTAACACGATATAACCGTGCTCTCACTTGAAATGTGTCCCCACATTTAGTCCTTGAATTTGAGGGTATTGGACCTGGAAAGTCCTTGAAACGGCCTTGAATTTGAAGTTAACTAAGATGTGGGAACCCTGATTTCCTTTTGATAACATGGGTAGATTAGGGGGAAGGATTGGGTTTTACATATGAGTGTTTTATATGAATGTTCAAAGCATGTTGATCCATGTCCTACTTAGCCAATCACATCATGCACTATGTCCAGAAATAAACACCATTTCTCTTTCTAATAGGATTGCATTTGTAGAAATTGTTATTATGGACCAGAAATTAAAAGTCTATCTTTGCCAGTGCTACAAGACAAGAGCTTGAAAGCTGCTGTGTGTTGACAAATGTACACACAACATACAAATTCCTTATTAAAAGGACCTTCAAAGGCACAGTCTACCACCCTCATGTTGTCAGCTGTGGTCTTATAGACATCCCCTGTAATTCATACCCTTAGACCTCATTGTGTCCATCTGCAGTTAATATGGTTTTTTGACTCTACTCGCTTTTTTGATGTTACCATGGAGATGCGCCTTTTAAGCTCAGCTGATAGGTCAGAAAGGAGCATTTGAGAGGCCCGTGAGATGCTGATTGTTGTAGTTATGGAGGTAAAGACAGAGCTGTGCATCCAGACAGCAGCCTTGCCATAATTACAGGAGAATTGCAAGACACTGAGTCGGCTAGTGGCAGCTTTTTGTTGTATTGTGTTTTGTTATCGCTGGAAAAATTCACACATGGACAGAGTCACGTGATTAGACGTGGTCGATTTATTTGGACGATATTTTATTATTCACTTATTAACACAATGCATTTCTTTTCAAACACACGTAAGCTTTACACTCAGCATTACACACTCGAATCCAGGCCTGCGAATGCAATTTTCTTTCTCTTCTAATGCAAATGCGAAATTAAAACTGACGTCCGTGCTGTTGATTCTTGCACCCAAAAACACACGCATACATGTCCAATCATATGAGCAGCAGTCAGATCCACTTCAGGTGCAGGCTCTCATACAAATAGACCATAATTACATAGCAACCGAACATGTTCACCATGGAAATGCTCGACATAGTGACGCCCCCTTCAGCGACGGGGGCACAGGCACTTACAGTCTCAAAGCCAGCTAGATTTTATGCAGCGTGTGTGTGTTCGTGTCAGGCTTATAGCATGGGTGTAAATGGCATAGCTCTATGCAGATGCCATTTGCGCAGGTCGTTTTTGTGTGTGTGTGTCTAAGTGAGTGAGAGAGACTATCTCTGTTTGCATTCAAACACAAAGATATAAAAGCTCATTGATTAGCCATTCCGCTGGTGTTCGACAGCATAATAGAAGTCAAATTAAACTGGACAACCCTTCCCATGAGCATACAACAATGCCTGAAGCACTAGCAAGAAAGCGCACACATACTGGTAGCATACGTCCTCATACATGGACAAAGCTGTTTTGTTTATTTTACATTTTGAGTAAACAATATTATAGTATAAAAGGGCAGCGAATAACACAAGACCATGTGTAATATATTAGCCAGACCTCCATACTTTTATTTTAAAATGTTTGCGAGAAATATTATGTAAATTAGCATCAGATTAGCCCCTTCAACCATATCACTGAATGCTGGTGATGAATATTGAATACATTACCCTGAATAATTGCATACAAATTGGAGATGCACCGATATAAAAAATTCTACCGGTACGATAGATGATTATTCAGACTGGTATCTGCCGATACCGATAGTTATATCAACTTGCATTAACTAAATTATTAAGATTAAATTTTCTGATTTTATTCATATAATGACCATTAATATTAAACATTAAACTAGCAATGTTTTTTTACAAGAGTTCAAATTCATTGCATTTTCCTGTTTTTTTTTTATTAGCGGGATGTATCACCCATGACTAGCGGCTGTTTTTAAACTATTGAACAATAAATTGCTTGTGAAAAATTGCTTTTATTGACTGATACAGATTATTGGCTGATACATCGGTGCATCCCTAATACAAATCCAAATGTATTTATTAGTTATAATAAGGGATGCACCATATTCGATTAGATTCCTTTGAATTACATCTACCAATACAGATAGTTTGGCTTTTTACGTAAAGTGAAATCCTAGAAGTGCAGAGTATACAAACGACGATTCTGTTGTAGGGTTGCATTACGATTAATCGTGATTAATGTAGTGCAGAATAAAGGTTTTATGTTTACCTATATCTGTGTGTGAACTGTGAATAATAATTATATAATTTTATATATATAATATAATATAATTTATAATATATATATATTATAAGTATTATAATATTATATATAATATAAAATAATTTTAAATATACAAATGTATATATACATTTAAACATTTCTTAAATATATACATGCATGTGTGTGTATTATTTATACAATGTTATTATTCACAGTATACACACATATATATGATGTAAACAAAAACCTTTATTCTGCAATAGATTAATCGTGATCAATCTTTATGCAACCCTATTCTGTTGTCATTAGTCCCTTTCACACATACAGTCTTTACTGGTAATTTACTGGGAAATTGCAGTAAACAGGTCATGTGTGAACAGAACATTTCCGGTAAATCAGTGCTGCCAATTTACCAGTAAGAGAGGTTGTAAGATTACCATTAATTTACCGGTAAGCGCTATGTGTGAACGAAAAATATAGGATTACTGGCATTTAGAACGGACAACGTCAGGCCACGCTGACAGCTTCGGGCCAATCATAACGTTTTAATACAGTTGACGCGTTAACCCCCGCACTGTTACGGACGTTTCTACACACATGTTGCTGAAAAGTCGAGCACAGCTAAAGTTAACATCCACATTTCTTCACCGAAGTTGTTTAAAACAGCTTACCATCTATTTGCCGAATTGTCGACGTCCTTAGTACATTCTCTGTGAAGCCTAATGTGCGACCGTTAGCGTTTGCCACAGATGTGAAAACAACTAAACACGGAGAGTTGACCTTCCATTGCTTAAAAATACAACACTGAGCTCGCCGGCCGCACGCAACAGGTAACTTCCGCTTTCTCTCAGAGTTTACTGGTATTTTGATACTGATGTGTGAATGATGTCTTACTAGTAAAAATACGGAATTGCAATGCGTGTGTGAACAGCACATTTTTGTATTTACTGGTAAATTCATTCTGGTAAATTCATGGTAATTTACCAGAATTACTGTGTGTAAGAGGCTATTGTCACCCTTGAAAACAAAGTGGAACTTGCTTAGAAAATTACTATCATCATCACTATTTTACAGTATATATAGCTATCGAACCATATAGAGATTAGTAAAATAAACACATAATGGTAAGACTGAATATAACAACAGACAAGGCATGGGCCTATGAGTTATGAGATTTTGATGATAATTTTAAGCGAAAATACCATGGTTGCCATTGCAACACTAAAATGTGTTATTTTAAAATGTCTACAGATACAAATAAAAACTTTTCAATTGGACACAATAAATTTTTTAAGCAACATACAATATTTATGCCATGTAAAAAAGCCTTTAAATTATAATATTCTATCAAAAATATATCTTTTTTTAATATATATTAAATGTAAGCATCTAATAAATTACATGATGTAATGATTAAATTAATTTTGTATAAACACAGCTCATACCTTGGAAACGATGTTGGTTTTGAAACTTGACTCTTTAAATCCTTTGTATACCTTGAAACAGTTAACCGTCGATTAAACATACAATATGATATAACAATAAATTAATAGGATATTTCATGGCAATAAACTCAAGAAAAGATATAACCTTATCAGTTTTAATCTGTACAAATGAAATAATTTTTGATTGTTTAACTAGTGGTTTGAGTTTGTGGCAGAACTTCCGTTCAATTAATAGTAAACAGGAGGTAAAGCATGATAGGCAAAGGCATTTGGAAAGGGTCTGTATTTTTTCAATTTTGTTTGATGTTGCTATTGGTTCAAAATTATGCACAGCAGTTTTATTAACAGCTCAATCTGTGTAGCAGCTATACTATTGAACTATGTTTTAGAAGAATTAAATGACTTTTTGTTTGTGTGCATCAGTGTTTATTTCACTGTCATGTCAGAAAGACAAGGCATAAGCCTAGAATCTTGATTTAACACACACACACACACACACACACACACACACACACACACGCACACGCACGCACACACACACACACACACACACACACACACACACACACACACACACACACACACACACACACACACACACACACACACACACACACACAGTCTTATCACTGCTCACCTTCTGTTGGATCCTCTAGGCCCCTGTCCTCAAACTCACAAAATCAGCATGACCGAACACACATGTACACCTCTCCACCCCCCCTATATAGCGTGTGGATGCAAAGATGAATGTGCTCGTGTACAGTAGGCATGTCATGTCATCTTTCATTTTTGTTCCGTTTGGATAATTTCAGTGGGTTTGTTTTGGGACTGTGTGCTTGCAGAAGCATTTGCTATAAAACACACACTGTGTGTATGCACGTTTGTGTGTACCTAAGAGCATCTGCCTGTGTCCGCAGTTGTTAACAGTCCACTTTAGCTGACAGACCATCTTACGTCACCTCAACTCTCTTCAGGAACATATTTCCTCTCAACCCTTTTCTTTTTCTTTTTCCCTTTCATTTCACCCCATTCTTATCTGTCATTCCCCTTATCTCAACCCCCCCATTCCAAGCCCCAGACAGGTGCATCATGGGTATTCTAGGTAATATGCCTGCTGAGATTAGTGGTCCTCCCTCAGGCTGCCCTGGAAACAGACGGAGAGAAACACACACACACACACACACACGCACGCACGCACATTCTGGTTTCCATGTTTTTTGGGGACATTCCATAGACGTAATGCATTTTATTCTGTACAAACTGTATATTCTATTCCCCTTACCTGCCCCATTCCCTAACCCCAACCATCACAGGAAACTGTCTGATACCTTAGATTTTCAAGAAACATCATTCTGTTTGATTTATTAGCTTGTTTCCTCATGGGGACATCAAAATGTCCCCACAAGGTCACAAAAACACTGGTATTCCTATCTTTGTGGGGACAATTGGTCCCCCCAACGTGATAATTACCCGGCCGCACGCATGCACACACACACACACACACACACACACACACACACACACACACACACACACACACACACACACACACTAAATAACAGTACATTGAAAGTGTGCCGCTGTGTAAGTGCTCTATTCATTTCAGCAATTTTGTGCAATGTTAGTATAAACATATATGAACGTTGGTCTTGATGCATCTTTAAGGGGTATTGGGTTCTTGTTATTGGGTTGTAAATATTTTTTGGATAAAAGTTCTGTTTAATTGCAAATACTTAAGATTTTTGCACAGTATTACATACAGTACATGTCTAAATACCTGTTTAAAAATATTACTGTATTACAACATTGACATACTAAAACAAAATATAAATATAAAATATCAATAGATTTCCAGACATTATTTGCTGTTACTTCTTAATTTATTCATGTTTTGCTATTTACTGTAATGTATTATTTTTTTCATTGTAATAATCAAGTGCAATTTTTGTATTAAAACCCCTTAGGTGTCACCCAACACTATTAAGTAAAATCTACACTCTTAGAGATCTCAAACGATATACAGTTTGTCATGATTACATAAAAATTCACATGCAAAACACTGAAGTAAACGTATGCATCCCGCTGGCGGGACAGTGACATTTAGCAGGATATCAATGTTTTGAGGCACACTCTTTTCATAAATGAATCAATTACTCCCCCTACATAATTTATTTTATAAAACACTATTCTAGAGGCTTAGACCTTTCCAACGATATATAGTTTGTAGTGTTAGATTAAAATTTACATCAACGGTATTTATGTAAACTTAGGTGTCCCGTATTCGGGACGGCGGCTCTTTATAGTTTAATAAGGAGGAAAACTAAAGCGTTTTTTCCTAGCACCTTGAAGAGATTTGCATAGTTTTAATGAAACTTCTGTTACTGACCTAACAATGATTATAATGAGATCAAAGGCATTTTTGTTTGGGAAAGGTCCATATTGTCTATTGTAGGACTCCTTGTCCATAAAAAATCTCACTTATGATTATGATGCATCAACATTTTCTGGTCATTTTGATACAGTGCTTCATTTCCTGTGTTGTTTATTTGTTTTGCATGTTTATTGGCCTTCTCTGTTTGACTTTCTTTGTCTTTCATGGTCTTCCTCTCTGGTCTCCATAATGTAGCGTGAGGTATTGGATTATAGCGTGTGTAATATATTAAAGGCTGAAATTTTATCCTCGAGTAGGTCTCCACAGCTATTTTTTTAAATCCCTTTCTCTTCTACCAACTCTCCAGGTCAACATTTTTCGTCTGTTTATTTAAAGTTTCACCTCTCACATGATCAGTTTTCCAAAATCTTTTCAACGAATTTAGAATAGGTGCGCTCCAATTTATTTTATCTATTAAGCTTGAATGGTTGTTAAAGGGACACTCCACTTTTTTGAAAATATGCTCATTTTTAGCTCATTTTTTTATAGTTAAACATTTGTTTCTTACTGTTTTGGAATCCATTCAGCTTTTCTCCGGGGCTGGCGGTACCACTTTTAGCATAGCCAAGCATAATCCATTGCATCTGATTAGACCATTAGCATAGCACAAAAAAAAATAACCAAAGAGTTTCAATATTTTTCCTATGATATTACGCACTGCCTGAAAATAGTCCCCTGCTATTGAAGGTAACTAAGGGGACTATTTTCGGGCAGTGCGTAATATCCTATGCCTGCTGAAGCCATGTTACGACAGCAAAGTCCTTGATTATTACGCCAGAATGAGAGTTTAGTTCCTAGCTATATCTGCCTAGAAAATCACAACTTTTAATTTCCTGTCGGTCTTAGTACACAATGTAACTACAGAAGAGTCAAGTTTTAGAAAAAATATTGAAACTCTTTGGTGATTTTTTTTAGTGCTATGCTAATGGTCTAATCAGATGCAATGGATTATGCTAAGATATGCTAAAAGTGGTACCGCCAGACCCGGAGAAAAGCTGAATGGATTCCAAAACGGTAAAAATCAATTGTTTAAAAAAATATTTTTTTTTTTCAAAAAAAGTGGAGTGTTTCTTTAAAAGCATTTCATTTCTGTACCACTGTCATCAAAAATATACATTTTCCAACATGAGCAAACACTCGTACTGCTCCCTTTACCCCAGTCCCAACCTACAGTATTTCATTGGTTGGCCAAACAGATAGTCCTGCCCCAATTTCACGCCATTGGTTGACCCAGTATTGCGATGTTGGCCCACTCAAAAAGAGCTGTGTTGAAAACACAGTTTACACTTTATAGAAAATCAACCAATCAAGTGTTTTAAAATGCAGAAAAACTACACGTCATGCTTATGTACACTGGTAGGTTGGTATGTACAACAAGAAGTCAGACATTAACCTCTAGTGTAAGGATTAAACCTCAAACACATTCAACCATGAGAACATTTCACCAGAAAGAGTCCAGAAAGAGAGACAAGAGGATTTTCATTGTTATTAATTTATGCACGGGTGGTGAGCGAATGGGGCTGTAATATGCAGATGAGTTAGTGTTTCATGATGGAAATTTTCCGGTTGGCTGCTCCAGTAGCTGCCATTAATGATAAAATATGGCAGAACGACAGGAGTGAATAGAAGGAAAGAGCAAAAGAGTATTTATTACCCGAAAATCTGATCCAAAACCATATTGGCCGCCGCTGGATTTAAACACAAGGGTATTGTATCATTACACAGGCACTGACATCATCAGCATCGTGGCCTTTATCATCAACATCATCAGTGTTTTAAATCACAAGGGCATAATGTGTCGAGTCAGCAACTCTTCCCATAATGCCCTGAACTGACAAGAAGCAAATCACAAACAACCCCTCACTTCACTCTACAACACGTCAATAGTGCATCAACGCGTGCACAGCATTGTTGGTGTGTTGACATTAAATTGTTGTTTTTTTATTATACACTGTTGTAACTTTGCTACATGCTGATGAAGAGTGAAGACACGCAGGAAGCGGATTTGAAGTCATGATGAGAAGGCTAAAGGTTGCTATAGTGTGTTTTGATGGTCGGCTGTTTTTTTAAGCAGCGTTTGTGGCCTCGCTTGGGGTGATGTCTGTAGCGTGTAATTAGGATTTCATCATTTCTCTCACTGAGGCGAAAAAAAAACAGCACAGTCTGAATTTATACACACATAAAACAGGAGAAGGAAACTATTTTGTGTAGTTTTCTCTCATGGCCTATATCACACACAAACACCGTCATACACTTATTATCAATATGGTTAAACCCCATTGGCTGGTCAGGGATTGGATGGATGTTCTAATCCTTTTATCAGACCAAACAGATGCTGCCCAGAACAAAGAGGGTCCAGTGCGTGTCTGTGTGCGTGTCTGTGTGTTGTGTGTGTGACATTGAGCACAGGTCACTGTAGTATATGTGTTTGACTCGGGCTAATATGCTGCTGTGAGATATTCGCTTTTTACCCTCTCAGCAAATCATTTCAGATTAATTGTGACACTTGTATTGTGGGCTGTACATTTGAGCGGTACGAAATGGGTAACAAAAGGAAGCGTACAATGCTCATTGTATTATTGATATTAATATAAAAAATATTCTATTTTATGTATTTTGTCTCTCTATTTGTATAGAGAGAATTTGAAATGTGTAAATATTTAAGTTTGACTAACAAAAAACTTTTTTTTCTATTACAACAACACACAAATGCACAGATTCGATTATTTTGTGTATATTATATAAAGTATCTGTGTTGACTTTTGAGTGTCTGTTTAATGCTTGTGAGTGCTGAAAGAGAGTTTCTGTCATAGAGTCTGGTTTGTTGTGTTTGTATTTGTTGTGAGGTAGGGTTTGTGCTTGAGTGTATTGTTGTTGATGTGTGTGTCAGAAAGTGTTTGTCCAGATTTTGTGTGTGTGTCTGTCAGTTCTTGTCAGTATCACATCTCTTCAGTGCTCTGATTGGCAGTGACAGCCCGGCACAGGAAATGATGTGCAGGAAGCAACCTGAAGCACCATATGACACTGTGTTGGCAGTTTGTGTGTGTTTGTGTGTATCTTAGTATCTAATCAAAGTGGAGTAATGTTGCGCATGACTGTGACAAATCTCTCTCTTTCAAACACACACATGCACGCACACAAAGTCTGTCTCTTTTAGAAGTTAAAGCACACTTTTATATCATGATTCTAAGATTAATTTCTTTGCCGACCTTTACTCTCAGTTTTTCCTTTGCTTTATGACTTGTTTTTCCAAAATGTTTCTCCTTCCCAGGTGCTTAAGACTCAAGCTTCATTCTTTCCATTCTCTTTCTTTCTGAACACACATATATTCACTCTCTTTTATGATTCCCCCTCCAGTCTCCTGTCCTTATTCCATAATGTAATGCGCTGAGACTGCCAGTAGTGTGGGCTGATGTTGCTTTAGGTTGTAAGTAAGTTTTGTAGTTTTTTTTTTAAGTTTGGTGTGTGAAAATGCATTCTTGTATGCATATTCCTTGCCTTTTCTTATGTCATTTGTCCACACAATTCTGCATTTCTACAGTAAGTTTCGCACATTCGTTCCATTACGAATCTTTTGTATTGAATGTCTGGTTATTAAATCTGCTCCAAGGTGCCAAAAAGATAAATACAAATCGTGCATATTAATTTGGCTTTGTCATTCTCTAAGCAAAGAGATCCAACATTCTGTCCCCACTTATTCAGCAGTTTTTCTGTTTGACAGCCCATCTATCTTATCTCTAAGACTCACGTGAACCTGAGTGTTTGGTGCGTGTTTGGATTAATTTGTACATTATAAATGTACATGTAAGCAAGATAACAAACGCTTGCTCACAGCAGTCAGATACTTTTTTCATTTCACAAGACTTGATGTAAAATAAATCTTTGGTGTCCCCAATATGTACATATGTTAAGTTTTAGTTCAAAATACAATATTGATAATTTATTAGGCTATAGCATATTAAAATTGCCACTTTGTTGCTGTTTTGGGTGTGTAATAAAAGCTGATCTCTGCACTAAATGCCAGTGCACTGGTTGGATAGTGCAGATTAAGGGGGTGTATTATTATAATAAGATCCCCTTCTGACATCACATGAGAAGCAAAATTTCAATGACCTATTTTTTCCACATGTTTGCAGGGAATGGTTTATCAAAACTAAGTTGCTGGGTTGATCTTTTTCACATTTTCTAAGTTGATAGAAGCACTATGGACCCAATTATAGCACTTAAACATGGAAAAAGTCAGATTTTCATGATATGTCCCCTTTAAATGCACAATGATTTATTTAAATATATTCAAAATTGCTCACAAAATGTGTGCTTTCGCTTGTGCCGAGTGACTGAGTTGATTGACAGGCTGCGTTATTTATATTAGCTATGTTTTCGGCTGACAGGATTTTCATGGAGCGGCACACTGAGGTCATGATGCTGGAGCTGTAATCGACTCCTAATGTTACTGAAGGAGTAAATCATTTCCCCCTTACCTGCTCATCTCCTCCTGTTATACTCTCCGGTGCACTCTGGAAAACTTGAAGGGTTATAGACTAATTGCTAAATTATTCAAATTATTCAGGAGCAGTTTTGACTTTTGACGACTTTTGAAAAGTACATATTATTCTTTACACTTACCTCATTTAATTATCATACTACTTGTACAGCTACAGCTCCAAAAATGAGGCTATAGTTTTTAGTGTAAATGAATACTTCACTCAAATAAGATTTTTTTTATTATTTTTTACTCATCCTTATATTCAAATGCAAATCCTGTTATTTTTTGTAAAGCAGTAATATTTTTATAAACTTCAATTCCAGGTCATTTAAAGCTTTAAAGGTCATACGTTCCTGTTAATCTCCAATTAATGTAATTGGTTCTCTACTGACTCCATACCAAATGCCATGTTGTCAAACATGCACCATATTTTGATTTAAATTATTATTCTTATCATAGTAAAATATCCCTTTAAAGCATCCAGATAATAGAAATGTGATAGAAATGAATATGCTGTTTCGAAATTATTATTATGGTTTTAATTATTTACTTGATTTTACTGCATTTTTCACTTACAGTACAAACGTGGATTACACTGATTAGTGTGTGCAGATAAATGTCAGAAGTATTTTGGCAGGAAGAGGGCACAGCTGTCTCTGCAGTATCTGCTAATGTCTCAGTGTTTAGAGCTACAGGCTGAGCAAAATGTAACACATGCACATATGTGCACGGAGCTGGCATTCATCTAAGCACAGTTTAAGCCAAATGACAATATTACATAACATGTTTCGAGTGAAATTGTAACTGTACATGTAATTCCACCTTTTCTAATAATGATGCAAGTAAAATGTGAGAAAATGTCAATGGTGTTAGAGTACCAAGAAGACACTTCTTTTCTTCATAATGTGTTATGCAGTACTGGCCACTCTGCAGTACATCAAGTGACCACTGCAGACCCCCACGGATGCTGAAAAAGCTCTAGAGACAACTCAAGCTAGAAGTGGTAAAGGTGTGTATAGTATAGATATGTATATATAGATACGTCATTCGACCGCTCCACTTAATGTAGACGCGTCTGCCATTTTGGAACGGTCCAGTTGCAGACATTACACAGTTTTCCAGGATACCACAACATTGTGCAGCCTCCGTAAACCCTGCAGAGATTTATATTCTTTAATTTATTTATATTCCTGAAAATAATGGGCTTTTTAATCTAAATGTGATCTCAAATTGTTATTTTCTGTTCCCTTCTGATGATTATCCACAGGTTGGTGACACTCATTAAAGTCCCACTAAATTAAAATATTTTACATATTGTGGCTTTAAAGGGACACTCCACTTTTTTGAAAATAAGCTCATTGTCCAGCTTCCCTAAAGTTAAACCGTTGATTTTACCGTTTTGGAATCCATTCAGCTGATCTGGGGGTACCACTTTTAGCATAGCTTACCACAATCCATTGAATCTGATTAGACCTTAAGCATCTTGCATGCTTATAAGCAATGAGTTTCGATATTTTTCCTATTTAAAACTTGACTCTTCTGTAGTTACATCTTGTACTAAGACAGATGGAAATTTAAAAGTTGTGATTTTCTAGGCAGATATGGCTAGGAACTATACTCTCATTCTGGTGTAATAATCAAGGACTTTGCTGCCGTACCATGGCTGCAGCAGGCGCGATGAAATTACGCAATGCCCGAAAATAGTCCCCTGCTATTGAAAGTAACCAAGGGGACTATTTTCGGGCGCTGCGCAATATCATTGCGCCTGCTGCACTGATATATGTCTTAGTACACGATGTAACTAAATAAATGTCAAGATTTAAATAGGAAAAATATCTAAACTCGTTGGTCATTTTTAAGTGGATTATGCTAAGCTATGCTAAAAGAGGTATGCTAAATTTATAACTCTAGGGGAGCTGGAAAATTAGCATATTTTCAAAAAAGTGGAGTGTCCCTTTAATGCACCATGGTAGTTTTAGTTGAGGCAGGAGTTTGAATTTGACATTGAGTGGCTCCTTTCCTTTAAGACAGTCAATAGCATTTATATTAAATCAGAGCCTGGAATCTGATGAAAATTGCAAAATAATGTCATAAAAATGGTTTGTCTCTGTTTTTGGGACTGTAGGTTTTATAATTACGAATTGTTTCAGTGTTTTGGAGCACCCTACTTAAAGGAACACGCCCAGATTTTGGGAATTTAGCTTATTCACCGTATCCAGTTAGATAAGTCCATACATACATTTCTCATTTCCGTGCGTGCTGTAACTCTGTCTGATGCAGCCCCCGCTAGCTTAGCACAAAGTCTGGAAGTGAATGGCTCCAGCTAGCAAACTGCTCCCAATAATTGACAAAATAACGCGAACATTTTCCTATTTATGTGTTGTGATTTGTATAGTCACACTGTGTACAAATAACAAGGTGATATGAGACACAGCCATCTTTTAACAGTATACATACTGCGAACTATATTCTCAGAAAATGAAGCACTGCTACATGGGCGGAGTGATTTGCACAACTCTGACCGAACTCTCTGCTCCTCCTCAGGGGCTTCTCGGGTGCTGCGAGCAAATCACTCTGCCCATGTAGCAGTGCTTCACCTTCTGAGAATATAGATCCCAGTATATATACTGTTAAAAGATAGCTGTGTCTCATATCATCTTGTTATTTGTACATGGTGTGACTACAAATCACAACACATAAATAGGAAAATGTTTGTTATTTTGTCACTTATTGGGAGCAGTTTGCTAGCTAGAGCCATTCACTTCCAGTCTTTGTGCTAAGCTATAGCGGGGGCTGCATCAGACAGAGTTACACCAGGCACGGAGATGAGAAAGGTATGTATGGACTTATCTAATTCTGGGGGATACGGTGAACAAGCTAAATTCCCAAAATCTGGGCATGTTCCTTTAAAGATATTCTTAAAGTTGCCATGAAACTGAAGTAGCAATTGTCTTATTTTCCCCTAGTGACGTTATCCGAGTAAAACGGCTTTTGAAATTAGTAAAAGGTAAGGGTGGACTTAAATTCGTACTCCTAGAATTGATTGGATCCGGACCCCGCCCACCTGCCATACCATATTACCGGAAGTAAGGATGAAGGAGATTTGCTTTTTGATTAAAGATTTAAGAGGGCACATGCTTTTTTTAAATAATGCTAACAGATAAGTAATTTGTAAAATACCACAATATCCCCCCTAAAATTACAGGTTTTCATTTTTATTTAATTTCGATTTTAAGGCTATCATATTATTACTAATAGAGAGAAAAACTGCAATTTAATGTCACTTTAATGCCATGACACTTAAAAAAGAAAAAAATTATCAAGCATACAAATCCTGAAAACGTGTTATGTGTCCCTTTAAAATCTCTGTAAAGTCCTCTTTTGAAAGCATGTCTGCTAAATTATCTAGCATTGTGGAGATGAGCCCCCCTCTTCACGAAAGCACGCGCGCACAGATTATTTAGTCGAAATCAAGGACCATGAAAGGAGAAAATAGCACCAGCTAATTTCCCCATCTGTGCCGTTCGTTCAGGTTAAGCGGCAGGCAGCAAAAAGAGCGAGAGAGGAGGTGGTGGGGGGTAAAAGACTGACGGTCGCACTCTCGCGCCTTCTGTCCTATCACTGACGGGAGCGCGCACATCAGTGAGCGCGTGAGTGGTGAGCGTATGTAGCGTTCTTTCGCGCTGCCGAAACCTGACACATCACCTAACTCTTGGACAAAAAGAGTGAGATACATCGACGAGGAGGGAGAATTCTGAGGGAAAAATACATATCGAAGTGTCGGAGAGTATTTTATTAACCCTTCTGGTTAACCTGCATTGTTTTTGGCTGGTTGGTGTCTTTTTGGAATCAAGGATAACATTTCACAACATGCTGATCGGTATGTCACACTGGATGGAAATGTTTTTTATTTGTTTGTTTGTTTTGTGGCACAGTAGCCTATGTGTGGTAATTCTTTCAAATGCGTTAATATGGACACGCTGGGTGCGCTTAGATGGATGCGTCTCGTGCCCAAAGTCCTCCAGCTCTGCGCACTTCGCACCTGCACGCGCGAATGCTTTAGTCAAGGGACATTTGTGTTGCTTAATTTAGGATAAAATAGTCAGGTAACAAAAGTTCTCCAGAAATGTACATGTAGGCTATTGCATGCAGTGTAGAGTTTTCCAGAAGCAGAGGAGCGCGCGTCGCTCCAGAGGTGTGTGTCTGTGGCTGTCAGATTTGGTGGCACGAGACGCTGCCAGATGCGCCTGCGACTTTCATACGCGTGCCATCAAATGTCCTTTGAGTGTTTCCACCGATTAAAGAGATGGCGTTTGGTCAATTTAACACTTGAAAACCCCTTCATAAATTAACAAGTTCTACATCATTTTTGGACGTGATTCGCGTTTAACCAGTCGCAGGTGCAGTGATCATCAAACACATAATGTCTTCACCGTTGACCCCTGTGGTGTGATAGACCGACGCACAAAGACAATATGTGTTGAGTGAATAAGATTAAATAAAGAGAATGGTGTGTGTTTTGCTGATCTCTTATGACACGCACGAACGCACTGGTATGTTATTTATAAAAACTTTGTTTTTCCTCCCCCTCTCTCACTGGTCCTCAATGAGGTAGACACGTTTAGTGGCAATCTTTTCGTTTTCAGGCCTTGTAAAGAATGTGCACATTTTATTCTGTACATTTTGTTGTGTAAGCCTGCATTTTTAACAATAATTGAAGTGTGTGAACCGTTATTTATGTGCCGCACCTGCTTTAAATTCTGCACACAAGAACACAGCACAAATTATGTAATATCTAAACGAACGTTTGTAATAGTAATATAATTATTATTATTAAGAATAATAATTTAAAGAATTAATTCGTTAAAAATACCTGCTTTTTGAGGACATGTTCTCTTTTACAGCACCTGCTGTTTTTCACCAGCCTCCAAGCAGCGGTGCGGAAAATTAAAAATGATAAAGAATTGATTCTGCCCGCACTGAAAATGCTTTATCAATAACGCAGCTCATTTAAGGAAATCATTTGAGTTTTCTATTTTTTTCTTAGCTCATGAATTTCGTTGAGATCGAATTCATTTGCTTCTGTTTTTCATCACGCCGCATCTTCCTTTTGAGGGTCTGCGTTTCGCTTTATTTAAGGTTTCTAATAAACTGCGTACTTGCAATAAATGTTTAGTGAAAATTTAAAAAATTGTTCAGTTTAATACGGATTTTTTAAAATGATAATTACATTTTGTATTGTTTTTGTATATATAGGATAGATTTTAATGTAATTATATCTTTATTTTATTAGCCTGTCTTGTGATTTTATTTTTAAAAGTTATTTTCAATTTTACAGTCGAACAATTATAATATTGCGTCCTGTTTATAGTAAAAAGCACATTAGAAATAATTTAAACGGAAGCAGGAATCTTTTTAATTTTTTCCCACTTTCTTTCTCTCTATTTCTTTAAATATTAGCTAGATACCAATGCTCTGTCGGCTTAGCAACAAGGACTAAAGGACATTGTCCATTACGCAAATATGCGGTTACACAAAAAAGCATACAGATGTTTACATAAAGACTCACCATGCAGTTAAACCCTGCGATTCCCAGACAAAGAGAGAGAGTGGAGAAAGGTGCGAAATGTTTCTGCATGCAGCATAAAATGGCTCAATCGTTTCCTCACAGCCTAAATCAGCACATAATTACCATCAGTTGTATTTATACGCGTGTTAATAATCACTCAACACTCGTGTTGAATTACTTCCTTATGCGGAGACAGGTGTAACTAGCTCAAGGTTATGGGGTCATAGGTCATGCCCTTGAGCCACGAATCTTTAACCTAATCATTTCAATTGCCCTTTAACTTGCATCGACTATACTTTGAATTTCATTTATCTGTGTTAATGTGACTGGTCAGTAGCTACTCGTGCTTTTGGCATCTGATCCGTAATATTTGTGTGTGTGTGTGTGTGTGTGTGTTTAAATGTCCATTGTTGCGTACAGCTGCTAATTAAAAACTTTATTACATTTTCCTCTCGAATTCTAAAGGTGTTTGAATGTGAATGCGTGCTGCTGTCTGGGCCGATGTCAGACTGCGCATTTGGTTTTTTGGCACTGTTTTCTCAACCCCCTTCTCACTGTCATGGTTTCAGTTGTCGTGGCAGCGCCCCAGCCCGTGTGTTGTAAGTGTGGGGAATGCGGTAATGCCATCCTTTTAAGCGAATGCTCTTTGCCAGCCGCATATTACTACGGTACTCTCTAGGAAGACCCTACTAAAAGTAAGCCACCTTTTATTCAAAAACATGCTGTTTTCACTAGAAATCTGTTTGCATAATAGAAATAGAAAAAAAATTCCTGATAACTTAAATATTAGGAAAAATATTTATCTTCCATTTTATCATTTATATTTTTAATCATTACATTTAATGCTAAAACTTAAATTAGATTTTACCTGTTTGTGTATGCAGATAGTGATGTGTAAAGCCACATTCCTGCACCATTCCATAAAAACCCGCAGAGCTTCTACAATAGATATTTTGCTGCAGACATTATGCTGTTGCATTTCTCATCGACATCAGCACGTTGAAATTGGAAAACCATATCACTTTTTCTTTTCTGGCCATGGTCTGTTGAAAATGTATTCTCTGTCTCCTTCAGCATGGCCTTCCAGACACATATTTACCGCCACATTTATCAGCCCATGAACACATGATGTGGTGCACTGATGTGATGCATCATATTATACTGGCGCCCCGCACAAACCATCTGAAAGCTTTTTACATTTGTAACGTTTTGGGTTTTGAGCCTCCCCTTCATTAATGGAGGTTATATTCATTTTGAGCTCTCGTGTATTTAGTGACGCAGTGTGTGTGTGTGTGTGTGTGTGTGTGTGTGAATGTATCCTATGTGAGTGTGTGTCAGCTCCTCGTGGAACAGCAAATGAATGACAGGGTGAATCATTAAAATGAAATGACGGCATGAGCTTGATTGGCCTGTCAGTATGTCTGATACGGTTGTGTGTGTGTGTGTTTTTGTGACAGTGACAAGAGGGTAATGCATATGCTCTCTGCAGGGGTACAGGAAGAAAAATGACCATCTACGTGTGTGAGAATGTTTATTGAAAGTGCTTTGAGTGACTGTGTGTACAGTAAAGATGGTCTTTGCTTTTATGTTGTGAAGTACCAACTCACCTTCCACTTGACTCTATGATCCAGAGATAGGGGTGCAGGGTGAACAGAGATTTTTGGTTGGTTACTCTCTCTCTCTCTCTCTCTCTCTCTCTCTCTCTCTCTATCTCTCTCTCTCTTTCTCTCTCTCTCTCTCTCTCTCTCTCTCTTTCTCTCTCTCTTTCTCTCTCTCTCCCTCTGATTATAGTGTAACACTGAGCTCTTTGATGCAGTAATCTTTCTACCCACACAACTTGCTTTTCTTTTGCTTTAGTTCCTCATTCTCCCTCTTTTTCTGGGTAAATACCTTCTATTCCCGTTCCTTTATGAGGGAGTTGATAAGGAATGTCTTTCATCCGCAGTAGATTGGCTTCTTCCAGCCCAGCTAAAGAGAATGCGTGTGTCTCCGCCCACATGCGCACAAACAAGTGATTTTGGGATTAAGTTTTTCCATTTACCTCTACCACAACAATAGTGTCTGTTCTTGTAAGTTTTTGTGCATTTCCCCTGTGTTTATGTCTAGACAGAAGTGAAATATAGTGCTGCAGGAGTAGAGTAATTGTGTTGTCGCATACAGTCAAGATTGGACATTTCCTAGCTTGAATGATGATCACATTTTAGAATAAAATCAAAAAGACAAGACAGAATGACACATAAATATACATTTACATACAACTTTCAAAGAGATGTAGAGATGTAGGGTGGGACTTGTTGGTTATAGATGCAATAGGAGATTTTATCCATTTTGTAAATGCTACTTCTTCTGCCGCGCATATTGAGTTTCTGCAGGAGTGCGCCCTCTGGCTTTTGGATGTAGTGGTGTTGTAATGTCAGTTAGTTGTTGTTTTAGTGATCATACAGAGCTGTTCACATTATGGGTGTGCAATATGACGATATTTCATTGTGAACGATTTAAATGTCTCCACGATCCACTTGTTCGGAAACATTGTTGTATCGTGATCCATGCCTACATCAAGTATGGCACAAGGTGCCATCGACACATATGCAATTCAAATGATTTCTTATTCAAATTATTACTCTACCAGACCGTCAGGGCAGCACTGATTTGCAACATTTATAGTACTTTACAAAATTTAGGGTAAGTAAAGAAAAATAGCCGATCCACCATTGCAAACAAAGTTTAGAACAAACAACAAAGAACAGGAATCAAACATTATGGTGACGAAAATGCTCCACAGCTCTCTGTTCTCAGAGGAAGTGAAAATAAATGAAGAGAAAATGATAGCCTGCGTGCAAATGCTGTCTATTTCCTTTGTGTAATTGTGTGTAGTGTAGTGTAGTGTAGTGTAGTGTCCTGTCTCAATATTTTCTCGTGCATACACTTTTGTACATGTACTGTCCGTGCACTTTCCGTGCATATATTTATTACATTATCAGACTGCATTTTTAAATGGGGGCATAGTATGGCTGTATTAAGGCTCAGTAATGGCAAAATAGTAGGGATTGACCGATATGGATTTTTCAGTGCCGATACCGATTTTTATTTTATCAGCCTTAGCCGATGACCGATACAGGCTGCCAATTTTCTTGAGCCGATATTTGGAGACAAAACACAGGACACTGATGTATTTTAAGATATGTTAAAAAGAGATGTTATAAGTTTGGACAGTTCTTACATTTATTTTAGTCTAGGACTAGTCTAATCCCTGTCCGGGAAACCGCCCCATAGAGATGAGAAATAAAAACCCGCTTTGTCCAGCTATGATCAGTTGTTAGGCCGAGCTTTCGATGTTGTCATGGAAAGGTTGGTTGTTTTTAGTCACATGACCTGCAATTGCTTGCAGCTCCCAGCAATCTGTCTGTAAACATGCCGGAAAAAATTGGCGAAATCTTCACATAGCACCAAGTCATTTTCTCTTCTCCCATCATATCTGCGGTGGAAGCCATTTTGCTCAGTGTTCACTGTTATAACTAAGTCCAAAGGGGGCAACCGCAAGACCAGCTTGAGCAGTGTAAGAAAAATAGTACCCTGTCATTGTCCTCCAGGCTGACCATTCTGTTCCCTTGTTGCTGATGGGAAGGTCACTTTGGCATTTGACCAGTATCTCCACTCTGCATTGACTCAAAGTGATCAGAGATTTGGGTAGGTCATAAGGGGAAGAAGGATGTCTGTTTGTCACTACTGCTTAAGACATTGGTGCTAATGTTTTCTCCAAGAGGAGATGTGTTCAGGTCTTGTTAAGGTTAATAGCCCAACTAGGCACATTGCAAGCAGGGACGTTTTAATCCACTAAACCTAAAAGAATTGTTTGCTTAATTACATTTTTTTATTAGACAATGAACTGTTACTACAATAAGTTATAGATAATATATTTATTAATATGTTTTCCTACTGGCATATTCAGGTTTTAATGCGATGTCTTGTATAGGCAAAACCTGATCCCCTACACCAACAACCCCCCACCCCGCACACACAGATGGATCAAAAATGAAAAGGCCAGGGTTGATTGGGGGTAATTTGGGGATTTGGGGAGGGCAGCTATTTACCCTACAAAATGTCCCTAGGGAGAGAAAAAGGGGAAGGGGGGTGGAAACACCAGTGACAACGCAGACGCTCACACTCTGTCATACGTGCACACTTTTGGTGTATTGGACACTCTGATACATGGGTGCACTGTTGGATGCTAGAGGTGTGTGCGGTGGCCTAGAAACGGCATCACACCCATGGCTCCTGATTTGGGGAAACAGGAGTCTGGAGAGGTAATCCTGTCTTTAGGCTACCACAAACAAGGTCAATACTGCCCATGGGCTTATCCTTTCCTGTCCTCTCCTCCTCTCCACTCCTTCCGTCTGTATGGTTAAATTCTCCTCTTCTTCACTCTTTTTTGACTGTTGGACTGTTAGAGTCCTCTTCTCCCCCCTTCCCTCTTCTTGCTGAAATTTTGCTAGAAAATTGCTGCCAAAATCAAAAGCAAAGTTTCTGTTTTTAAATGTTTGGGTAAAAATATGAGAAGTTCAGATGCAAAACCCTGTGCGTCAGACATGTTTTCTTGTTAATTAGCATTTTTATCAGGCTGTTATGTTTAGGATTAGTAATTTCACTTTAATGTCATTGAAAAGGTTATTAATCAGTAACAGAAAGGCCTTATTTTCACAAATGTCACTTTAGTCATTTTATAGGAATGTAATGTCTTTCGATTTAAAACCTTCTAAGTGCATGCAAGCTTTTTTGGCAATTACATCCACTTCTACAAAAAATCTAATTAATAGTAATTAATTGCAAAATCACTAAAACTTACAAGGGATACAAGTTTGAATGTGATCCACGGTCATTTTGCATGCCGTCATCCAATTCATTTTTTACTTGGAAGACTTTGCAAATACGTAGCGTTTAGTGGATTCTGCCAACAAAGCACTATTTCTGAACTATTTATGAATTAAGCTATAGGGGATATGTGAAGGTCACAGGTCATACTTTCTTTAGTCCAACCTTCCTCAGATCACTGATTGTTTGGGAAGTGTAATAAAAACTAGATTTTTTACAGAAAGCACAGTTATAAGGATGATGACAATAAGTAATTGTTTTACTTGTGAGTTTAACAGAGAAACAAGCTTATTTCATAAACATAAAGAATTTACTTGAATCACATAAATTTCTGCGATAATAAATATTGATTAGTATCTAATTAATAACTATTCAAAATCATTTAAAAATATATATAAGTAAAAGGAGGCATGTCAGGAACTTGAAGTAAAGGTATTTGATCAACGTGCTAAAAGCATTAATATCAATATCATTATATCTTTTTTTGGCTGAGGCGGCATTAAGCAGCTTTTGCATCTGAGCTCATCATATGCCAAAATTTATTTGGTTGAAAGTATTTTTCTTCTGATTTAGAGTATTCTCTAAAAACAAACAGTGCTAAATAGCACTAAGTGGTTCACCCTTTTAAAGATTTTCAATAAAGATCTCCATAGATCTAATGGTTTTCACTTTTAAAAAATTGGTGCTAAATAGCACTTAAAGCTCGTAATCATAGGGAAACCATTTTAAGTGCCGTATAGCACCTATGTAGTACCTGTGTAGAACCCTATTGTGCTATATAGAACCATATCTGATGCTATAGTGGTGCTATATTACCCCCACACTAAAAATGGTTCCCTATGAATAGGAGCTTTAAGTGCTATTTAGCACCAATTTTTTAAAAGTGAAAACCATTAGATCTATGGAGATCTTTATTGAAAATCTTTAAAAGGCTGAAATGTTTATTTTTTTAGCTGTATCACCAAACCCTAGTATTAACTACTTTTAAAGTGCTTTATCATGGAAGATATGGGAAAGCATCATGTGTTTGAAATAGCTTAGAAATTTAAATTTAATACTAATTTAAATTGACCTATTCCCTTACGGGCGAATTTGTTAGTATTCTGTATGAAGAAATGGTTGTTAGAAGCACAAACGAATTAGCCAACTAGTCACTAAAGATATTGTCTAGTTTAAGTCAGCTAAGCCCATAAGTCTCTTCGTTTGGGGTTGAGTTAATTGATTTAGTTCTGGTTCCGTTAAAACAGATACAGATCAATGTGTGCTTCTTATGCAATCAAATATGATATTATCAGTGTTTTATGTGTATGTATGAAAGATAACAACTAAAAAAGATAAAGAAAACAACCGCTTTGATCTCTGAGTGAGTCTCTGTTACACGTAAGGTCATTTCACTTAACACGGTGGGGAATATATTTCCTCTGAGGTACACCAAGGCTGCAGAAGAATAGAGAGAATGAAAAGGAAACACTGATGTTGAGTGAGCGTGTGTGTGTGTGTGTGTGTGTGTGTGTGTGTGTGTTTGTGTGTGTGTGTGTGTGTGTGTGTGAGAGAGAGAGATAGAGATAGAGAGTGAGAGAGAACAGCTACCTCTCTCACTAGTGTGAATTGAATTGGCTCTGATGTGCTATGTCTGCCTAAATCTACTGCCTGAAGGTGAAGTCCATGCATCACCTTGACAGTGTGTTTGCATGTGTGCGTGCACACATATGCATGTGTGTTTCTGTATATCTGTGTACAACATGCAAACTGTGTGTGTAAGGCTGTCATTATTACTTGCCGATTAATCATCGAAATGATCAGTAAATTACTCAAATGTCACTTTGCATAGGGAACATAATAGGTTCTAAAATGCCTAATGGCCGGTAAAAAGAAGCACTTAACCTTCAGAAAGTGTTGATTGTCAGCATTAGGAGGTCATGCTAATATTATATGAATGCTTACATTTTCTATTTAGTTTAAGGTTTGCAATTTTTGCAAGTAAATGATTTGGGACAAGCAGTTTAAAACCCTTTTTTTCATCTGATATTTTTTCTTACAATAGGTTAAGCAGTTCATGGTTGTGTTTGATGAATGCAGTGGAAAATTATGTAAGATTATTTGGTTTTCTTGCTGTCATGCTGCAGAAGATTGATGTAAAAAGATGTAATTTTTTGGGTGTTACATTTTCTTAGGTTGTTTCAGGGATGCATAATGATTTATCGCGATTAATATATAGCAGAATAAAAGTTTTTGTTTACATCATATATGTGTGTGAACTGATTATAATAACATTGTATAGATAAATGAACACACATGCATTTATATATTTAAGAAATGTTTACATGTGTATATACATTTGTATATTTATGTATAATTTCTATTAATATATATATTTTCTTAAAATTATGTGCATATACATAATTATTATACACCGTTCAAAACTTTTATTCTGCTATAGATTAATTGCGATTAATCGTTATGCATCCCTAATGGTGAAATTCAAGTGTTAATAAGGTTGCATACAAAAGCTATATTTCAGAAATATAAAAATTATACTTTTTATGATTTGAATATCACTCCAGCTTATTTTAATTGTCAAGATACGGTTGAAGTCCAGACCTCTGATGTGTCAAATTGCCTTTTTAAGATCAGGGAGACAGAATTTTAATGTATGTTAATGCGTAACGGTTTATCTGATAGTTCTTACAAAAAAATCAGACCTTTATTGCATTATCAAAAGTAAATTGGACACCAAAGTCAGCCCTGTTTATGGCAAGTGCCAATTTACTAATACAATTGTAGTGACAGCCTTATACAGTATGTAAGGAGCCATCTTCTTGTTTGCACGTTTATTTGTCTCTTTCTGAATTCCTCAGTGCTGTGATGTTGTCCTGCTGAGGTCTTTACCTGTTTGTCTTGATGATTCGTGCATAATGCAACAGCTGCACACCACCACAGCACCGACAGACCAGTCAGCCAACACATTCACACTCATCATCATCATCATCGCTGTATTTTCACCCATTTATGCAGCTCGGACTTACAAAAAGCATTTTTTTAATATTCAGCATGTTCCTCCCATTTCGAGAGATCTAAGCAGAGGAAAGAATTGCAAGACGAAGAGAACATAAAAAAATGAATGTCAGAGGTGTTACGCATTGTGCCGGTCCTCAGTTAACTCCCCAAAAAACAGTTAATAACTCAACGCGTCTTCAGTTAGCTGAAGGACCGCAGGGACTGTTTATAGCTGCGAATGGCTGACTTCACAAGGGGTGGGGGGGTGCAAATGAAATCGCACAGATGTGCTTGTGTAGATGAATGTCTTTATTGAACTGCCATTATTTGGCTTGACGCATGAGGCTTATTTAAAACAATTACAGGCCGCCGCTGCCAAATACTGCTCCCAACTTGTTTGCCAGAGTCTCTGATATAATGTGAAAGCAGCCTAAAAAAGCACATTCACATTAAATGGGGCGAGCGGGAAGGGACATTTCAATGACACAGCGCCCTTCAAGAGGTACTGCGCCTATTCAACCGAAAAATAGATATGCAAAAAGATAAAGAACACCTGCTTACTAATGAGGCACGAATCTGTTAGAGAGAGAAAGAGACAAAACAAGAGATAAATACAATAATCATTATATGTTTTAGCCCTCTGTCTGCCTGACATATTGTCCGCCATTTTCGGCTTACATTAGCATTTACATTTATGCTTTTCACAGTCACATTCTTAGTGGTGTGTGTATGCATGTTGAATAATTAGACTTTAAAACCACTTCGCCTTATCTCAATGCTGCAGTCTCTTTCTGCATTAATGACAGACGCGTCTAATCTCTATCGACGAGACAGACTTTGTGTGCGTGTGCCCTGTGCTTTTTTCTGGGGGTTATGTATGTAATAAGTGATGTTTATTTTGAGGTCATGGCTCTGAAGTGGCTTCTGACAACAGGAAATGACTTCATTAAGACAGGAAATGAACTCCACTAAGCATCTGTCACTCCACATCATTTTATAAGTGGCTCTGATTTAGCTGCCATTATCTATGTGGAGAAAAAATTTGTGTGTATGTGTGTGAGAGAGAGATGAAGGAAAGAGAGAATGTGTCAAAATAAATGTTTTTGTTTGTAAATTTTTTTACTGCTCAGAAGAATTTGCACACTGTAAAAAAATGATTTGCTTGTCAGAATTGTTTCGTTGAATCAACTCAGATTTACAAGTCATTTCAACTTGCTATTATTTAAAGATGAGTTGTTATAACTACAGATGAGTTGAAAAAATATACTTGAAAAAAGTCAACTTAATTTTTATAAGTTGTAGCAACTCATCTCTTATCAAGATAAATAATAGTTGACGTGACTTGTAAATCTACAAAAAAATGTAAGGCAGCAAAGATTTTTTACAGTGTACAAACAATGTTCCCTCTAATTTTTTTCAGCACTGAGCAAATAATTTTTTTTCTGAGCACACATTTCAGTACTGTGAGGAATTCGCAACCACACGACCTGCCGAAAATGAACACGAGCCTGCGTTAACCATAGGAGATTCAAAGAGATGACAGTGTAGCGTGTAACGGGGTTTAGTGTATACACACGTATAATGTTCAATGTGGGCCTGTGTATAAATCCCAATACATGTAATTAACACTCTCTTTGAATTTACCAGGTACCTGGGTTTAGCAGATTGAACCGTTCACCTCAAGCTGAAAATCAGTTCTCATATACTACAGTGCAAATAAATAAATAAATAAAATACTTGTAAAAGTGTAACACTGTTTCATTTTGTTTGTAATCCAAATTCATGATTCACTTAAATGACTCTGTTGGGTTGAATTCATGAATCAATTGATTCGGTTCAAAGGACCGTTTGTTCCTTTATATAGTTCAAATAGTTCAGTTCAAAGTCAGTGTCCTGTCCTTTAAAGAAAATCCAAGAAAATACGGAAAATGAAGTTTCAGCGAATTCACGTCCTAGTAGTTGTCCGAAACAAAAAGGAAAAATACCCTCCTACCAGTTCTGATGAATTCAAAGCACAGCTCTGGTTGGCTCGCCTTTTTGTATACACCTTCACTTAATTGTCTCGCGTGTCCAAGATGGAGCAGGAGAACTTTACAGATGTTCGAAATTCTCACAAAAAAACCCAGCCTTGTAAAAACACAAGGCAGAACAGTAATTAATCTTCAGTTCAACAGATTTATCAATAAGCATCATGTAAACATTTCAAATAACAACCTAACTCAGGGTTTCAACACTTATTGAACATATTGACACTTAAAATTTTATTTTTTAATCACATTTACGTTACTTGACTGTTAACTTTCAAATGTAAATAGCTTCAGCTCGTTCGTTATATACCAACGGCCAATGTAAACAAACTAATAAAACTCATAGTTTGCTGCCAAATTTGCAACACTTATGCCACAATGTCAAGTTAATATTTAGAATATAACTCACCAAAGCATACATTTTAACTTCTTATTTAAAAGAAGAAGTTCATTCGCAGTGTTTTGATGCTCTGTGATCCTGCATCTGCCTCCGTTCTAATTCTCTATTTTGCTCTCTCCTCACTCTAGCGACAGCTTTTCCAAGTTATCGCATCACTTCAGGAATCCAATAATTTGTTTTAAATCACTGTTTTGAATCTGAACTTTTTCCTCTTAATAAATATTTTAGTTTCTTGAGATCGACCCGTGCAGCTGCTCATCTGGCTCGCTCTCACTCTGTGCTCGTCCGTGCTGGCAGCGTCACTGTGTGAACTGAATGCGCTGCTACCATTGGCTCATAAAAGTGTCTGTCACCGTAGCAAGATCAGCGATTGGTTGAAAGTTTCTTCTCCTTCTAGAACACTCGCCTTCTCTCTCTCTTAATTCTTTTACAACAGCAAATGCATCAATGTTTATGTGCGGTCTGAAAAATGTGCGCGGTCTGACAAATCTATTGCGCGGCCACTTTGGCTGGCCTGCGCGGCCGCGCACGCGCGCAGCTTAGAGGGAACATTGTGTACAAACTTGCTTGAGTGCATGCTGCCATTAAAAGAAGGGCTTATCAATAAAATTATGATTTTTTTATTTTAAAAATGTTTCTTTTTTATTTTCTGCCCTATTATTATTATTGTTGTTATTATTATTATTTTTTTTTTAAGGTAAGTGGTTGCAATAAATTTATTTAAGCTACATTTTAACAAAAGTTTTTTTTTGTTTTCTTATTTTTTTGTTTAAATGTAGCTTAAATAAATTGATTGCAACCCGTTACCTTAAAAATTTTAGTAAATTGAATGAATCATTTTTTTTCAGTGTATTTTTTTATTGCAGTCCACAAATAGCAATTTAAAATAGTATTCATACTAGTGATCTTAGACAATCGGACCCAGCTGAATATAAATTTAAGTAACGTTGTTTATACCATGGGTCTTAAACTCGGGTTCTGGGGAACCTTGGGGGTACCTGGTAGTATTACAAAATATTGTTTGAATTTAAAATATATATGTCTTTTCGGGGAGAGGATAAAATTAGGCAACAAAATGGTTCCCATGTTACAATCTATTCTGTAAATTATGTGTTTCGGTAGAATGTTAACAATATGTGACTGTCTGTATCAAAAACAAATATTTAAATATATATGTAACCTTAACATCATAACAAAGTATGTAAATCAACGCTGGGGGTCCCTGGTCTTTCTATTAATTAAGGCAGTGTTTCTTAAACTAGGGGGACCTGAGATGGTCCAAGGGGGGCCCAGTTTAATGATATTTTATGAAATACCTTATTTTATCAAATTCTGTGTAATTAAACTTCAGAAAAATAAGGCTACTAACCAAAGCATACTGTATAATTTAATATGTTTTGTTTATTTAAAAAAATGTACGTTTTGGAATGTTTTATCTCATACATTTTATTTGGGGAGGGGATGAAGGGATGCACCATACACAAGGGGGCCGCATGCTGAAAAAGTTTGAGAACCACTGCATTAAGGGGTCTGTGGCCTAAAAAAGGTGGAAGACCTCTGGAATGAATCTTTACAATGAATGAATCTTTACAATTTTAAAACAACAACAAAACATTGATAACAATAAAACAACTAGATTTGTTTTATTAATGCAAAAAAACAATATTATTTCCTACTATAGTTTCATAATAACAAATAATCATCATAATCCACAATCAATAGTTTTGATGGAAAATGAGTGGCTGTAAAAATAAAATTTCATACTGGTAAATCTCTTCTGCAGAGTTCACAGATTTTTTGAAACATCGTCTTATCAGTGTAACAACTGCACAGCCTTTGGCAAGATTTAACTGTCACTATCATTTCCACTCTCTCCCAGCACACACACATACACACAGACGTACACCCAGTCTGATTGAGATAAGAAAACAGCATGCGCTCTCTCCCTCTCTGCATATATTCAGCCTGCAGTCATGACGAGCACAAATGAAAACACACTTCCTCTGCTTTTCCTTTCCTTGTGTTTTTCTTCCTCATCTGCATTGTTTCATGTGCCGCTGTGATTCACGGAAGCGTAACAGATGAACTGAATGCGTGTGATGCTTTGATTTTATATTAATGTCCAGCAATTCCTGCTCTTTATCAATCTGGGGTTGTGTTTCAGACCTCTCACCCTCCTTTCAGCCCAATTCTTTGGGGGGAAAGAAAAAGGGGTAATTTATCACAGTGCACCCTCAGGGTGTTTAACACACACACACACACACGTACACACACACAAACACACACACTGAAGCCTGAGGCTTTATTGTTCCTTTGTGGCAGATGGGTTGCCCGCTTTGCACCATTGGTTTTGATGATGCTCTCTCTCTCTCTCTCTCTCTCTCTCTCTCTCTCTCTCTCTCTCTCTCTCTCTCTCTCTCTCTCTCTCTCTCTCTCTCTCTCTCTCTCTCTCTCTCCCTCTCTCTCTTTCTAACCCTTTCCTTCACACACTTGCACACCCTTTAGAGCTTGCATTTGACAGTGTAGGTGTTAAATGATTTTTGGATCACAAGATGGTAAACTTTCCATATAGAAATTTCCTTACTCTCATTTATTTGAGTTTGTGAGTTATCAAGCTATTTGCTGCTTTGACCCTGTCTACGCATCTACTGCAGAAATACGAGTGTGTCTGTGAATCGGCATGTGCTTTTGTATCATAAGTGCGTTATATTAACAGTGCTGATCTTGTGCTCATGTTATTTTGTATTGTTTATAATGCGTATTATTTGGAAATGGTAAATGTTATTTGGGCACATAGCTCTCTCGCTTTAGGCTCCTAGTCACGCTCAGACGCTCCACTTTCTGATCTTATCTTTTAATTATGTCGTTTATTGTTTGCTTTGGGCCTGCTAACACTTTTCGATTCTGATTCAGTCGCAGCCCATCCATTGCATCAGCAGACGGCAGGCAACATAAATAATATCCGCATGCTTTGTTTAATTATCAAACAAACTTTCTCTGCAATATTTTAACTAAAAGCAGTAGCAGACAAAGCGTATTTACTGTAAGGCAGTGACATGATTTCTGTATTTCAGTCATTAAAAATGTATATATTTTTATATTTTTTGTATATGGAATATGAAATAATATGAAAATTGATAATTGAAAATGTATAATTAATAACCTATTTTGAATCTGGTTTGTGTAATATGAAAAATAAAAATGTAATGATATTTGCAAAAAATGCAGCTGATAGGAACATAAATACCAATTCATTTTAAAAGTTCACTATTTCAGTTATTGCTTTGTATATATTTTATATTTTTATTTTAAATGTGAAATAGCCCACTTAATTGAACATGACAGGCGCTCATTCAGTGTTTTTATTTCTCTTTCTTTTTCTGAACCTTTAAAAGTTATATATTCTTATTTAAAAAAAGATATTTTAGCACACTTCAGGAAAATGAGTCCATCAGTCCACTTTATGGCTAAGTCCTGGTCTTGAAAAATATATAATGTGAATTTTTTGTATTTCGTTTACATTTTATTCTCATAACCTCTTCATTCTTGAAATGCAGGTCTATTTCGAAGTACATGTATTGTAAGTCATGACAGAACATAAATCTAAGTGTAGATCAAGGTCAAGCAGCTTATCACAGATCTGGTCCTTGTACGTTGTTTCAGAGACTGCATTTACCGCAAACATAAATAGATACATGAAATGTTCAGAGCCCGTTTCTTGTATTTGACCTTGTATTCAGTAAGTACCTGACCTGGCCCAACATAAGTGATTGCGAAAAGCTATTGGGAGCACATCTTAAAATACAAACTGTTTTGTTAGATGCACAATCACACACACACTTCATAAAATTAATGATTTATGGGTAGAATCAATTCAGCATGAATAAACAGATCATGTTATCATTAGCCATTATTATTCATTCAGATGCAAGTCTGGGCACACAAATACACATGTGACCAAAGACCCCTAAACTTCATTTAATGTAAGCTGGCAAGTGAACCGTGAAATGAACAGACAAAAGCAAACGAAACCACATCAGACCAGAAAGAGAAAAGAGGGATATCTGCATTTTACTTCACTTTATCGATAAACTTCTTGGCCGTTAAGTTGATTACATTACGTGTGCATCATCAACCAATCAGATCTCCTGATTTTTAAAGGTCGATGTTGGGTGACCTCAGTGTTCTGGAAGGCTCTTTCTGCTCCAGCTAATTAATTCTGCTTGTTTCTGTCTTTCTGACACACGGCTTCAGTGGAGCCTACAATCATTCCATCATTTCCTCACTCATTATGTTCTTCATGCGCTGTTACGTCTAATCAAATCCGGCACACTCGTCCTTCAGGAGTGTTTTTTAAAGCAGAAAGAGGAAAATATGGAGCAAAAGAAAGAACAATAAAAAGAAAGACTGCATGGACAATACAAATAATAGAAAGAATGAATGGATTGATGGACCAGAATGGATGGATAAAAAGAAAGAAAGAAAAAAGATGGAAGAAGACGGAAAGAAAGAAAGAAAGATGCAGTTCAGAGAGAAAAGAAGGCATAGAAAGTCAATTGAAGAGATTGGCATTGAGTTGTGATTATTGTTGATGAAGAGTTTCGACAGACTGGTTCTGAAGAAAGAGAGAGGCTGAGGATTTGATTGAAATGTGTTTTTTTAGGCTTCTTGCAAGCCAGAGCACCTGACTGCAGATTATTTATTTATTTAGTTTGACTGCTTTAAAGGATGCATCAAATGGGTCTGAGGAATAAAATATACGACACTCGGATGCTCTGTCATCTCCTGATACCAGCAAATGAGATTTAAAGCAGCTCACAGTTAATTGAACAAATGAGCTCACTTCGTCTTTCTGTCTGTATTTATATCCATTCCTCTATATTGCTTTAATTATTTCTTTCACCCAGTTTTCTTAAAGTGCACCTTTGCAGGGTGCATCATTGCTAAAAAAAACATTGTTATTTTGTGTATTTGGTATAATACACTGGTTTGTGTGGTTTACGTTTAATAAAAACATTATTTTCCACATACCGTACATTTTTGTCGCTTCAGATATCCCTGTTTTCCTGAAATGCACAGATTTTGTGCAAAAAAAATTCCCCTGATTGGCCAGCTAATCTGTACTTTGTGATTGGCCTGAATACCTCTGACGTCAGCCGGAAATGTGACGCTACTTACCATGTTTGAAAAATGTGCACACAATGCAATGCTAACAGGAGTAAACCTATAGGCTTTTGCATATTGTTAACATGTACTAATACACACTTACACATCAACAGTGTTGGGGGTAACCCATTACAAGTAAAGTTACTTTTTTAGTTTAATTAATTTGATAAAAAAATATGTACTGAATTAAACTAAACGTAGTAAAAAACTGTTCAAACTGTTCCCCTGTGTGGGAACAGTTTGAGTCCGAAACTGAGATGGCAGGCCAGAGCTCGACATTTTTGTGCTAAAATGCATAACTTTTCAGTCATAAAAAACACCTGCAAGGCCTGAAAGAGATCAAGCCTCAGACAAGAAAAAGTAACTAAAAGTAACGTAAGCATTACTTTCCATGAAAAGTAACTAAGTAACACAATTTGTTACTTTTTTGGGAGTAACTTAATATTGTAATGCATTACTTTTAAAAGTAACTTTTAAAAAGGAAATGTAAAATCGTAAATCGGACCATTGGTGCACTTTAATATACTTTATTGGTCAGTCGATACGGGATATGCGATTTTACCGGCAAATGCCAATATTCTTGGAATCAAGATGGCCGATTGCCAAGATAATGCTAATATACTACATAGTAATCATGAGGTATAAACAAAATAAAAATTGAATTATACTTATAACATATGTTTATTGTTAAGTTTTTAGTTAGTTTATACACTCTAAAGCTGCATACCAATTCGAAGGCTGCGACCTTCTAAGGACGCGACCTCAGAAAGCGAGCACTCAGTTCTTGAAGATCGCAAACTTCAAAGTCCACAAAGAGAATTGAAATGAGACAGTCTAGCTTTCAGGGGACCCATAAGTTGTGTCACCTGCTGCACGCGGCCACACAGCAGAAACGTTTCTGACTTATTAAAATAAATATGGAACCAGAAAAATATTTTTTTATTTTAGAAAATAATACACGTTGATGTAGATTAAACTATTAAACGGTACACTGTAAAAAAATTCCGTAGAAATTTGCAGATGGGTTGCCGGTAAATTACCGTAGATTTAAATTTATGTTATTTACTGGCAACATTTTGTTCAAAGTTAAATGAACATTAAACATTTACATCTTTGTCTTTGCAGAATAAAACTAGAAAAACAGCATCAAGCAAAACATTCTGGGAAACAAAATCTGAAGCAAAAAACTGAAAAAGGTTGATGATGATTTCTGGTTCCCAGAATGCTTTGCATGCGGCTGTTATTGTATAGTTTTATTCTGTAAAGATAAAGACTTGTTAATATTTAAAATTTATTTAACTTTGAACAAACTCTTGCCAGTAAATAACCTAAATTTAAATCTAATTTACCGGCAACCCAGCTGCAATACCATTGTAATTTCTACGGATTTTTTTTACAGTGTATATCAAATTAATCAACCTTAGAAGTATATGCAACATGCAGAGAATAATATGAATACAAAACATAACTTATCATACTAAAACAGTGACAAAAAAAACAAACAGTTTTTCTGCTAAATACACACTTTTATTTAATAAAGGTTTTAATTGTTTATATTAAAATATCCGGCCGTTACATTTAGCTGTTACAGGCGCAGTAAATCTTGGGATAGCCAGGCTGTGAAGGATCCATTTGTTCTATCCTTAACAGTGCGGAAAAATAAGGAAGCATTTTGAGGCTTCATTTTAAGCATCCTTTGAAATGGGACGACCTTACTAGCCTTAAGTCTTAGAATACGTCCTTAAAAGGGTTGCCGTCTTCAAATTGCGACACAGCTTAAAAATTTTATTTTCAACCCAGCATTGGGTCAGAAGGGTGTGTTGAAAATAACCAAGATTTTCTTAAAATACAGGAAGAATGTGTAATATAGTTCACTTAGTTAACACTCACCAAAAATTCAAAATAAAATCAAAGATATGGTTCCTTTTCAGATGCTACTGTTTTCTAGACATCTGATCAGTTCCTCAGGTCCACTACAGAGACATCAAAAATGGACAGTGCTGGTCCAACTTCAAACTTACTCCGCATTGGTTGGTTGAACAGGACTGAATTGAATTTTTGTGTGCTTGTAAAACAACTCAACATCATCTCAACAGCACAGAATGTAGCTCTCTCTGTCACATTGTCTCACATCTCACAGCTACACAAGGAGAAATGAGATATACACACACACAAACACACACACACGCACTGGGCTGTCACACTATGTTTTATCTCAAGATGGACTCAGGCAGGGCACTTTTGCCACAGGGCTTGTTTGTACGTTTGTGCGTGTGACACTGAGCTTAGGTTGTGTGTGTGGTTCATGCAGGCATGCCTGTTATGTAAATGAAAAGGGGGCAATCGACAATGGCACACTTACAAACACATATTAAAAACAGCGAGGTTCAAAAGTCTAAGACCATGTTGAAAATCTATCAAAATGAGTCAAAATTTGATCCAGTCTTTGAAATTCAGCCCCTAATTTTGAGATTAAGTTTGATTTTATTAATTGGTTTCACATTGATTTCAAACCTTGACATGACCCTACATAGTCAATAATAAAGTTATTGGTTGTATTTTCACAGAATGTTGAACATTATGTAGGAAACAGTAAATCACAAATAAATGACTTTAGCTTGCTGTTTCTGGTTCATAAATGTCATTTAAACCTAATTGAAGAAGAAATATTTAAGATTCTGTATTATTTCTAGACAGTATATCAAACAATTACATTTTTCCACTGAAGCACATGTGATGATCTTTGAACGCTCTCATGCAGTGATGTGATAATGTGCATCACATTTTGCACAAAAGGCTCATGCCAGCTCCAGTATGCTGTCATTATGGCAGAAAGAGGACATATACCAAATACTTATACGTTTTGAAACACATGGCGGTTTTATGCTGATATAATTTATGGTGAATTAATTGTGTATCAATTTAGAAATAGAAGAACTGTATAATTTTTACTGGTGATTTTAGACTTTTGGCCTCCACTGTAAGAATTTTTATTCAAACATACTGTACATTCAAGAACCCAAACATGTTTTATGGAGTTTAAAGGATGGAGGGAATTGAAACAAAAGAGCAAAAGAAAAGGAAATATGTGATGTGACAGCAGTAAAGAGGGAGGCCAGCTGGACACAGCACTGTTTGTGTGTTTGAGGGAGAGATGGAGAGAAGATAGACACAGAAATAAGAGCAGTAGATTCTGCTACAGTAATTACAGCTCTTAGGAAATCATAATTACGCCTTTCAAATGTTGTCAGGAAAGAGGATGGAAAAAAAGATCTTTTTCTTTGCTCAGTGTGTTGTGGTCCACTGCAGTCAAACACCCTGTGCCACCTCAATTCAATGCTTTGTGTTTCAGGATTAATGTATGTGTGTGACTTTTTGTGCATGAATGTTTGCTGAAATGTGCGTGCACAAAACCATTTTTTTTTGTGCATAATTGCCATTTATTTTGAATTGCTGTTGGGTTAGAAAGATAACACACAGGCATTTATTTGGTACATGAAAGTATGTGTGGTTTTAGCACAACTGAGTATTCACTCAACATCTCTGAAATGCTTTGTCTTTAAGTTTATGATTTACAGAAAAAGTATAAATATATATGTAGTATATTTGCAGTTTTTGAGTTTGATACTCTTTTTTTTACCTCTCTAGATATATTTCTCTTTCACTACACCTTTATGCATAAACATAAATTAGTGATTGACCGATATGTGATTTTTTTTTTTTTAAAGGTTGATGTCAATATCAATATTGAGAAAGCAATGTGGCCAATTCAAGTTTTAAGTTTTATTTGTCATCTGTACGTATATCAGTGACGCATTGCAGTGCTTTGTGTAAGGCTCATGTAAGTCTACTGCAGTGTTTAACAAGATACCAATATAAAGAACAAGAAAGGGAAAAACTATTTTACGGATAAGACACAAGTTAAATAAAGAATAATAATAAAATAATAATTAGATATAAAAATATGTAGTATACAATATAAGAAAATGTACAGTATAATACAAATTTACGGTAGTAGTAAAGAGTGAAGAAGGAAAATTGACTGACATGAGGCTAATTTAACACAAATGTATTTACAGTTAATGAGAGACAAACAGAAAATTGGTGAAAATAAATGAACACTTGTAATGCATAAAATGTATGTATGTAGCCTATATACTAGAGATATATCAGCCAATAATCTGTATCGGACGATAAAAGCAATCTTTCACGGCTATTGACCATAGTGTAATAACAGCCGATAGTCATGGCCGATATATCCTTTCAATCAAGTGAGCAGGAAAATGCAATAAATTTGAGCTCTGTGTTTAGAAAATGTAAAGAAACATCACTAGTTTAATATTCAATATTAATGGTCATTTTATGAATGAATAACATTTAGAAAATGTAATCTTCAGAATTAGTTGATGCAATTTAATATAACCACCAAATAATCGTAATCGTTATCGGCAGATATCATTCTGAATAATCGTCTGTCAGTATCATGAAAAAATTTAATATCGGTGCATCTCTAGTAAATACCCTTTTTATATCCTTAAAAATATTTACAAAACATATGTACTGCGGATTTGACACCTCACGGTACTGTTTAAATAAGACTTAGCTGCAGGCCGGACTGTTGTAACATTGCGGGACACAATGGGGACACTCCACTTTTAAAAAAAAAATCTCATTTTCCAGCCCCCCTGGAGTAAAACATTTGATTTTTACCGTTTTGGAATCCATTCAGCTGATCTTCGGGTCTGGCGGTGCCACTTTTAGCATAGCTTAGCGTAATTAATTGATTCTGATTAGACCATTAGCATCACGCTAAAAATAACCAAAGAGAAATCAAGGACTTTGCTGCCATAACATGGCTGCAGCAGGCGCAACGATATTACGCACTGCCTGAAAATAGTCCCCTTGGTTACTTTCAGTAGCAGGGGACAATTATTGGGCACTGTCTAATATCATTGCCCTGCGTGTCTTTACATTAAAAACAGATTTATCGAGAAGCCCATTTCTTAAATGTTTTAGCCTGAACATATGTGTGTGTATCTGAATAGTGAAGAGTGCTGTGTGTTTTCTCCATCTAATAAATTGTCTGGTCTGTGATTAATGCTATATGTCTGTCAATTGAAAGCATCTACTCTTTCTCACACACACCGATATGTGACATTTTGACAAATAGTTAAATGACTGATCTCAGACCTGAGCGGAGTGTGTATGTGTGTGTGTGTGTACGCTACACTGATTGATCTTTGTGGTAGGGTAAGTATCTATACGCTTCTGGATTTCGGATTCACCCAACTGGAAAATGAGAAACCTCTACATCCCTGCTCCATTAGAAACATGATATCCCTAAAGACACACACACACACACACACACACACACACACACACACACACACACACACACACACACCATTAAAAATCCCATTGTATGTACTTCTCCACAAGGCACAACTGATGTGGTCCGGTCAACATCCGATAATTCAGAGATTAAGAGAGTGTTTCGGAGTGTGTTATTAATGTTGATCAATGCCCCTCTTCACCATATTTATCATTATTTATCCATATCAGTATTCTTGTGATTAGAATAATGACTCAACTGTAGTTCATTAAGACAAGCTATATCTAATAGCCTTATTAAAATGTAATGTGGGTTACTGACATGCAGCCATTGTCATTAGAGCAATAACCATGGTATGGCGAATCAAAGACATTACTACCTTTTGCAACTGTGTACCTTTGCAAAACTGGGGTCATTGCATTAAAAAGCATGAAACACAACCTCACATTACATTAGTCTATGTTTCATAAAGGTGTTATATTACACAATGTTAGTGTGTTGCATGATTTTTTTTAAATATACCATATATTCTATCTACAAAATATGAACATAATATACTTTATGTGTCTGTGTGTGAGTATACAGAAAGAAATGTATTGTTTGGAGGAGTTTGGGAAACACAAAATATATAGAAGAAATATGCCAAACAGATAAATGGTAACAAAAATGGTGCTACAAAACCAAAAGAAATACCTTTTGGTGTTGAAATCACGTTAATAAACGATGGCTTTCGTTAGTTGTAAATAAACTATCGACCAATGTCAGAACTTTAGGGACATTCCGCTTTTTTGAAAATATGCTAATTTCCCAGCTCCCCTAGAGTGAAACATTTACCGTTTTGGAATCCATTCAGCTGATCTCCGGGTCTGGCGGTACCACTTTTAGCATAGCTTAGCACAATCCATTGAATCTAATTGGACCATTAGCATCGCGCTAAAAAATAACCAAAGAGTTTTGATATTTTTCCTATTTAAAACTCGACTCTTCTGTAGTTACACCATGTACTAAGACCGACAGAAAATAAAAAGTTATGATTTTCTAGGCAGATATGGTTATAGGACTATACTCTCATTCTGGTGTAATAATCAAGGACTTTGCTGATGTAACATGAATGCAGCAGGCGTAGTGATATCTGCCCAGAAAATCGCTTTTTTATTTTTTGTCTGTCTTAGTACACCATATAACTACAGAAGAGACAAGTTTTAAATAAAAAATATTGAAACTCTTTGGTCATTTTTAGCACAATGCTAATGGTCTAATCAGATTCAATGGATTGTGCTAAGCTATGCTAAAAGTGGTAGAGCCAGACCCGGAGATCAGCTGAATAGATTTCAAAACAGTAAGAATCAAATGTTTAACTCTAGGGGAGCTGGAAAATGAGCATATATTATAGTAAAGTCATTTGTTCGATCTAAAGTGTGATAAAATAAAAATGTTCACAGTTCATGTTAATACTGCAGTAGTTTGTATACAATAGAGATTTAATAATAAACATTACACTTAATTTATTCAGTCTTTTGTCAGGGTATTGAGATAAGCTGTTGTTTATTATACACTAGTCTTGCGTAAGTGACAGGATTAGATGAATGAAAGTCTTCCCAAAGCTTTGTTAAGAACTCCATTTCATGCGGTGTTAACTTTTATTGATTCTGAATAAGTGGTTCAATCTGAATCTCCTGAGTCAGTCTGATGAGGTCAATGTTTTTTTAGAATAATGACAGCTTAAAGGTCATAAAACCCTAAACAATAGGACTATAAGCATCTCCATTTCCATCATGGATTATAGTGTTTGCTTATGATTTGTGTGTTTATCGAATATTAGTTTATTCAACATTGGTTGTTGGTTTTCATCTTAGGTACGGCTGCTCAGGGGAGCCCCCTGCTGGCCTCATTACCGCTGCAGGGTCGCCCACTCCAAACACCTCTGGATTTGAAAAACTTCCTGCCGTTCCGCCTCAGCGGCTCCTCTCCTCTCAGCCTCTTCCCAAACTTCAACACTGTGAGTTACTCAACGCACTGCGTTTTTCTAAACCTCACCTTCCCAGATCTGCCATCGATGAAAGGTGACTCAGATCATTTTAAAGGCTTTGTGTCAGGTCCCAAATGTCTGCTGTAAATGTCAGGAACAGTCCAGGTTGTTTTAAACGTGCAGAGACTTTGTGAAACAGTGGCATATTGTATCAGACAGTAATTGTAGATTTTTGACTCAAGCAATGGTTGAGATTGGGATCAAGATTTGGTTTCAGACTCTCCGTATGCAATTTTGGAAGCAATGTGTTAAACAGAGTCCTCTTTCTTCCCATATCTGGACACACGCACATATATAACATTTCATTTATTGTGTTTGTACACTTCTCGGCAGTATGGTTTATCAAATATATATGTCTGTTCATATATATGTATATATATTCTCAGGTACAGTTTTCTCTCTGATAAGATCAGTCTGTGCTGTTGTGATAAATGCAGCTGTCTCCTTAGCAAAGTAGCTGTCAGTGTCCGCTCGCCTCTTCCCTACTACCTTCTGCACATCTTTCCTATCTTTTCCTTACTGCTATTCTCTTGTCTCTTTTTCCTCTCTTTTCATCTAAATATCACCTCTCCCTTTCATCATGTTTATTCTCTTACATTTTTGTCTTCCTTTCTTTCTCAGCTCTTCTACATTCCTGCAATAATATCATGCTTATCTCTTGATCCACTCCCGTACCAAGACTTAACAATAGGTGACTTTATCAGGCACGCACACACACACACATATATTGACCTGGCAGTGTCCCAGCTGGTCAGGGATGACTGCGGATGAACAACAAGAACATTCTTGAGGCTCTAAAACAAATAGACGTGCGACCAGCTGCATAGTCATTGTGGTGTGCGGTGGGTTCCCATGGCGAAGGGTGTCAAGGGAAAGTCCCTGGGCATCAGGGGCATTTAGGGTTGCTTTGGATGGAATGTACGGACGGACTGATGTTTGAAGAATGAGAGGAAGTGAGTGATTTCTATCCATTTAAACGTGATTTTTACCCTCTCCTTTTTTTCCTCAGATGGACCCTGTGCAAAAAGCAGTGATAAACCACACGTTTGGTGTTCCTCAGTCACTAAAGAAAAAACAGGTCATCTCGTGCAATATCTGCCACCTGCGCTTCAACTCCACGGTTAGTGTGTAGTGCGTGTGTGTGTGTGTGTGTGCGCGCGTGTGTGTGTGTGTGTGTGTGTGTGTGTGTACGTGTGTGTGTGTGTGTGTGTGTGTGTGTGTGTGTGTGTGTGTGTGTGTGTGTGTGTGTGTGTGTGTGTGTGTGTGTGTGTGTGTGTGCAGTGATGATAAGCCTTATATTACATGTTGTCAAGGATTTTATCCCCCCTACTGCATACAGCATTTATATTTTCTTTTATGCTTTTATTCATTTTTCTTCTTCTTTTTAAAATGTAACATTTTTCTTCTCTCACACACGAATACATAACTGTCTTAATAGGGGCTTCCCATTTATATCTGTTGTTCTTAAATTATTTTTAATTCCTCTAGACTAACTATAACCTAACCCTAAAATTAATCAATAATCTAATAGAGGTCATGAGATGTCAGAGCCAGTTGTGTTTATACATCATTGACATCTTACCTGTGAAAACAATGACAAAAATGTAATTCTGTTTCTCATCAAAAATCTGTATGGGTTTATTAGTTGAAATGTGGAGTATAGCTCATATGGACCTTTTTTGTTTGGACAGTTTTCTTTTAAAGAGAGAACTGTTTACACTAAACTCTTTCCCCACCATTGATGAGTTATCTTGTCAATTAAGAGAAAACATTTGCATAAAAAACATGTTTCTGGTTAATTTTTTTGTTAATCTGGAATCCGCAATGGCACACTTACGAAATTTATGAAAAAAACCATATGCCAAAACGTTATTTACTACTTTTAAACTCTGTGTATGTTTTGATAATTGTTCTCAATCTGATCTTTAACAAAATTCCTTCAAGAAAATGCAATTATTTCAGCTTTTTGCTAAAAAAATTTTTATTTTAAAATAAAAATACCCATATAAGCAGAGAAAAAATTGATAGGATAAAAAATCTGGTTTTGTTTGTTCATTGTTTGTTTGAAAGTAGAGTGTCTGTTCTTTCATTTGATATTTGTGTTTATATATTTTATAAGATAAATTTCCCAGAAGGCATTTTGTGAAACTTTTGTGAAAATCACAAAAAATGCTTGCGGGCAACTTTTCAAAAAATGGCTGGCAGGAAATGAGTTAAAATTGCCGAAATCTCCACCCATATTTATCACTTTGTGTTTCACTGAAAGAATGATTTGATACAGCTTTAGGGCACTGTTTGCATGGTGATACATTTTTACTAAAGTACTTAGAGAAGTTGTTGAGTATTAGAGTACTAGTTGGCGGATGGTTACGTAATGTAATTGACTTAACATAGAATGCCCAACTTAAGCTGACAAGTGCAACACTGCCAGTTTGTGTGAGTGGTGTCTCTCTGCATCTCTTTTAAGCTGATGTGCGTGAGAAATCAAAGCAGTCTTATCTCCATTGCCAGATGCTTGTGTCGCCATAAATTGTGCAATCAATGAACAGTCGATTTTCACATATATCCTCTCTCAACACTTTCAAAACAAATTTGAACAGAACTTCGATATTTTCTAAAGTTAACATTTCACACAGTTTTGAAAATTAAAATGTAATCAGTTTAATTTTCTTCAATGAAAAGTATATAGTTTTACTTTTAATTATTTAAAGGGATAGTTCACTAAAAAAATATAAATGTTGTTATCATTTACTTCATTTACCCTTACGTTGTTCCAAACTCACAGTAAAAATGTATTATAAATCAAAAAATATTTTTATGTTACTTTAACTTTACAAATTAAGTTAAACAATTTCAACTTGTCTTTATAACTTATGTCAATTTATCAAAAATCTAAATTTAAAATAGGTTGAATTGACTTGTAAAACTAAGCTGTTTTAACTTCATGCTGCATTTTTACAATGCTTGTATAAATTTATTGTATTTATTTTTTCTGTTGAATACAAAGGATACTTT